>NC_087273.1:22849191-23175302 GCF_015220805.1 Pogoniulus pusillus
GACTGCACCCTCATCAAGTTTGCTGACAACACCAGCTGTGCGGTGCAGCAGGACATGCTGGAAGGAAGGGATACCATCCAGAGGGACCTGGACAGGCTGGAAAGGTGGGCACAAGCCAACCTCATGAGGTTCAACAAGACCAAGTGCAAGGTCCTGCATCTGGGGTGAGGCAATCCCAAGCACAAATATAAGCTGGGTTGTGATTGGCTGGAGAGAAGCCCTGAGGAGAGGGACTTGGGGGTATTGATGGATGAGAGGTTCAACAGAAGCCAGCATTGTGCACTTGCAGCCCAGAAAGTCAACCAAATACTGGGCTGTGTGGGAGAATTCTCCTGCAGCAGGACATGAGCTGTAAACATGAGAACTTGTGACGGAAGTTGTCCTTGAGCTGGAAGCTACAGTGAGCAACCCACGCACACCTGCAGGGGGCTGAGCCTGCCAGCCCCCTGGGGTGGGAACCACAGGTTGTTTTGGCACAGGGCAACCTATCTGCACCTTGCACGTGGCTCTGGGCCAATCTATACTGTCCACTTGTGCCAGTCCCAAACTGATTGTATACACCTCCTCTGAGCACTATATAAGAAGCTTCACTATCCTAATAAAGCTGTACTGATGCATAGAAGCTGCTGAGTCGACTTGTCAGTACCCCAATCTCGCCTCTCACCAGCCTCCTGACTCCGACAGGGCCGCATCAGGAGAAGTATGGCAGCAGGTCCAGGGAGGTGATTCTCCCCCTCTACTCCGCTCTGCTGAGACTGCATCCAGTTCTGGAGCCCCTAGTACAAGGATGTGAACATGCTGGAGCGTGTCCAGAGAAGGGCCATGAGGATGATCAGAGGGCTGGAACACCTCTCCTGTGAGGACAGACTTGAAAGAGTTGGGGCTGTTCAGTCTGGGGAAGATGAGGCTCTGAGGTGACCTTATTGTGGCCTTTCAGTATCTGAAAGGGGCCTACAAAAAACCTGGGGAGGGACTTTTCAGGGTATCAGGGAGTGACAGGACTAGGGGGAATGTAGCAAAGCTGGAGATGGGTAGGTTCAGGCTGTATGTGAGAAGGAAATTCTTCACCATGGAATGGTGAGACCCTGGAATGGGTTGCCCAGGGAGTCAGTTGAGGCCCCATCCCTGGTGGTGTTTAAGGCCAGGTTGAATGAGGCTCTGTCCAGCCTGATCTAGGGTAGGGGCCCATGGCAGGGACTTGTAACAGTATGATCCTTGTGGTCCCTTCCAACCCTGACTGATTCTACGATCAGTGAATCCAGCATCCTTTCATGTGGAAACACATAAGGCTTACCAAATCAAAATTGCATCATTTCTCTTCGTAGTCGTTAATGTATGGGATCTGCAATGTAGACAGCACTCCCAAAGTAGCTGCAGATCTCAAGAGCTGAGGAGATCACTGCACAAGTGTCAGTGTTAAACACTGATGCTTCCTGCCATTTCTTGCCTTGGCAAGCCACAGCCAATGCAATAGCATATGCAGGCACCCCTCAGCTATTAGTTGCTCCAGCTTTCTCTTTCCACAAGTCCCCCAAACATAAAAAGAGTCAGATGCAAATCTCTCCAGCAGTATAGACAAAGAAGGCATTTAGTAACTCCTCCTTCTTTGTGTCCTCTGTCACCAAGGTACCCATCTCATTCAGCAGAGGGCCTACATTGCCTCTAACATTAGCTTTTCCTGCAATATTACCTCTTCCTGTGTTATCTCTACAGGTCTGAGGAATGACTCTGACATTTTTGATCCTTTCCTAGGCCTTTTCACAGATTAGGCAGTTTGTGAATGCAGTTCACATCCATACTAGAAAATGCATATTGAAAAACTTAAAACTAGGCTTTATTTCCCAAAAGAAACCTCAGAGATAGATTAAAATCTACAAAAGCCTTCATAGGATTGCTTCTGACGACTTAGCTTTTCAAAGCATCTCAGATGATATCTAGGTGTTCTGCTCTGCTTTTGAGGATGCAAACAATGCTTAATTTTCATTATTCAAGTCATAACAGAAAGCTAGGAAAAACTGTATAGGCTCCAGGAAATTCCAGGCCTGTCAGCCTGACCTCAGTGCCATGAAAGATAATGGAATAGATCATCCTGAGAGCAATCACACATCACCCACAGGATGGCCAGGGGATCAGACCCAGCCAGCATGGACTTAAGAGGCGCCGGTCCTGCCTGACCAAGTTGATCTCTTTTTATGATCAGGTGACTGCCTGGTGAATGTGGGGCAGGCTGTGGGTGTAGTCTGTCTGGACTTCAGCAAGGCCTTTGACACCGTCTGCCATAGCAAACACCTGGCCAAGCTGGCAGCCCATGGCTTGGATAGGGGCACTCTGTGCTGGCTTAAGAACTGGCTGGATGGACAGGCCCAGGGAGTGGGTGGTGAATGGTGCACATCCAGTTGGCAGCTGTCACTAGTAGTGTGCCTCAGGGATCAGTGCTGGGCCCAGTCCTGTTTAATATCTTCATTGATGATCTGGATAAGGGGATCGAGTCCTCCATCAGTAGGTTTGCTTGCAGACAACACCAAGTTGGGAGCAAGTGTGGATATATTAGAGGGCAGGAGGGACCAATGCAGGGTGGACAGATGGGCACAGTCCAATGCCAGGAGTCATAACAAGTCCAAGTGACAGGTTCTGCACTTTGGCCACAACAACCCCAAGCAGCACTACAAGCTGGGGACAGAATGGCTGGAGAGCAGCCAGGCAGACAGGGACCTGGGGGTACCAGTTGGCAGCTAAACATGTGTGCCCAGGTGGCCAAGAAGGCCAATGGCATCCTGGCCTGTATCGGGAATAGTACGGCCAGCAGGAGCAGAGAAGTCCTTCTGTCCCTGTACTCGGCACTGGTTAGGCCACACCTTGAGTACTGTGTCCAGTTCTGGGCCCCTCAATTTAAGAAAGATGTTGAGGTGCTTGAATGCATCCAGAAAAGGGCTGGTGAGGGGGCTGGAGAACAGCCCTATGAGGAGTGTCTAAGGGAGCTGGGGGTGTTCAGCCTAGAGAAGAGGAGGCTCAGGGAAGGCCTCATTGCTGTCTACAACTACCTGAAGGCAGATTGTATCCAGGTGTGTTTGTTCTCTTTTCCCAGGCATCCAATGACAGAACAAGAGCACACAGCCTGAAGCTGTGGGTAAGGAACAGGTTCCAGCTGGACGTTAGGAAGAGATTCTTCACAGCAAGAGTGGTTGGCATTGGAATGGGCTGCCTGGAGAGGTGGAGTCGTCATGATCCCTGGAGGCGTTTAAAATGAGAATGGATGAGGCATGTAATGTCACGGTTTAGTGAATTAGAAGGTGTTAGGTGATAGATTGGATTCAATGATCTCAAAGGTCTGTTCTGACCTGGTTAATCCTGTGATGCTATGATTCTTCAGTGTGCCACCAACATGTAAGAAGGAAGAGTTGGTATGTGTCTGATTGTATTTAGGGCAACAGGCTAATAGTTGCCAGGTTACCAGAGATAAGACTTGGGGAAAAACAGGGCCTACGAACACCAAAGTGATAAAACTAAGGAAAACAGAGCCTGCAAGTACCATCCCTGTAATCAAAGGCAGGAAGGCCTTTGGGGGTCAATTAAACAGCATATAGAGCCAGTAATGACCTTGAAAGATTCTGCAGAGGACAAGAAGCTGCAGACAGAGCTGAAGACGATTAAGGCTCCCCTCGCTAGAGGGTCATGCAACCACCGAAGCCAACTATGCACATGGCCAGTAGGGAACGTCATTATGTAACAAATTGCAAAATAAAGGACATGCTTCGTTCTCCTTGGTTTGGCCTTCTAGGACATACTATCCACATGTCACAAAATTCTAAGCACTGTATATACCGAGGGCCTAGGTGACTGAGCTGAGATAGGCACCAGTCTCACCAGCATAACAGATGCTGGTTCATGGTGTGGATGCCTGCTTTTCTGTTGCGGAGGGGTATTCTGCCACCTATGCCAATTGTGGCGGAGGGGAGAAATTAATTGATGCGAGAGGATATTTATAAAAATACATGTATTTATTTTCTTCAATATTTTGAACTCTCACCACTCCCAGCCACTGAACTTAAATATTAATATTTGTTCTACATGGTTATGAAGGACATATGGGAATATATCAAACTGTAGCTATTACAGTAACTCACATACATTCAAACTATTAAACAGAGAGAGGATTTTTCCCCGCAGCTTAATGCTGCTTGGGGTCTATATACTACTTGCCCAGAAGAGTGGGCTGAAAGCTGGCAGGAAGTGATAGAAATTACAGAGGCCTTAAGGTATTTACTCACAATTCTGATTAATTATGAATCACCTCTGGGCCTATGTCACAGCCTATACCAGTGTCCAATTCTTCAGGGCTTCTGCCTGTGGACTTTGAGGCTGGAATCCTCCAGCTTCAGGGGAAATGAGTCTCTGATCTTGTGCTGCTGGCTCCTTCTGGATGCTCTGTCACATGGAATTCATAGGCAGATCTCCAGGTGCAGAGGCATGCCTTGCAGTCTGAGTATGGGTCTAACACTGGCTACTCAGGCTGATCGAGTGCCAGGACAAAGGGTCTGCTCCTGGCAACTTGTGGCAATGGCACACACCAGGCAATTCATAAGGCAGCAGACATGCAATGGGATGCTCAGCTGCATCTGAGCTTGTGAGAGTCTGATCCTCTCCCCATTAATCAACGAAGATAAAGACTGCATCGACCCTCCTTAATCAACAAAGATAAAGAAGATTGCACCATCTCTCCTTAATCTTGTTACTTCTGGGACTCAGACTCGGTGCTTAGCCCGAAGCTCAGGGATGCAAATCAACAGACAATACCTTTGAAACTCCTAGACCTCACCCTGTCTGGACTGCCCAGGAAGCCTACATCTTATCTCAGCTACCCCCAAGGGTTTGAGTATGCAGGGTGTAGACAGGTGTAGCCAAGAGAGAGAGTGGAGGCCCTCCCCCTGGTGACGCCGGACTCCTGCGAAAGATGCCCTGGGGGACTGCAGCTGGACACTGAGCAGAGAACTGTATAAAAAGGCAGGAGAAATGCTGCCAAAGTGTGGCATCCCCACCAGACCAAGCGTGGCATCTCCTCGGACCACCAGTGGCACTCCACCGGACCCACCGAGGGCAGACCATCACCAGACCACCACAGCTGCACACCACCTGAAGAACCTCTGACAAACTCCGCAAAAGATCATCCCTGGGGCCACGCACCCGTCTCTCTCTCTCTCCCTTCATTTGCAATGGAGGGTAATATGATCACAGCCCCTTTTCCCTTCCCTGCTCCTTCTTCTCTCCTCCATCAATCTCTTTATTTCTTCTCTTCTCCCCCTTCTCCCCTCTCTCCCTCCATTTTGCCCAACCTTATCCTTTAATAAACAGTTTCATGGTGATATATGTCTCGTTTGTCACCTTAATTTCACAACACAGAATCCATAAGAATTGGTCTAGCTCCTGTGGACAGAGATACTGTTAACCTCTGCTCCTCTGGACCTTGACAGAGCTCCACAAATATACAGGCATACTTAAAGTGAGCTCTGCTAGTGAGTACGCAAGCAGGCAAGTGGATGCAGCAGAGTGAGTAAGTAAGCACGTGTTTAGCTGTGTGACCCTATTTAGTAAATGTGGGCTGAGATTAATAGCCCATTGGCCACCAAAAATGACCAAATCAGGCTGGCAGGCAGCCTAACCTTACCATAATAGGGCAAAAGCCACAAGCTTTGACTTTCCAAATATGGTAAATACATGGGCCTTACACTAGGCAGGCATGAGCTGGGCATGTGGGGGCTTACACAACCTAAAGCCTGTGCAGGGACTGAACTTTATGGCACCAGGCCTATTGGCCCTCTTTGTGCTCGTTATGTGTTTACCCCTGGTGCAGGCAGAGAAACATGTCCTGGCAGGGCAATGGCATAAATATGCCTATTTTCAGGCCTACAGGCCCTCCACAATATTATTCGAATTGGCAGCTGACCATGTTTGGCAATCTATCCCTCTCAGGAGTTCTGCTGGTCAGTTGGAAAGGGTGAGTATAGCCTGCCCTTTGATCAATAGAGCTACTTGTGATTCTCTGTCATATCTTACTCAGTATTGTAGTTTCCAGTATACCTTCTCTCTAGATTCTGGCATTTGAGCTATAATAAAGTGTTGGGACTGTAGCCAGAGGGGGGGGACCTCTGTATGTATGTGTGCATGGGGGTACCCACATGTGTGCTTCCTGGACCCTAGGGAACCCACTGGAACAAACAAGAGTTGTGAGCAGAAAATAAGTAACTTTTTTTTCGAGATTGTTACTCTAAACAAAATTAATCTAACAGAATTTTAAAAACAGAAACAGTAACCCACTATCCATGAAAAGAGGGAGAAACACTTTTGTCTTTTGATGTACCTGTAGTGTTTAGGAGCATCAGAGTACTACTGGATTTTAAGGTTTTGTGCATTCCCTTCTGTAAGATGGAAGAGTTGCTTTGTGTGTGGTCAGAAGTTACAGCAAGCCAATAATCACCAGGTTACTAAAGATAAGATCCAGGGAAAGCAGGTCTTGCAGGTATGTGCATGAGTACTAGGGAAAGATGGTATTCCAAATAAAGGAGGAGTTTGGTTCTCCTTGCTTCAGAATCCTGGAATGCACTGGACAAACATCTCAGAATTCTGAATACATACAAACTGAGAGCATGGGTAGGCAAGTTGGAGTGGCACCAGTCTTACCACCATGAGGTTGTGACTCCCTGTGGGGGTGCCTACCTTCTGAGATGGCAGCCGACCAGCTCTGCTATCTACACATCCTGGGAGCTTTGCTGGCCAGGGGGATAGGGTGAGTATAGTCTGCCCGTTGATCCACAGAACTACTTGGGATTGTTTGTCATGTCTTATTCAGCACTGTAGTTTCTCCTTATGGCTGTAGAAGGTAAGCCATAGATATTGTGTATACACCTTTCTCATGATGGTTTTAGTGTTTAAGCTATAATGAAGTATTGAAACTGTACCCAGAGGGTAGTGCCCATGTGTGAGAGGGTTCCCTGGTCCTGAAGAACTCACTGGAGCACCTTCACCAACTTAGAAGTAATTTTGAGTGCTGGATGGAGCATACTTCCCTACTGTCAATATGTAAAACATTTTTTTTCCCTCAGGAAAAAAACAAGACAAAACAAAACAAACAACAATCCATAACTCTCTCTCAAGTATAATGAGAGAAGGTGCAAATTATGAACAGCGAGGTCCAGGATATTACTACAAATTACCTAGTTGTTGTTGGGTTTTTTTGTTCATTTTGTGTGAAATGATTGGCAGAGAGAAAATAAAAATTCATTAATGATTGATTTTCTCTCTTAATGCATTTCCCATCAAAATAAATGTTTGCCAAAATGATGCATCCATTTCCCAGACAGAACTTATATATTAATCTTACCTTTAATCTTCACAGAATTGCAGAATCATGGAATGGTTAGGTTGTAAGGGACCCTAAGGATCATCTAGGTATTAGTACAGTATAAATAAGATTAAATTTTTTAATAGAAAAAATTCCCGATCCACTAAAATTATTAATTACAGCAGCACCACACATAAAAGCAGTAGACGCAACATACTAATTGCCAAGTGGAGAGATACGGAATTGACACGAGATACAGATTTGCTGGGTGGGCTGTTCAGTGGGATAAGAAATTGGCTGGATGGTCACATTCAGAGGCTAGTGCTCAACAGCACAAAGTCCAGATGAAGAAACAGTGACAAGTGGTGTCCCTCAGGGGTCCATACTGTGATGTTTAATATTTGTATCAATGATATAGGTAATGGGATTGAGAGCACATCGGGCAAGGTTTGCAGATGACACCAAGATGAGTAGTGCTGTTGATAAGTCAAAGGGACAAGCTGTCATCCAGAGGGGACCTGGACAAGCTGGAAAGGTGGGCTCAGGTTCAACAGGAGCAAGTGCAGGGTCCTGGCACCTGGTCCATAATAATCCTCACTATCAATACAGACTAGGGGGGATGAGGTGATAGAAAGCAGCCCTGTGGAAAAGGACTTGGGAGTGCTGATAGGAATGAAAAGATGACATGAGCAGTGTCAGCTTGCAGCCCAGAAAGGCAAATCACATCCTGGGCTGCATCAAAGAGAAGCATGGCTAGCAGATCCAGAGAGGGGATTCTGCCACTGTGCTCAACTCTGGTGAGATCTCACCTGAGTATTGTGTCTAGGTTCTAGAGCCCTCAATACAGGAAGGACATGGACCGGGTGGAGCAGGTTCCAGAGGAGTAGCCATGAAAATGAACAGGGGGGGTTGGAGCACCTCTGCTATGAAGACAGGCTGAGGGGAGCTGGAGGCTGTCCATTCCTGGAGAAGAGGGAGGCTCTGAGGAAGACCTAATAGTGGCCTTCCAGTACCTGAATGGGGCCTACAAGAAAACTGGGAGAGGGACTGTTTACAAAAGCCTCTTACTATGAGAGTGGTAGAACACTGGAACAGGTTGCCCAGGGCAGGTGGTTGGTGCCTCATCTCTTGAAAATTCAAAGTGAGGCTCAACAGGGCATCTGGGCAACCTGATCTAGTTTGAGGATGTTCCTGTTTACTGCAAAGGGAGTTGAACTAGATGACCTTTGGAGGTCTCTTCCAACCCAGACCATTCTATGAGTCTAAATGCAGACAGCCAAACGTCACATAACTGGCTGCAACAGCGCAAAACACAACTCAAAAGTCCCAAAGACCAAGTTCAAAATAAAAATTAGCTTTGCCTTTGTGAGAGACCAAATCTTGTCTCTCATGTGCATGTACATCAACGAAGATAAAAATCACCTTTGCCCAGATGCTGGACCCCTGCAGGCACATGGATGTGCACCAATCATTGTAAATGACCCGCCTGCTGGGTTCACTCCATCCACTGATCGCACACCTGGCACTCATTTATGCATTAATGTGACTAGGCTGGCCAGGTGGAGCAGTGAAAAACTGAATAAAAGACACTGGGTCTATACCAGATTTGGTGAGTGTGTGTGGGAAGACATCACCATAGACACCCAACCTGGAAACAACAGCTCAGGAGCTCTCTCTTCACCACCACCAACCACTCTATGCCTTAATTTTCCCTGCTGATAGAAGAATTCCACGAGATCGACTCCTGAGAAGAATTCTTTGCTTGAAGGAAACATTTCTGGGCAAACTGAAAAAGACTTAGACTTTGGGAAACCCGACTCCCCCACAGTACTCTGGCCAATCCCCTCCCCTCCCCTCCTCTCCGCTCCCTTTCCTCTCCTCTCCTCTCCCGTCTCTCCTCTCTATTGTTTACTCTATCCTCGAAGTCTCACTGTTGATATTGGGTCTCCCTTGTATCTTAATTCCACAACACGGAAATATATAAGAACAAATCTGTCCTCCTCTGACCAAGGCATTTTTAGTCCCTGTCCTCTGACGGAGACAGCCATTTAGCAGCCGCACTATATTTTCCTTTATCTGTTGTGTGGTATAATTGCCTTATGAAAGGTGAACAGAACCTTTTCTCTCTAATAACCAATCAAACATCCAGTGAATTTAAAAATAACTTTGAATTCATCACCTTTTGAAGACTTGCTCTTGATTTTAAAAATTTCTTTTAATACTCATTATATGCTTTTCTGAAAAGAATTAATGTTCATGTGTCATTTACCTCCATTAGTGATCTTCTCCCCAGTTCTCATAATGTGCACGGGGATAAAAGACTAAACCAGCACTGCAGGAAAATTTGAAATCCTAATATTTGTCAAAAACATTTTGTGTGTTCTATTTCTCATTTACTATTTCAGCCTTTTCTCGTTGTTATAGTTCTATTTTTTTTTACTGTGAAAAAAATGTATTTTAAAGTGAATATAGAAACATTCCTCTTTGGATTGTATTTTTTTTTTTTTTTTTTAATTAAAGGACTCTAAGAGTGAAAATTTGAGAAGCGACATCCCATTCCTGGGGTCTTTGGCACCTGAGAGGTCTCGACAGTTGTTCATGCTCTATTTTATCCTCTCAGCCACTGATTTCCACTTTATGTCAGGTTCAGGGTACGTAGTTCCTTCAGTGTAAAGAGGCTTTATACAATGGTTTACATGAATGGCAAATATGAAGTAGAATATGACAACATCAGCTTTCCTGTTATGGCAGGCAGTTCTTCTATGCATTGAATCAAAGCAATTACTCCTCTTTACAAGGGAACATGTTTGTTTAAGATGGTACATTTTCCACAAGCCAGAATGTATGCTAAAGGGTTATTTCTGTTCCCTGGTCTCCAGGAAGAACATTACAAAGCAAAACATCCCTGCCTGGTGGGACTCAGTCAGACTCTTGTTGACGTGGATGAAAACTCTACTATTGATTTCCACATGAGCAAGACCTCAAGCATCTAAGACAATACTCACAGAAGTCTTGCTCTGTGAGGAAGAAGAAACTAGACTCTCTTAGGTAAATTCTGGCAATAAGTCTGAAAGTACACCAGCCTGAAAAATACAGTTAGTCAGCTCTCTGAACTCAGGCCTCTGAATCATGATGCACTTTATACCTTTATCTAAGAAATGGAAGAGAAGGAGAGAATCAGATATTACACATTAATGGTGCACAGAACTGACTGCAAAACACTTTTTTCAGGAGCATACATTGTTAACCTGGCACTACACATCTAAAAGCATGCTGCAGTGCAAGCTTCCTGCACAGCCACTGGAGCAATCCTCCCTGGACAGGTGTCATCTCCTGGCTATTTCAGGAGAACCACTGACCTGTGGCAGCAATCACAGAGAAGTTGTGCATTTGGGGTGCAGCAGGCTATCCTGGAGTTAACAAGGTAAAGGAGTATCACAGAGTTTCTGACTTGAAGATCAGCTTAAAGTTTTATTTGGGACCTTAGCATCAGCCCCTTATGAAGGGTTTCAAAGATACTCAGATAGTGGAAACCACTCAGCTATTTTCTACTGTCATTTTCCTATTGCATCTTTGTGAGTGTGAGGCAGATGTGATCAATGGACCCAGGTCTTGTGTGTGTATTTATGGAGAACAGCCTGGAGGCTTTTTCTAAATCAGGCTGGAATAATCCAATACATAAAACTGGAACAAATCAGTTACACTGAAGTCTGGTCTTCTCACCAATGAACACAGGTAGCAAATCTAAAAACGAAAATTAAGCTACAGCCATAGAAAATGTGATCAGTCCTGTGCCCTGAGCATAAATATGTAACTTTACTCATCAGTATTACAGTCAACTGACCTGTGAGTTTTTCCAGAACATCAAATCCATGTTTCAGAGCAATAATATCAAGAAAAGAGACTGTGCCATCTTCAAACCTAAAGAATGGAATAAATAAGCACAGTAAATGAATCATGCAACTACAGTGCAGTTTTTAAATCTATTTCAAAAGTTACTACTCCGTGAATATTAAATATTTGCTCAAAGATAAGGGCAAATCTCTCTTTCTACAATTTAGATATGGGCTACTTTGCCCCATTACTTTCCTGTATTTTGTATGTTCATGTGCACCTCTACATTACTGCCATGGAGAGCCTGCAGGCCCAAAAAGAGGCTTGCTTATGCCTTGCCTTGCCTGGACACGTTTTTCTGCCAGGACCTCTGGTTGTAAACAAGTTGTGTAAGCCCACACACACCCAGCTCGTGTCTCCCTGGGGTAAGCCCATGAGATCCCCGTATTTGGGAAAGTCCAGGCAAGTAGTTTCTGCCCATTATGGTAAGGTTTGGCTGATTACCAACCTGATTGGTCATTCTAGTGGCCAAAGGAGCCATTAATCTCGGCCCACATTCAATAAATAGGGGTGCACAGGTAAACAACGTGCTCAGCTCGGACCCCATTGCAGCGCCCTGCTGCTCTGACTCACCTGCACAGCTCAGACACGTGCTCTGACCCTCACTTGTAGCGCTCAGCTGCTCAGACCCCCACACTGGAATTCCATTGCATAGCTCCAATGCTCAGAGGCTCAGAGGCTCAGACCTCATGCTTTGACTCATTCGCAGCTCACCTGCCTGCATACCTTAGATGCAGAGCTCATTTAAGCCTGCACATATATATATATGAGGAGTCTATAGCCTCCTAAGCCAGCTGTGCACATCTGCACGCTATTGCTACCAGGACCAGATCTTGCATTGAATTTACCTATGGAGCTCAGACTGCCAGCAGCCACGCACACTGCATGCCCGCTGCCTATCATTGCCTGGTAAGCGCCATCGCCGCTGAGATAACCAGGAAGCAGACCCTGGATTGTCTGCACACACATGTGGCCTGAAGCTGTGAAGAACCATGCCAGAGACAGCACGATATTCTTCTCCTGCATCTGAAATCCTGCCAGCTGAGAAGTCCTGGACACAGCATCTAGAAGGAGCCAGCTGCGTCAAAGGCAGAGATCGTCCCTCACCAGGAGAAAAGGTTAGAGAAAACCAGTATTTCCCCACAAACTGGGAAGATTTATCCTCTCCCCTCAAGCCGGGAAGATTCCAGCCTCCAAGTCCACAGGCAGAGACCCTGGAGAATTGGACATTAGACACAGGCTGTGACACAGCCCCGGAGCATGATTAATAATTGATAAGCAGTTGTGAGTAAAAGCTTTAATACCTCTGTAAATATAAGTTGTCTCTGCCATAGAACAGAAAGAATTTCAGCCCACTTTGCTGGGCAAATAACATAAAGATCCCGAATGACATTAAGCCACGGGGAAAACTCCTCTCTCTGTTTATAGTTTGAATGTTTGCTAGTTAATTAACAAATTCCCTGTACATATTTTATCCTAAATTGTTTTCATAACCATGTACCGAACTGAATATTAATATGCAGTGGTTGGGGGTGGTGAGAGTTCAGAACATTGAATTTAATAAATATGTATTTTTATATAAAATTTATATTGCCCCAATTAATTTCTCCCCTCTGCCAAATAGGCGTAGGTACTGAGAATCCCCCTCCACAACAATTACCAGCTTTGCATTTCTTATAAAGAATGCACTAACATTTCATTATTCCTATAACATGTATATTTACACTACTTCCAGTGCATTTGACTTTCATGTACTTTCCTCAGATTTACTGAATGCCTGATGTGCAATTTCATGCAAGAGTTTACAGGAAGCATCTAGAAACTCTGATATTTAGAAAATCTGTACATTTTCATATTTAACAAAGTAAGTCTAAAGTACTACAAGAATTTTACTTATTATCTGTTGGGAATGGTAGGAATTTTAGTGCTGTACAGTTGGTTGATCTTGACACACTGGAACATAAGCCATGAGTTCAGAATGTATAAAAGGGGAAAAGTACTGAGAGTTAAAGGCAAATAGAAGGTCAAAATGACCTTAGAGAATGACTGCAGCAGACAAAAACAATGTAAAGCATGAACTCGTGGTTTTTTGTTAACCTTTGCTTATCTAGTTGCTAAAGTACATGGTCTGTCTTGAGGAGCTATGCACTGAGGTCTGTCTTAATGACCATTTAGGGATTTGGCATGATCTTGTAGCTTGTATGCTAAGGTCATGAAAGTACAATAAATGGAACTTAGCTTGCATCAAGCTGCCTCCCTGTCTCTCATCACCGCGATTATCATGGCAAAAACAAGTAGATGCTGTGAAGGGTAACTATTCTCCTCTTGGAACACAAAGAGCTGTCTCCCGATATTTCACTATACTTCAGACTGAAAGCCAAGTGCATTCCAAAACATTGTCTTCAGTGGCTCTTTGATGATTCAAATAAATTGCTTCCATGCTCAGTGGCAGCTCCAGTACTAGAATACTAGGTTTAGGATTAACTTCTTTTTGACTGCTAATCTGAAAGCCATTTCCAGAAGTAATCAAGGTTTGCAGTTGATGATGTATAGTGGACCACTTACAAAGGGCTAATACTGGAAAATACCTTACCCAAGGAACATTCTTATCTCTCTTATCCAGTTCTATTAGGAAATTACTCCACTTAATCACACCTGGGATAGCTTATTTGCTTACCTGATTGTGAAAAGATTGATTGCATTCCACATCAACCTGCTGGCTGACAAACTGGTTAAACAGCTCATGGCATAACAAAAACACAGCAGGCTGCAAACTGTGGAGGAGTTATGAAGGCTTGTCGGAGGCAACTGCTTTTTTTCAAAGTCACACAAGATGTCTCCTAGTATTGGCAGTTTTTCCCTTGAGTCACACAAAAAAGCTATTGCTTACTGTCCAGGCGTACCCCCCAATTCTCTCTATCTCCTCTCACACTGTGGATTTGAATGGGAGAAGAAGGCATGAAAACTTGCTCTCCCCCTGCCCTGAAGGCTTGAAGTGGGGCAGCAAAGGGTGCTTTTACTGCACATGAGCTGGCCCATGTGGAAGCCTGTGTTGGAATGGAGCTGGTGTTGGCTGTGCTTTCACATGCAGTATAAATGGTAAGTGGACACTTTGTCTAAAAAAACAATAAATAGAGCAAGGGGTTCTCGCCTTGAAGTTCCCATCTTGAGAGTTCCCATCTTGAGAGTCCCCTGCCACTGCGAAGGACTGGCTCCTGTAGTGACTGGACTGTCCCTGTTTTGTACAGCTCCTACATTTGTATGGCTCTTGTTTTTATCCTGTCCCTGCTTTTGAACAGTTCTCCCCACTTTTGTGCCCTTTTATGCAAACTTGGCAAGCCTGGGGTCCTTTGAGAGAGAGACAAGTGGCATCTGGACTGCCCTCTCTCAGACCCTATCAGTAGCCAACTTCCTAGCTGCCTTCCAGATTGGGGGACCAGAGCAGTTTTGGCTCTCCCCTGCCGCTGTGAAGGCAGCATCATTCCACGACCATCCCCTCGGGAAGAAGTGCTTGTGACATTTCTGAGTTTGGCAGCTCCGTCACTCGCCATGGACTTCTGTGGCATGGATCTCTATTATTTGATATTGCATGCAATGTCAGATGGCTGCTCATTGCCAAGGAATCCAGCAAGGGATCATTGCCAAATGTGAGACACTCAATTCCCTTAATCTTCTGCTCAGCCTGATTGACAGTGGGGGTAAAGCTGTGCTTATAGCTTAGCCTTTTCCATTTCCTGGCTTTCTAAATATCTAAATTTATCTATGATTACCCTTTTTTGGAAGATATTCCCCATCAAAACCGAATCTGTTAATAAACTAAACTAATTCTGTATATTGTTTTGGGTGCAGGTTTCCAGGAAAATAAAATATTTTTATAATTCCTGTGTGGCCATGTTAATTCCCTGCCTTCATGACACTTACAGAGAGAGGTCCCACTTTTGGATCTTCCTAAGGATGAATATATGTCCTGCAGTCCCTGGACACCCCAAGCTCCTCTCATGCCATGGTTTGAATGGGAGAGGAAAGGCACAAAAAAACCTGTTTCCCCTGCTGGGAACTGGCTGAAAAATGGGGGGGGTACGAGCCCCTAGAAGCTTGTACATTCAAGGCCTTGGATGTGAGGTCTGAGCATTGGACCTGCAGTAATCCACAAGCGCTGTGTGTGAAGAAGCTCAAGGAATTGTCCTTGAGCCTTCTGATGAGCAGCTTCTGTGGGACTGTGTGCAGAGTAGAAGGGAAATAGGAGGAATATGCAAATTCCAATACTTAGGTGCACTAAAAATGCTTTTGCAGTAACCGCAAGCAGGGAAGATTATGCATATCCAAGTATTTAGATGCGCCAAATGCTAGAGAAAAGTACAACGTTGCATGCTGCGTGTGCTCACTTTTCTCACCCTAACTGAAAAGGTACGTGCTTTGTAACTTGAAGTCTGATGCTCTCAATAAACAGGTGGATTGCTTGGAAGCTTAGCTCATATTGAGTCGTCTCCAACTTTCCCAAATCCCATCCATGTTCCCCCTCACTGCCCTGCAGGCTTAAAGTAGGGGGAGCAGTGGTCTTTACGGCAGATGCTCACGCTGGAATTGGGCTGGTGATTGGCTGTGGTCTTCATGCCTAGGAAAAGTTAAATTGACTCTTTGTCTAAGAAAGGTATAAATATTGGCGTACTTTCCACCTTAGAGTTCTCCCCCACCTAGATAGTCCTGCAGAGAGAATCCCTTGGCACTGTGAAGGACAAGCTCCTGAGGGACTGGACCGTCCCTGCTTTGGATGGCTTCCCACCATAAGCACTCTTTCGTGCAAGCTTTAAAGGTCTAACAATCCTTGGATGTCCTTTGAAAGAGAGAGAGCTGACAAGCGTCTGGACTGCCCTTTTCTCTCAGACAGCTTAGGTCACCCTGTGAGTAGCGTAACTCTCTGCTCAGCCTGATTGATACTGGGAAAAGCTGTATTTATAGCTTAGCCCTTTTCCATTTTCCTGACTTCTAAAATAGCCAAATTTATCTATAGTATCCTTTGTAAGATATTCTCAATGAAACTGAATCTGCTAATTAAACTAAATTAATTTCTGTATATAGTTTTGGAGGCAGGGCTTCAGGAAAATAAAATAATTCTATTTTTATGTATATTCCTGACTCAGCCCAGCCATGTTAATTCCCTGCCTCCACAACAACATAGGCTAGTCTTTCTTAAATCCTTGTTCAACTGTTTGTTATAACACTTGTCACGCTTCTGCATACAAATGTTATTTCTAAAGCCACCATCCACATTTCAGGGCAACTGAATCAAGAAAGGAAACTGTAACACTGAATCATCCATTGTCTCATTGACTTAGGAGTCCAAAAGGGCCCTCAAGATGAATCAGCCCAAGTGGTGAAATATCGTGCATAATGTGAGTTATTCTGTATATGAAAAGCATACAAGCCACAGCTTTCAGTAGTTTGGGAAGGAGCACCTGCCTCTGAATTCTGGGAAGGCTGACTTAATTAGCAGCCAGGTGAGTGATTCAGTTTACTTTTTTTTTTTTCCAATTAATTTGCCCATTATGAAATAAATCCAGACACACATTTCTGTCTAGAATACTTTGATATAAAATTCCCATCACAAGGTAAAAATAATCCCATTCTTTGTGAATCAATGTGAATTGCAATAAAGGAGCAAAGGGCTGACATCACTGTCAGTCAGCTTTCACTCTCCTTTACAACTGGGGGTCATGATTCCATTTAGGTCAGATAAGCAGAAGTCACTCTTGAATATCTAAAGCAGGTAAAAGTGAAACTAAATCCACAACAAAAGTATGTTTCTTGAATAAGCTGCTTTTCTTTTTACTTTTATCTTTTTTAAAAAATACTCATCAGGCATAGAGCTGCCCTTTGAAGTGAGTTGTTACATCAGTTCCTTTCATCTTTTTCATTTATTTTCATCTAATTAAAAAGTACAACACTACAAAGAGGTTCTTGGCATTCATTTAAAAGTAGTTCATTCAGATCCTATTTTCACCTCTTAAGAGATATTCCATACCAGCTCCACATGAAACTGCACTTCTTTCCAGCATTAAAACACAACACTTTTAACCACTTGTCTCCCACAGATGATGTTCTTAATTTTTAGCAATTCCCAGTTATCCATATGAGTCACTTTCTTAACGAGGTGAAATCCTGGTTACATTTGTCCTGGTAAGGCACAAATCCTGCCAGGCTGGTTAACCCTTGCTCTCCTCCTGTTGTTGTTGAGTTGATGAGCAAACAACGGAGGGTTTGGTCCCAGCAAAGCCTTGAGAGCTAGGGGGCTTAGCACCACATGTCAGGTGTCTTGTGCTGCCCCTCAGCATGCCTGTGTGGTCATACAAGGCATGTAGCTTTGAAGTTATTGGCCAGAACAATGATGCTAGTGCCTTTTGGCCAGTTTAATTTTCAAAAACTATGTATATTAATGGGGGGGGGGGGGGGGGGGGGGGTGATTTAGAAACCATGCCTTGCCTTTGCTGACTCTCCACCGGGAGCAGTACCCCTTCGTGGCTTGTTAACTGGGAATCACAATGGCCACATGTTTGCAGCTTACTCCAGCAGCTCAGCAACAGCAACTCAGTTCTTCTCTCCTCCCCTCTGCCTGGAAATATTTGTATCTTACTCTGGGATCATTATCATGAGTTTGGAAGCCTCTCTGTACAGGAAACTTACTCAGAGACCAAAGCATCATGAGTACATATGCTGGAGTTAATGCTAAGACTCCATAAGCATAGTTAGAATTTTTCTGGTTTTGCATTCCTATTTTTCCTAATTTGAACCTAGCTAGAATGTTTTGGTGAGAAGAACTAGATTACAGGCTGTGAAAGGGAAACAATGGTGATGTCTACTTCATTCATAGGCTTGCTGAGATGAATAAGAGCAAGAATCCAAACAGATAAAACATTCGGTCACTGTCTGGGCTCTGAGCTGCTCTTCTTTCTCTCTAACCTAACCTGATTAATCCACCTGCTTCCTAACCCCCCTGGCCGACCCTCCATTCTTCCTTGGGCACAAGGCAAGATCCAGGTTAAGGTAGAGAGGGGTGGGAGAAGGTGGAAGGACAGTTGGGAGCCCCTCCTGGGGACTCAGATTTCTGGGAGAGGTGTTGTGTTTCCATATTACTTTTAAACTTGTATATTTCTGTATATAACTGTATATATTGTAGATATCTGCTTGTATATTGCGCAAAGCTGTAAATACAAAGCTTCATTCAATTTCCAGAGCCATCTGAGTCTAGTATGGGTGATTTACAAAAGTGGGGGGGGGGAGGGGGCAGGTAACACCCAAACCATCACAATCTGATCTTTTAAACTGTTTAATTCTATGTTCATAAATACCCTTTGTGCAACTACTTCCTGATGACTGAAAATCCATAGAATCTCAAGGAATTTCCCTGATCACACAAGACCAAGCATTTATCTGTTGACATTTTTATCCTCTACTAGTAAAACCTTTGGAATACGATCTGATCTCCAGATTAGTAATCTCAAGTTAATGATGGATGCCACTAAAGCAAGTAAATAAAATTAGGAGCTATCCTGTTGCAACAGGCATGTATGCTATCATTAAGCTATGCTTTCATAATAATCTAACTTCTGCATAACTGACTGCATAGGCACATACTATAGTCAGTTAAAAACGTAAATACTAGGAGGACAGTAATAAATGATAGGCCTCTGAATAAGACACCCACCCTCTGCACTTAAGCAACTCCTGTTTACCTCTATTAATAGCACATTAAATGTTCATGAGCAATAACCATTCCTTACACAATTAAAGGAGAATGCTTATACTGGGCTGGAACAACTGCCACTTGTGGAGGTGAAGAATCAGTGAATTAATGAATGAATAAATCAACCTGGCTATATTTCTAAACGTCTCTGTGCATCTCTCCCTTATGTGCAGTTTGATATATTTCTGACTGGTAACTTTGCTCACTACCTATGTCTAGAAAAATCTTCCCCTCTTGCACTGAAAAATTAGCTATCCTCCAGTCTGTTCTCACATTGGTCTGAATTACACATTCTGATTTTGCAGATTACCAGCTCCTCAGGTCTCTGCCTCTCAGTAAGAATCACACTTCTGAAACTATGCATCACAAGCACTTTCAGCTGATTAAAATAAAGTTACATTTCTCCTTCTAATACAACTTTTACAGCTAATAGTTTGCAATATATTAAAAAATATATTTGTGTAAGAGCTTTGTCCATAAGCATTCAATTCATGCAACAATAAACGAGGTGTATCTCAGGATAACAGTCTCTCCACCAACCCAAATATGAGTACCCTCCAAAGCAGACAACAATAAAACCACTTCTTTTTTTTTTTTTTTTTTAATCCAACCAGAAGAGTCATTGGTCATGAAAAGACTCCACAGTGCCCTTGTCACTGCCAAAACTTTCTTTCCAAATTCATAAAACAGGCTAATGTGGTTTCATTGCATTGATGAGGCAGAAAGGAAGAAACAAAGTAATCTTTCTCTTTTAAATTCCACCATGCAAAAGAGTATTTCCTTGAGGTATATTAAATTTAAGTCTTCAGGAATATGAGACCTGCTAGTTAACTGGCCTCACAGAATATGATCAACTGTCAGCTAATTAGCTTGCAATTAATACTCGTTCATCTTGACTTGTAATTTTTTAATGCCAAGAAGAACTTAATTAAGGAGCAATTCAGTGTGAACAAGTGTACTGCAAATGATTTCTTTATCTGTACAAGTATTTAACATTTGATATACATTATTCTCCTGTGATTAAATACCATTGATCCAATTGTTCACACCATTGCTTCCCATGGGAAGGTAATATTCAGCTACAACCGGAAGTAATAAAGTGAGCAATTTACAAAGTGTTTTATTATGGGTAATGAATCCTTAATAAAAATTCAAGGCCCTTTCCTTGGTTTCTTCTTAGAAGGAACAAAAGTATGAAAGACATTCTGGAGATAAGTTTTTTAGGGGCATTAATCTGACCAGCTGTAATAATTTGTGCATGCTCAATATAAACAGATTAATTTGATTGTTTATTTCCTCATAAAGGCTGAGATACAAATTTTCATCCTTAAACAGGTGCATTTGGGGATAAATAATAACTTTATAATGAACTGCTACAGAAAAATGAATTTAAAATTTCTCAGACAAAAAAAGCTCCCTGTGGGAATGCAGAATGCACAAGAGTTGTGGGGTGCAGGTGCAGGACTGCTGTGGGAATGGAGCAAAGAGAAGAGACAACAGGCAGATCCTTGTAATAACAGACCTTGGTTCTCACATGCAGCTGGACACCTTATCTCAGAAGGGGTAGATAATGGACCTCGCTAATGAGGATAACAAGGTGTGGACTTAAGCAGATGTGGTGGGTTGTCCCTGACTAATTATGCTAAAGTGTAGGCATGTGCTCTACTGGCTGAGTGTATAAATTCGGGCTGTCATGATCCATAAAAGTCTTCTGCGTAATTCAAATTGGATCGTTCAGAAGACTCAGGCGGCGGGCCCGAACCGTACTGGTTTATGGGCTTGTTTAGCGTTGTCCTGCCGGCAAGCAGTTATAGCAGGCAACGCGGCCTGCAACATCTGGTGCACCGAACAGTGGAATCTAATCCCCCCTTTCCGGGTGCAACAGCTTCCCTTGAATAAGAATTTATTATTAAAAAACAACATAGAAAAATGCTGTTGTCTAATCATGAGTGTCAGTGAGGTGTTGGGAATAGTAATATTAAATGTAGTGATTCTATAGAAATGTCTGAATATTATACACTGAAACATAAGCCATGGACAGGCAAGAGTGCACAAGCTCAATAAGTGCTGAGTTAAGATTAAAGAATGGTGTAACAAATATAAACAAATGTAAGACTGGAGTCTGTGGTTTTCACCTATCTCTGCTGACTTAGATTGCTTAGACACCATGTACATGTTATTGAGAGAATACGATGAATGTCTACACTAATTAGTATGTAATTTCTAATGCAAGTACATGTAACCAATTATAGTTTAATGCAATTTGTAGCCTTCTGATGAAAGGTATAAAACACGTTTGGAATGCAATAAATGGATTGGATTGGATTGGACTGGACTGAACTTGCTTACATTAAGCACTGCCCCGTTTCTTCTTCTGATGCCTATGGCATCCAGCCCATGTCAGTGAGGCAGGCCCAGATCAATCTCTATGATTAACTTCCAGTGGATGGGCTCCATTATACTGAAAGGTCTGCTCTTCAAAACAGAGGTTACTGCAGTGCAACTGCCTTAACTCCACTGCAGACAGAAGTGAATCCAGCAAGACTTCTGAGCACTTGCTTTCCTCATTTGTGGAAGAGGCAAAAAAGCTCTTCTGTTCCCATCCAGCAGACATCTTTCTCTAACAATAACAGTTCTTTCTGGACCTATTTTTCTGAGGCAATGTAAACCCAAGTTTATCAGTTTACATTGGGAGCTGTAAATGAAAAAAGCTTCTTCATTACTAAGCCTGTCATGATAAATCATTATCTGCTGAGCTACCATTTGGGACAGATTTGTTTTATCTTCATAGCAACCTGAAGAATAACTTAAAGAATTTCAAGAGTTGGTACTGTCAGTGAGACAGAGGTTCAAAATATGCTCACAATCATGAGAGAGATGGGTAGGCTGGATGAACGGGCTGAAACCAATTGTATGATGTGGGAAAATTCTCCCGCTAGCAGGACATGAGCTGCTTAACATGAGAACCCATGCCAGGAGGTGTCCTTGAGTCCGCTTCTGGTTCAGGGAGCTAAGCTGTAAACAGTGAGCAACCCACACACACCTGCAGGGAGCTGAGCCAGCCAGCCTCCTGGGGTGGACACTGCAGGTTGTTTTGATACAGGGCAACCTATCTGCACCTTACACATAACTCTGAGCCAATCTGTATTGTCCACTTGTGCCAGCCCCAGACTGATTGTGCATGCCTTTCCTGATTACTATATAAAGCATTACACTGCCCTAATAAAGTATATATCTACAGATAGATATTGACATGATTAATAGAAATCTGATACAATTTTCTATGGCATGCTGCATATGATGATCACAGAAAATAAAGAAAGCCCATCTTAGATAAGTGTCCAATTCACAGAATGAGAATTCAAACCTAAATAGAATTGTTCTCAGTAGATTTAGAGATGGAAAAGGTGAGCAATAATCAGAAAGCAAAAAGAGCTATGGGACAAAATGCAGGTAAATCACCAAATTCACCACAAGATTACACAGACTACAAATTAGAAATTATATGAGATTACAGAATTTTATTTCAATAGAAGTAGCAGTAATAAAACCCAACATGCTCTCCCTCCTCTGTGCCTCATTCTTCACCCAGGCTCAGTTTAAAAGAGGGATTATATAGTGTGGTGATGGTTTGGGTATTCCCCACCCCCCCACACACTTTAGAAATCACCCAGACTAGACTCAGCTGACTCTGGAAATATGAATGAAGCCATATATTTACAGCTAGCATAATATACAAGCAGATGTTTACAGTATATGCAGTTATATACAGAAATATTCAAGGTAAAAGGTAATATAGAAACACAACTCCCCTTCCAGAAACCTGAGTCCCTAGGAGGGGCTCTCTACCACCCCTTCACCTTCCCCCTGCCCATCTCAACTTTAGCCCAGTCCCAGGGAAGAACTGAGGGTCGTCCAGAGGTTAGGAAGCAAGTGGGTTAGTCCAAATGGAAGGTGAGGTTAGAGAGTAAAATGTTGTTCAGCCAGCAGCCCAAGGCATAGTGAGTGAAAATGGCGAGAGTGTTATCTAATGTCTGGACTGGCTGACAAGTGCTGGGTAGCTGTGTGCATGAGCATTAATCTCCATCCTCATTCATCTGGCCCTCTGTCTCAAGGGTCTCATACCTGTCATGTGTAGGCAACTGGGAAGACTGGGAAGACTGGAGGGATTTAGATGGGACTTGCCTGCCTCTTCTGCCTCGCTGGAGAGGGACCTGCTGTAATCCCCCCCCCCCTCCCCCCCCCATCTCTTTTATCCCTTTCATTTTCTGGGTGACAGAGGGCACAGGATATGCTGCTTCCTGTGCCACCCACACCTGCTGGCCCTCCTTCAGGGATGGGTGCCCCTGACTCTTCATCAGGGCAGGCAGACCCTGACTCCACAAGTCAATCTCATTTTCATATTTCCTGATATTCCTAAGCCTTTTGACTTCATCTTGTGACTTCTTGACCTCACCTTGAAGCTGTGCTGCCCAATTGAGCAGAAAATTTACCTGACCACACCTTGTACAATCCTTTACTACAAGGGAGAGGCTGAGGTGTTCCCTGCAGCTTGTGGTTTGTGTCACGGCCTGCTTCTGTGGGAGCTCGATCTGAGTTCCCACCTCCATTTTCATTGGCCTCAGGAGTATGGTCTGCTCCTGCCGGGTAGAGACCATTATCTTTTGACCTTTGAATTCTCTCCACCCACTTTTTTTTTCCTTTGGATGGAGAATACCTTCTGCTGTCAGTATGCAGAAACATATATTCTCTTCCACTTTTCAATGGTGTTTTTCAGAGTTCCTGTTTCTTTCTGATTTACCACATGAAATGACATGTTCCAGTGCATTCAATCTCAATTCAGCACTGTAAACAAGCTGGTGATTGGTTGTGTTTTCACACAGGTGAAATGGTAGGAAATGGTAAATCGACACTTTGTCTAAAGAAGATATAAATATAGGGGGTTCTTCCCGCCTTGATGTGCTTCCCACCCTGATAGTTCCTGTGGAGAGAGTCCCCTGGCACTGCAAAGGACAAGCTCCTGTTGTGACTGGACCGTCCTTGCTTTGGATGGCTGCCCCACGTAGCACTCTTGTGCAAGCCAACTGGCTCAATGAACCTTGGATATCCTTTTGAAACAGAGAGCTGGCAAGCATCTGGACCACCTTCTCTCTCAGACCCTATTCAGTAACTAATTGCTGACTGACTGCCTGACGGGGAGACCCTAGCAATTTTGTCTCTCCCCTCTCCTGTTGAGAGCAGCCTCATCCCGTGACCATTCCACTTGGGAAGTGGTGCTCAAGACACTTCTGAGTTTGGCGGCTCTGTGACTCATCTCAGACTTCTGTGGCATGAATCTCTATTAGATATCACTGATAATGTAAATTAATAAACAATATTAATTTTGGAAAAAAGTATACTCTTGCATTAATTAATTTCCCCTTCATAACAATATCATATTAACATCAGCCTGACATTTCATTTTAGGTATAGTAGTTCCACTCCTAAGTACTCTATCTCTGTAAATCAGATAAATACTTTTAAAACATAGCTGTAAAGGGTTAACCCTCCTCGGGGGGGGGGTGGTCTTGACCCTGACCTCAGGTCCTCTTGACTCCTTCCTGGGGGTGGGTCTGAACCTTACTTCAGGGGGTGGTTAGCCCACTCCCACTTCCTGTCTAGCCCACTATAAAAACAGAGGAAAGTCCTGTTTCCAGCTCTTGCCCTGCCTGATTGCTACCACCTTGTTTCTGCTCTTCTTTGTTTTACTACACGGCCATCCTTCCATGAGGTGGACAAACCCATTGCTGTCAATTTGGTTATTGTGGTGAATAGTCCTGAATAGTCCTGAACGAGCATGCAAGCACCTTGTTCACCTGTTCACCCCCATTTATAAGATAATGTCCGAGGCTAATGGTCTCATTGGCCACACAATCACCCAATCACCTCTGGCAATCACCCAAGTAGACACAAAAATGGAAGAACCCATAAGCTGTTGTCTTCCAAAAATGGGGGGCGCATACGCATTGCACGTGATAGGGGCGTGGTCCTATGAAGCCCCTCTCAGGCAGCCGGATTAAACCAGGTTACGTTGCCTGGGTTTCTTTGTCCTGTTTTCCTGCCTCTGGCTGCAATGCAGACAGGCAGGTAAATAAGATGGGACATGCTTAAACTCATTTTAAGTCCTTTAGGACTATTCACCACAGCAGCCCACGTGGAATTCGCCAGAGGACTTCTGTTGAATATTTTCCTGCCTATGTTTTGGGCCATAGACATTAGGACTAGTGAGTATTCTCAACTCTTTATTCAAGTTGCTAAAGGATTTTAATTAACCTCACAAGCAGTGAATTAAGCTGCCAGACTCTCTATTAAAGACATTTTCTGGAACCTTTCAAAATTCCATTGTATATAGACATTCTGTTGTAAATAAGTTTGGGGGAATGATTTTGTGTATATTAATAAATTATATAATAACAACTGTTAAATCAGCCTCTCTGCACTTTACCCCACACTCAGATTTCAACTAGTCCCCTTCATAACAGTTATATATATGGGTTTTTTTGTAGCTTGTTTTTTCCTTCCCTATGCCTCTTTATAACTCCCCTACATCAAATACCTTTTATTTATTGTTAAAGTTTTCTCTTTCTACTTTCATATTGAACTAAGATTATTTATTTGGGTGTGTTTTAACTGCTGCTCTCTACATCTAATTCCTTTTTGTCAAGAAGGGGGGAGAGGGGAAGGCATCTTATAATTGTATTGGTTCTGATAGATGTATTGTGAGTGTCTGGGAAATTTAAACTAGAACCAAAGCAATAACAAAGCAAAACCCCAGAATATCTGAAAGAAAATAAAACTTGATCATATAGCTTGGAGGCCATTGACTGAGAATTTCAATGCTGTTGGTTTTATTTTTTCATGAAACTGGTTATTCTCATTCCTGACTTATCTTTGAAAAATTTAAGCCTCACCAGACTGTAAGTCTCCACATTTCACCAGAGATTACCAAAAACATCAAGTAATGCTCTAAACATGAATTTTGAAATATCTAATTATTTGTTTATTAGTTGAAAACCTAATGAAAACAAATGTAAATATTTACCAATGTACAATCACTTAGCCTGTTTGTGTGACACTGGTCAGTAATGGGAACTGGTATCATGTGCCTGGGGATAGTGGTAAACTTCAACAATTTTATGTAGGCTCACTCATATCAAGACCAGACACTGTATCCAGATTGAGAAACCAGATTGGATAAATTCATTGTTCAGAACTCAAGTAGAAGAAGGTTAAAACAGGCTATTCTTCTGATCTAGTGAAAAAAAAAAAAGCCATTGAAAGCAGTGGAAGCCTCAAATATCTGAAAGTTTCTAACTACTCAGCCTCTGAAAACTCCTGAAACAGATATCAATGATAAGAGCTACTCAAGGTTCCCACATAACCTTCCCTGCTTATTAAAAAAAAAAAAAAAAAAAAAAAGCGGAATTGATATCTAAAACACATTTCAGGTATTTTTATCCACTATGCAACCTCAATTACCTGTAGAAAAGCCACTCAGAAATCAGAGCCTGCCCAGGTCAGCTTAAATTAAGTTTTCTCCTTTTCTTGCAGGTGACGCAGGAGCTCATTAGGATAGAAGGGGTTTTATGCCCTTTGAGTGCTGCACTTCAAAGTAATTTTGGTTTAAAAAAAAATGCATCTCTTGGGAACTGGCTGAAAATAGGAGTACGAGCCCCTAGAAGCATGTACAATCATGCCTTGGATGTGAAGTCTGAGGATTGAAGCACAGTAAGCCACAGCGCTGTGTGTGAAGAAGCTCAGAGGAATTTGTCCTTGAGCCTTCTGATAAACAGATTCTGTGGGACTGTGTGCAAAGTAGGAGGGGAATAGGAGGAATATGCAAATTCCAATATCTAGGTGCACTAAATGCTTTTGCAGTAACTGCAAGTAGGGAAGATTACACATATTCAAATATTTAGATATGCGAAATGATAAGGAAAAGTACCACACTGCATGCTGTGTGTGTTTCACTTTTCTCACCCTAACTGAAAAGTATGTGCTTTGCAATTTGAAGTCTGATGCTCTCAATAAAGAGTGGATTGCTTGGATATCATAGCTCATATTGAGCCATCTACTTGCTTTCCCATTCCCTTCTGCACCTGGCAACAGAGGATAGAATGCCAATGTTTCCCTCTTGGTATTACTTCACTAACTGGATGTGCATCATACCAATTTCTGTTTCATATGACCTCATATGAAAAGAGTGGCCAGTATGTGCATTTATCAGTCCAGATTCAGAATCTCACAGGGGTGCTCAGAGCATGTACACACATGCAGTAATACAGGTACAGTGAAAGGTCAGCAATTTATATCATGGGAGATGCAAGATACTGTGTGCTGAATGACTTTTTTTGATCTTTTCCTCTCTTCATTCTTAGCCTGTCCCAAAGACTATTATTTAATACTAAGTGCTAATCTCAAGCATTTCCTTTGTGCAGATGTATTAGGTATGAGTCAGGAAGGAATACCCTCTTACTGCATTTATGTAAGCAGAGACACCAAGCACCACTACAAGAGATATTTCAATGTGTTAAGGAACCGGAGGAGCTTATCCATTGCCCTGCATTTCCTCATGTACATTAAGTTGGGCCTCCTTTAGTTGTCCTCTCTTTTCTGTAAGAGAGCTTTGCAGCCTCTCCAGAACCTCAGTCAGGGAATAAGAGCACTAGAAATATTTGTCTAAGGTAATTTATCTCACTGCACATATTATTCTGATAAAACTTATCTTGAGAGGAAAGCCTGCCACCTTTCCAGTGAAATACATGGACCTTACTTTCCTACTTCATTGAGCATCAACAACCTTGGATACCAACTTTTCAGAAGGAATAGGCAATGAAGAAGAGGTAGTGGAGTGGCTCTCTACGTTAGGGACACATATGAAACCATACAAATTAATTAAGGTGATGATAGGATTGAGTCCTTATGGGTAAGAATCAGGAGTAAGCCCAGCAGGAGTGATATCCTTGTGGGAATCTGTCGTAGACCAGGATGAAGAGGTAAATGAAAAGTTTTGTAAGCAGTTGAGAGAGGTCTCACAATCACTCCCACTTGTTCTCATGGGAGACTTCAACTTCCTGGATATCTGCTGGAAATACAATACAGCAGGGAGAGAACAGTCATGGAGATTCTTGCAGCATGTGGAAGATATCTTCCTGACACAACTGGTGAGGGAGCCAAGCAGGAAAGGGGCCTTCCTGGACCTGCTTCTTGTGAACAGAAAAGAATTTGGTGGGGAAGTAAAGGCTGGTAACCATCAGCAAGATGCACAGATGCAGGCGCTGATGGATCAAATGGAAAGGTTGGACAAGGACTTCCCTAATCGGGCAGTTAAGGAAGCATACAAGAAGGCCCACCAGTCAGTCATTGAAGGCCTTCTTCATGTAGAACAGCAGAATTTCAGACCTGCTGATACTGATCTGTCTCCCACTCAAGATAAAGCTCCAGCTCCTGTGGCAGAAGATTTAGAGGAGAAGAAGACATGCCAGAGGGCCTCAATAAGACAGTGCCTGAGCTCAGGAGAAATGACTCTGGCACAAGCTGATCAGTATCTACAAACAATATTTGGTTCAGGTATCCTGGAGGAAAATCACAAAGCATGGGACGAGTAGAAAGCTTTACAACAACCAGCAGCTTCAGCAGACTCCACAGTGTTGTGGTTTTCCCTCTGGCCAAAGAGAAAGGATGATACAAGTGTCTCCAAAGATGAGCCATCAAAATTGCCTCAACAAGGCTCTTGGGGCTGATCTTTCGAGGGATCCAAACTTCGATATGGGCAAATGGTGGAAAGGGATAATACACAATGCAGTTATTGAAGGACAAATGCTGTCTGCAAGTCTCACTACTCTTCCAGTCACCATTCAAGAGGATCAGCGAACATGGGCTCCCCTGGACTGGAAAGTTGTTTCAAGCATCCAGAAATTAGTGATGGCCTATGGCCATGAGAACAAACATGTTTTATCATTGATGACATCCTTTTTCAAGAGCCAGACTCTCCTGCCCATGGATATCAGGGCCATAATGGAGTTGATTCTAACACCATCAGCTTTCTTGGTTTTTAAGGACAAGTGGCAAGACAAATGTGAAATAGCCATACTGAACAATTTAAACAACCTTGCAGATGATCTCTTGTAATATGCCTCCCTTGATCAGTTAATGGGGACTGGGCAGTTCAAAGATGGAGCGACATAGGCTGCAATGCATCCTTGCATTATCCAACAAGTTCAGGCATTGGCCTTGGCAGCTTTCAAAGAGGTTCCACAAATGGGAAGACCAGCATATCTCTATGCCTGTGTTAGGCAAGCAGAAAATGAGCCATACACCAGATTTGTCAATCGCTTACGAGAAGCGCTTGATGCCACACCAAATTTGGACCCTGATGCAAAATCAGCAGTGGAAAAGGACTTGGCTTTTCAGAACACCAACAAAAGGTGTCAACAAGTCCTCACTTCTCTTCCCAGAGGAGCAACCATGTTCCAAATGATTGAGGCATGTTCCAGAATGTCATGGCTGCAGGAGGAGAAAGAAAAGGCCAGATTACATGCAAAGGCCATGGCCACAGCATTGAAATCACCAAAAAAATACAGAAAAGCTGATAAGGGTCCCAAGCAAGGTGTCTGTTTCCAGTGTGGTCAGGGTGGACACCTGCAATGACACTGTTCCCTCATCAAAAAGAAGACTCCTTTCTCGGAACCTGTCAAAGATGTGATAAGTATGGTCATCAAGCTGCAGAATGTCATTCAAAATTCAAGAGAGATGGTACTCTGCTCCAGGAAAACTTGCCAAACAGTGCCCATGCTGGAGGCACGAAGACAGCTAAGTACCCCATTGCGGTGGCTGCCTTGATGAACTCATGGCAGCCACAAGAGGAAGTGCTGGACTTGATCTGGCCATGGGACAGAATATCACAATGTGTCAACAGAGTTCCACTTTGGCCACCATGGTGATGGTGGTCAGAGTACAGTTGGACAATCATTCTTTAAAACTACTCTCAACATGGAAGAACAGTCTTGTGTTTGAGATTGTCCATTGCTTGGACCTATCTTTTTACAGATGCCAGCAGCAAGTCTAGGAAAGCTGGATATACACAGAGAGAATCAGGTTCCTGGAAGTCACATACCTTAATTGCAGAAGGTTCAGTGCAACTGCTAGAGATGGAAGCAGTGATAGCAGTATTACAGCGCTGACCTGAGGAAGACATCAACATTGTTTGCGACTCACGGTATACAGTTGGGGTGGTACACCGAATGCACAGAGCACTAATTGGCCATGTGAATAACCTGAAATTGTTCCAGGCCTTCTGCCACCTTTGGGGAACATTACAGCAAAGGACAGGCTGAGTGTTCATATCGCACATCAAAAGCCATATGATGTTACCTGGAGGACTGGTAGAAGGTAATGCATGAGCCAACAGGATGGTCACTAATGCTGAAGATATGGATAAGGCATGTAAATTAGAGCAAGGAAATCACATGTGTTTTTTCATCAATCACCAGCTGTGACACGGCAAAGGTTTGGCATATCCTTAGCAGACTCGAGAGCAATCATTGCAGCCTGCCCTGATTTTGCTTGTGTACATACCCTACAATCAGGAGGGGTGAACCCTCAAGGCCTACAACCCTGAGAAATTTGGCAAACAGATGTGACTGAATATGTCCCCTTTGGTCAGCTGCAATATATCCACGTCTCTGTGGACACCTGTTCACATGTGATGTGGGCTACAGTACACACATCCACTTTGGCGAAAGCATGACAGCACATGCTACAGGCATTGGCTGTGATGGGAGTCCCCAAAGAAATAAAACCAGATAACGGCCCAGCCTATAGATACAAGTTGATACAATGCTTCTGCGAAGACTGGAACATCAAACATGCCTTCAAAGTGATGTACAACTCAATGGGACAAGTGATAGTGGAACACGCCCATCAAGATTGAAAAGACATCTTTCAGTCATACAGAGGGAGACAGGGTCCCCACATGAAACCCTAGGGAAGACTCTGTTCTTAACTCCTTCTTCAAGGAGAAGAACAGGACCTGCCAGCAGAATTACACAGAGTCACAAGACACCTTATTGGCTGCTGGCAAAGTGGATCCAACCATGGATAGACAGGAAAGACCAAGAGTGAGTAAGGAGGGAACAAGAGTCTTGTATTTGTTCACACAAACTTTATGTCCGTGGCTTCCATTTTTACATCCAGATAACATCGACACCCTACATCATCTGCTAGATGAACAAGCTTTCTTTAATGCAATAAGAAGTAGGGAATTTGCTGAGAGACAGAAACAACAACTAGAACAGTGCTGTGATACCCACAGGTCTACTTGTTGGCCATGGATATTGTTACACTGTAGGTACTGCAGTTGCAAAGAGTGGAGAATTATAAATAGATTTGATCAGGATTTGCACTGGCAGTGTCCAACTTGTCAAAATTGCATAGAAAGTTGGACAGTGGGATGGCATTTTGAGGCGTTCCTGGGAAGACCTTTATTGGAACTGCCAGGAGCAGTAAATAATCCTAATGTTTCAAGGGTATTTGCAGGGCAACAGCACTTCACAGATGCACTAAGCTTAATAGAAAGCCTAGAAGTAAGATATAGGGTATATCTTTTATTTCATATTCTAAAGTTAGTAGCTCTTAAGCGCAATAAACAGCAGATGCAGATCATAGCACAGGAGTGCGGCGAAAACATCAAAATTCCCGAAAACTGTGGGGTGAGTCTGGAATGGTGGGAGTCAGAGAAAGAATATTAGGCAACTAGAAAAGCACAATGAAAAACAGGTGTGCATTAGAGTTCTTAACATTTATACACATGTACTCTTCCATGATTGTGACAATCGTCTGGATTTTTGGTCTTTCGAATAGTGATTCACTGCTGCTTTCTTAGCACCAGGGGTAGCAGTGGGAAAAGCTTTGGGGTTGTTAGATAAGCTTGGTTGTTGGCTTGCTAAACAAACTAATGCTACTAGCAAAGCTCTATTTGGTTTATTATTGGATGTTAACAGCGTTTGACATGTGACTTTGCAAAACAGGGCTGCCATTGACATTCTGTCTCTAGCACAAGGCCACGGGTGTGAAGATTTTGAACGTGTGTGTTGTATGAACCTGTCTGATCATTCAGAATCGGCACACACCAGCATCCAGCACTTGAAAGATGGCGTATCAAGATTCAAGAAAGAAGATAGGTGGAATTGGCTTGACAAGATCTTTAGAGAATGGGGACTAACAAGATAGCTGTGGCTGTTTGAGCTGATCCTCTAGCTCAGACATAGGGGAGAGATGAACATTCCAGGGATAGGTCACATAAATGGCAACAATAGATAAATTAATATAATTTATTGGAGCATCAAGAACTTATGGATGTGATAGATAAAGTTTCTGCCATTGCAAATCCCACAAATAAGAAGAACACATTGTCTTTCTTGGGAACAGTTGGATTTTGGAGGCTGCACATCCCTGGGTACAGCCAAATTGTAAAACCTTTATATGATGTAACTTGAAAGAGGTACAACTTTCAGTGGTGACCTGAACAACAAGCAGCCTTTGATCAGATAAAACAGGAAGTAGTTCGTGCAATGGGTTTGGGGCCTGTTCAAACTGGTCCAGACATTAAGAACATTCTGTATACGGCTGCGAGTGATAATGGTCTGTGGAAGAATTTCTCGCCAGTCGAGGACATAAAGTCATAAACATGGGTAACTTGCACTGAGAACGTACTTGGTTCCCAGCGGGGCCAGGAAATCGAGATGTATACAACTGAGCACCCCACACATAGCTGCAGTGGGCAGAGACTAGATAACCAAGGGGGCTGGAGTGGGTGGTCTGGAAGGCTGACCCTTAGAATGTTGTGATAAGTTAACCTATGTGCACATTACATGTAACCTTTCAATTATCACCTGTAACCAATCTTAAGCTGAGCACGCCTCTTGCTAGAACGCATATAAGTCGCTGTATCATGGAAATAAAGTAGATTTGACCATCTAACCATATTGGTGAACAAAGAGTCATCTTCCCATAGCGCTCCACCGAACGTGTTTTCCAACATCTGTCCAACCTGGTGCCTATGGCAGAGAGCCCCAGGAGAAACATGTGGCCGACCACTTGGTTTCTGGAGTAGAGGATATAGAGGGTCAGAAGCAAACTATACACCAACGGAGAAAGAGATCCTTGCTGCTTATGAAGGTGTAAAAGCTGCTTCAGAAGTAATAGGAACAGACTCTCAGCTTCTTTTGACTCCCAGATTACCAGTTTTGAACTGGATGTTTAAGGGAAAGGGGTCATCACCACATCACGCAACTGATGTTACCTGGTCTAAGTGGATGGCTCTCATAACACAGCGAGTATGCATGGGGAGTTTTGAACGACCTGGCATAGTGGAGATGATCACCAACTGGCCAGAAGGCACAAACTGTATAAATCCTCCAGAGGAGCAAATAAGTCGGGCTGAGGAAGCTCCTCCTTACAGTGATTTGTCTAAAGAAGAAAGGAACTATGCTCTATTTACAGATGGTTCCTGTCACCTTGTTGGAAACAAGAGAAAATGGAAAGCTGCAGTTTGGAGCCCTATGCAAGCAGTGGCTGAAGCAAAAGCTGGAGAACGTGAGTCGAGCCAGTTTGCAGAGGTAAAAGCTATCCAACTTGCTCGTGATGCGGCTGAGCATGAGAATTGGCCCATGCTTTACCTCTACACTGATTCGTGGATGGTGGCTAATGCCTCGTGGGGTTGGTTAAAGGACTGGAAAAGAAATAATTGGCAACAGAAAGGAAAGCCAATTTGGGCTGCTGACTTATGGCAGGACGTTGCTACCCGTCTAGAGAAAATCCCTGTAAGAGTACGACACATAGACGCTCACATGCCCAAAAGTAAAGCTACTGAGGAACATCAGCACAACCATCAGGCAGGTTTGGCTGCCAAGGTGTTTCAAACCAATGTGAATTGTGATTTGGATTTAGATTGGGAACACCGAGGTGAACTGTTCTTAGCCCGGTGGGCCCATGATTCCTCAGGACATTAAGGCAGAGATGCTACCTACCAATGGGCACGGGATAAAGCAATCAACATATCCATGGGTGCTATAACACAAGTTATACATGACTGTGATATTTGTGCTGCTATTAAACAAGCCAAGCGTCTGAAGCCCTTGTGGTATGGTGAGCGATGGGCAAAGTACAAATACAGTGAAGCATGGCAGATTGATTACATCACTCTACCTCGTTCTCGGACTGGAAAGCAGTATGTGCTGACTATGGTAGAAGCTAGCACTGGACGGCTGGAAACCTATCCAGTTTCCCATGCTACTGCACGTAACACCATTTTGGGCTTCAAAAGACAAATCCTGTGGTGACATGGCACTCCAGAAAGAATTGAATCAGATAATGGTACCCACTTTAAAAATAATCTCATAAAATCTTGGGCCAGAGAGCATGGCATTGAGTGGATCTATCACATCCCCTACTATGCACCCGCCTCAGGCAAAATTGAACGTTACAATGGCTTGCTAAAAACAACTTTAAAGGCAATGGGGGGAGGAATCTTAAAGAACTGGGAGAAACATCTAGCCCAAGCCACTTGGGTAGTGAATAGTAGAGGTTCCACCAACCGAGCTGGCCCAGCTCATTCAGAGGTCTTACAAAAGGTAGAAGGTGACAGGATTCCTGTCATTCATGAAAAGAATTTGTTGGGCAAGTCTGTTTGGGTATTCTCCCCTTCAGGGGAGGCTACACCTGTCCGAGGGGTGGTTTCTGCTGAAGGACCTGGTCACACATATTGGGTTATGCAGAAGAATGGTGAAATGCAATGTGTGCCACAAAAGAATCTGACATTGGCAGAAAGAATGGAGCTAGGTTGTTATGAGTTCTTTTGCAGATGATTGTGGTGCCCAAAAGCCATGAAGAGCCCGCTATCCATGAGCATGACCCCTGAGAGTGCCAAGAGTCCTGTTCTGTTCCACTCATTGAGGAAAACATCTGACTGTTCTAGGAAAAAACATTGAACTAGCCAACAACTGAGACAGATGGAAATAAGAAGATGAATGACCGAAAATTGAAGAAAGATGCTTGAAGCCTGGAAAATTACCATCTACGATACTGATGTTATCCCTAGTTACATCGAATGACTTGATGCCGCAATGGTAAATTATATTAAAGGGGTAGATTGTGGCCGTTTGAGCTGATCCTCTAGCTCAGACATAGAGGAGAGATGAACATTCCAGGGATAGGTCACATAAATGGCAACAATAGATAAATTAATATAATTTCATTGGAGCACCAAGAACTTAATGTCTAGAAGCACAGTTTGTTCTCTCTTTTTTTCTCCCGCTAGCTTCTGCTGCTGCAGCTTTGCCTGTCGTCCCCCGGCTTCTGTTTTGACTACTGCTGCTTCGCTGCTTCGCTGCTGCTTGATCCCTCCCCCATCTCCCTTAAGGTTATTGTTTTTTGTTTTTTTTCCTTCTTTCCTTCTCTAGTTATTATCTCTCTTTACATTGTTATACTTATACTATAAGAAAATACAATTTCATCTTTCCCTGACTTTCAAAAAAGGGGGGGGTTATGTTGTGAATTTTCTTCCCAGGGAAGGGATCAGCCCAAACCCAGGACAATAGCTTAGAAGCCTGGTTGATATGATTGTATATACACTTGTTGTTTTCTTGATGATCATTGTATTTTTACCATGTGTAGCACATGTACGAGGTATGATCATCAGCGTAATATCTGCAATATTTAAAAGGAAGGGGGAGATGCCGGGGTTTGAGCAAAACTGAATAGTCTGAGAAGTGAGGAGAACAGGCAAGGTAAGGCTAAGGTCAGTCTGATAAGAAACTCAGCTGCAGGGAAAAGGCCTTGGGCAGAAGATGAGAAAGTTTAGCTGCTGTCTGTAGCTGAGCTGTGTGAGGGGGGTCTTGAAGGGGGGCAGGCTGGTCAGCCCTGGTAACAAGCAAAATTGTTGTGGTTAGTGAAGTCTATCAGAATTACGCATGTATTTTTCAAATCCACTATATAAATATCACACTTAGCTTCAATAAATGGATTGCCTTTCTATGTATCATATTGGTATAAGCTTCTGTCTTTCTGGTCTCCCGCATGGCCTTTGAGCGACTCAGCAACTGATCCAACCACAGAAAGAAGCCTAGGTGTCACAGTGCAGTGCACACTCTAACCTTAAGACATTTGTCTGATGCAAACAGCATTAGCAGTTCCCCCCCCCTGTTTTGTTAAACAAGGCTTACCTTTCTGCCATAGATTTCTTTGGGAAATAAAAATCCTCTCCTGTAAGGTAGGCAGCAGCAGTTCCACCTCCAAAATATGTTTTTCTCAAGAAGGGGGCAATACGGTTGTTTACCAATAATGCTCCTAAACCAGTCGGGAATCCAAAGATTTTATAGAATGAGATGGGGATAAAGTCAGCTTGGTGAACTCCCAAGTCTAACGGAGAAGTGCTCACATACGAAGCTGCATCTAACAGAACAAACCACTTCCCTGATATTTTGATGGGGCAGAGTTTTCCAGATTTTATGTCTTGTATCCATGAAAGGGGATATTTGGTACCAGAAAAATTGCTCTGAGCTGGGTAAGAGAAAAGATGAGGTGTTGTGCAGTTTTGGACTTCTGCTGGCAACTTGTTTTCTTCTGATAGCAAGATTTCCTTTGGTTTTACTGGAACGGACAAGACGTTCATTGAGGCAGTTATTCCCCTCATGCCCACCACAGATGTGTGGCTGTCAGTTAGGTAACAGAATCGACTGCTGGATTGGTTTGTGCCTTCAGGTATCCAAGGGAATGCTTCTGCTACCAGTTTAAGAGCAGCTGTGCATCCAGATGTAAAAATGATGGTGTAATCTTCAGCAGTAGTGTGAAAATGTTTCAATATTCTGAAAAATGGGAAAAAAAGTTATTTTATGAGTTTTCTATTTTATTGCTATATCAGTTTTTTGTTTGTTTTTAACTTAGCACAATTTTTTCAACTCTGACAATACATATGAATACAGGCTTTTCCAAACATAACAATCAATGTCAACAACTGTAACCCGAGTAATTTTGCCCACAAATCTTTCCAATACTACAGTTAATGTGGCTGTGTGTTTTAAGGATAGAAGACAATTCAGCCTGGCTCTGAATAGAGTGGCCAGTCTGGGGCCTCAGTTGGAGCAGAGTCAAGTCTGCATGTGATTAAAATTAGACCGTCCTTGAGAAAGCCCAGTTTTATTTAACCCTAAAGTATTAGGGGGGTTAGTTTATGAAGTATTTGGAACAGAGAGAATATCTTCAGTTTTATTTTTAAAAAATCTGCTTAAAAGCTGGGCATCCTAATTAAGGGTCATAGGACTCAACAGAGAGGTTCCAGCATGCAGTTTTGCTCCTTGCTTGTATAATTAATAATAGAAACAGAAGAAGCACCATGAAGCAATTTAACACGTTCCATGTGCCTTATCCACACAAGACTGCAACTGTAGTCCACATACACAGCTTAAACCAGAGGCAACCTCATGTCTTCCAATTAGCCAGACTATGCTAAATTCAGTAAGTTGATGTCTTAAACTGCATTTATACTACACATTCATTGATGTTTGGATAGCACCTCATTGGCTCTAAACTATCTTTTGTGAATAGCACCTAATGTGCATTTTGGTACCTGTGCTAGTTTTTGCACCTATCACAGCTTTGCAGTGTGGAAGATGGGTCTTTGCTAATGCTGAGGAACACCTTCAGTTCAGTCAGCTTCCTTACCTTTTTTCACTCAACAAATGTTCTCTGAATTGACTTTACTCTGTTCTTGTCAGACCCCACCTGGACTACTGTGTACAGTTCTGGAGTCTCAACACAAGAAGGACATCAATCTGCTAGAGTGAGTCCAGAGGAGGCCATGAAGATGCTCAGAGGGCTGCAGAAGCTCTGCTATGAGGACAGACTATGAGAGTTGGGGCTCTTCAGCCTGAAGAAGAGAAGACTTCGAGGAGACCTTGTAGTGGCCTTCCAGTATCTGAAGAGGGCCTATAGGAGGGCTGAGGAGGGACTATTTACAATGTCTTGTAATGACAGGAAGAGGGGTAATGGGTTTAAACTGGAAGAGGGGAAACTGAAAATAGATGATGGGAAAGGGTTCTTTACAGTGAGGGTGGTGAGACACTGGCACTGCTTGCCCAGGGAGGTTATGGATGCTCCGTCCCTGGACATATTCACGGTCAGGTTGGAAAAGGCCTTGAGCGACCTGTTCTAGTGGGAGGTGTTGGAACTGGATGAGCTCTGACATCCCTTCCAACGCAAGCCATTCTAATCTATTACTTGTTTAAAACTCCTAATAACATTAACAGGATGTGTAAAATCTATCTAAAAGACATCAACTTCAGAGCAAACAAAATGGAAACAGAGCATAAATGCTGCTGCTCTCCAAGCAGCTAGCACTCTGATCTGCGTAATTCCAAGGTACATGCTAGTATTTAGAGGATTCATGAACTCTGGTTCCCAATGTGTATCATGTTTTATGTAACAGGAGATTTCCTTACTAGAACAGATTTCCTGACTAGAACAGGAAAAAAAAATGAAGCCAACACTGTATTTAAATGCAATTTGAACAGAAGGTTATGAGACGAATTCATGCTCAAATTTCCTGAACTATGGGACAACAGAGAGAAATGTCTTAAAACTTTTATGAGTGCAGGCTGAAACACAAATGCTCCAGGTAAAGGCTGATAGAGGTGGGTGTGCAGTGTGCACTAGTCAAAGATCAAGCACTGGAACACAGGAAAAGAAGCAATTGCAATGAGTTTGATGATTAGGGCTAAAAACTGTTCTTAGCTCGGTGGGCCCATGACTCATCTGGACATCAAGGCAGAGATGCAACATACGGATGGGCACGCGACAGGTCAATTGACTTGTCTATGGATGCTATCACCCAAGTCATCCACGACTGTGACATTTGTGCTGCTATTAAGCAGGCTAAGCGAATCAAGCCCTTATGGTATGGTGAGAGATGGTCAAAGTACAAGTATGGTGAAGCCTGGCAGATTGACTACATCACTTTACCTCAATCTCGTTCTGGCAAGCAGTATGGGTTAACAATGGTAGAAGCCAGCACCGAATCGCTGGAAACCTATCCAGTTCCACATGCTACTGCATGTAACACCATTCTTGGCTTGGAGAGACAGATCATGTGAAGACATGGAACTCCAGAAAGAATTGAGTCAGACAATGGCACTCATTTCAAGAACAATCTTGTGAAAAACTGGGCCAAAGAGCATGGTATTGAGTGGATCTACCACATACCCTACTATGCACCAGCTTCAGGGAAGATTGAACGCTACAGTGGTTTGCTGAAAACCACCCTAAAAGCCATGGGGGGTGGAACTCTGAAAAACTGGGACAAACATTTAGCACAAGCTACCTGGTTGGTAAATAGTAGAGGTTCAGTAAACAGAGCAGGACCTGCACAATCAGTCTTGGATCAAACAGGAGATGGTGGTAAAGTTCCTGTTGTACGTGAAAAGAATCTGTTAAGGAAAACTGTTTGGGTATTTTCTCCTTCGGGCGAAGGGAAACCTGTCCGAGGGGTGGTGTCTGCTGAAGGTCCTGGTCATACCTACAGAGTAATGCAGGAGAATGGTGAAATCCAGTGTATTCCACAGAGAAATCTAACCTTAGCTGAGAGAGTTTAAATTCAGAGTGTATAATACAAGCTGTTACGAGTTTTCTGTTCTAGGTACCATCGTCGCCCAACACTAAAAGAATCTATGAGAGAATCTACAGTACATGAGCACGAACCCAGTGTCACCTGGGAGTCCCTGTTCTCATCTCATCTGTGAGGAGACAAACTGTTCTGAGCTTTTGAATCACCTACATCTGAGATAGACGGAATAAAGTGTGAACTAAAGTTGTAAAATTCATTAGTGTAAATATTGGTTTAGATTACATCAGATAGTTCTTAGCAATACTCTGTGCAAAGTAGACAGGGGTGGATTGTGCTAGTTTGAAGCAGACTAGAAAGTTTTGGTGAGAAAAACTAGATCATAGGCTGTGAAAAAGAAAAAAAAATGGGTGATGTCTACTTTCCCTCAGAGTCTCGCTGAAGAAGAATGTAAACATTAGATAACACTCTCGCCATTTTGTCTTCACTTTTGGTTTGGGCTTTGGCTGAGATGCATCTCCCTAACCTCACCTTTGCTTCGTAACCTCTTGGCTGAACCTCTTTTCTTCCTTAGGACGGGGATAAGGTTGAGAGGGGCAGGGGGAAGGTGCAGGGGTGGTTGAGAGCCCCTCCTGGGGACTCAGGTTTCTGGGAGGGGAGTTGTGTTTCTGTATTACTTTTACTTTGTATATTTCTGTTTATATATTGTAAATAGCTGCTTGTATTTTGTGCTGCTGTAAATAAATAGCTTCATTTATATTCCCAGAACCGTCTGAGTCTAGTTATGGTACTTCTAAAGTGTGGGGGGGTGGGGTACATCCTAACCACTAGGATGGTGTGCTAGCTTGAAGCAAGCTAGAATGTTTTGGTAAAAGAACTAGATAATGGGCAGTGAAATGAAAAACAATTGTGTCTCCTTCTCTCACAGTCACGCTGAGAACTCTGGGAAGAAGAAGTAAACATTCTCCATTTTGTCTTTCATTCTGCCTTTGCCTTCAGACCTAGTCACATCTCCTTAACCCTGCTGCCACTAACCTTGCTCCCTAACCTCTTGGCTGCACCTATCTTCTTCCTGAGAACTGGGGTAAGGTTGAGAGAGCAAGGGGAGGTGTTGGGGTGGTTTGAGAGCCCCCCCTGGGGACTCAGGTTTCTGGGAGGGGAGTTGTGCTTCTGTATTGTTTATCCTTTGTATATTTCTATATATAATTGTATATATTGTAAATAGCTGCTTGTATATTTGCTCCTGTAAAAAAAATAGCTTCATTTATATTCCCGGAGGCCGTCTGAGTTAGCTGGGGCAATTCCAAACGTGTGTGTGGGGGGGCGGGTAAGAGTCCAAACCATCACAGATGGAAAAGAGGGGAGGTGTCCCAGGAAAAGTTCAAGGAAGTTGCTATTTCTTGTAGAGGAAAAATTAGAGAGGCAAAAGCCCATATGGAGCCTAGGCTGGCCACGGCTGTCAAGGAAAACAAAAAATGTTTCTTTAAATATATGAATGGCAAGAGAAGGGCCAAAGACAACCTCCAGTCCTTATTAGATAGAGAGGGGAATATAGTGACAAAGGATGAGGAAAAGGCAGAGGTACTTAACACCTTCTTTGCCTCAATCTTCAAGAGTGGGACAGGTTGTCTCCAGGACAGCTGGACTCCTGAAGTGGCAGATAGAGGCAGGGACCAGTATAGTCCCCCTGTAATCCTCGAGGAAGAAGTAGGGGACCTGCTGAGACACTTGGATCCTCACAAGTCCATGGGACTGGGTGGGATCCATCCTAGGGTGCCGAGAGAGCTGGCAGATGAGCCCCCCAAGCCACTCTCTATCATTTATCATCAGTCCTGGCTCACTGGAGAGGTTCCTGAAGACTGGAAGCTGGTCAATGTGATACCCATCCACAAGAAGGGTCATAAGGAGGAGCCAAAAAAGTACAGACCTGTCAGCCTGACCTCAATGTCAGGCAAGATCATGGAACAGGTCATCTTGAGCGCCATCACAAAGCACCTACAGGATGGCCAAGGGATCAGGCCCAGCCAGCATGGGTTCAAGAAAGGGCAGGTTCTGTCTCACTAAGCTGATCTCCTCTTATGATCAGATTACCCGCCTGGTGAATGTGAGGAAGGCTGTGGACGTAGTCTACCTGGACTTCAGCAAAGACGTTGACACTGTCTGCCACGAGAAGCTCCTAGCCAAGCTGGCAGCTCATGGTTTGGACAGATTCACTCTGTGCTGGGTCAAGAACAAGCCCAGAGAGTGGGGGTGAATGATGCCACATCCAGTTGGCAGGCAGTCACTAGTAGCGTCTCCCAGGGATCAGTGCTGGACCCAGTCCTGTTCTAGTATCTTCACTGATGATCTGGATGAGGGGATTGAGTCCAGCATCAGTACATTTGCAGATGACACCAAGCTAGGAGCAGGTGTTGATCTGTTGGAAGGTAGGAGAGCCCTGCAGAGGGACCTGGACAGGCTGGATAGGTGTGCAGAGGCCAATGGGATGACATTTAACAAGGCCAAGTGCAGGGTTCTGCACTTTGGCCATAACAACCCCAAGCAGTGCTACAGGCTGGGGATGGAGTGGCTGGAAAGCAGCCAAGAGGAAAGGGACCTGGGGGTATTGGTAGATAGTAGGCTGAAGATGAGCCATCAGTGTGCCTAGGTGGCCAAGAGAGCCAATGGCATCCTGGCCTGCATCAGGAACAGTGTGGCCAGTAGAACGAGGGAGGTTATTCTTCCCCTGTACTCAGCACTGGTCAGGCCACACCTTGAGTACTGTGTCCAGTTCTGGGCCCCTCAATTCAAGAGTGATGTTGAGGTGCTGGAACATGTCCAGAGAAGGGCGCCAAAGCTGGTGAAAGGCTTGGAACATAAACCCTATGAGGAGAGGCTGAGGGAGCTGGGGTTGTTTAGCCTGGAGAAGAGGAGGCTCAGAGGTCACCCCATTGCTGTCTACAACTACCTGAAGGGAGATTGTAGCCAGGTGGGGGTCGGTCTCTTCTCCCAGGCAACCCCCAACAGAACAAGGGGACCCAGTCTCAAGTTGTGCTGGGGGAGGTATAGGCTGGATGTTAGGAGGAAGTTCTTCCCAGAGAGAGTGATTTGCCATTGGAATGTGCTGCCCAGGGAGGTGGTGGAGGCACCATCCTTGGAGGTGTTCAAGAAAAGACTGGATGAGGCACTTAGTGCCATGGTCTAGTTGACTGGCTAGGGCTGGGGGATAGGTTGGCCTGGATGATCTCGGCGGTCTCTTCCAACCTGGTTGATTCTGTGAGTCTATGAAAAAGCATGATGAGGACTTAACAAGCCTGATCTGCTTCAACTTTGTGCACTCTCTGCATTCCTCTCAATCAGCATTCTGTGCCATGGAGGTTGAGTGGGAGATGAGACACAGCTAGGCAAAATGCTGAACTTGACTCAGGAATAACAACCCGCACTTCCCCTAAGAACTGCAGTTACTTACCACAGCATTTGACCAAAAGGCAGTGTAAAATTACAATAGCTATAGTTCAGGAACAGTGGGTCGGGATTTAAATACTGTTGCCCAATCAGAAGTCCATGGGGATCCACCGAGGGAACTGGCAGATGAAGATGTCAAACCACTCTCTATCATATTCAAAAAGTTGTGGCAATCTGGAGAAGTTATTGCTAACTGGAAAAGGGGAAATACAAACGCTGAATTCAAAAAGGGAAGAAAGGGAGACCCCAGAAACTATAGGCCAGTCAACATCACCTCTGTGCCTGGCAAGATCATGGAGCAGATCCTCCTGAAGATCTTGCTAAGGTATATGGAAACCAAAGAAGAGGTGATTGGTGGTAGCCAACATGGCTCTACCAAGGGCAAATCCTACCTGAAAAATCTGGTGGTTTCCTATGATGGAAGTACAGAGCCAGCTGTTTAAGGGAAGAGCTACTGATATCATCTACATGGACTTGCGTAAAATGTTTGACACTGTTCTTCATGACATCCTGGTCACCAAATTGGAAAAGCATGGATTTCAGGGGTGGACCACTCACTGGAAAAGCAATTGGCTGGATGGTCACACTCAGAGAGTTGCAATCAACAGCTCAATGTCCAAAGGGAAACCAGTGACAAGTGGCATCGCTCAGGGGTTGATATTGGGACCAATAATGTTTAACATATTTGTCAGAATTATGGGTAATGGCATTGGGTGCACCCTCAACAGGTTCACAGATGACATCACACTGTGTGGTTTGGTTGACATGCTGGAGGGAAGGGATGCCCTCCAGAGGGTGGAGAGGTGGGCCTGAGCCAACCTCATGAGGTTCAACATAGCCAAGTACAAGGTCCCACACCTGGATTGGAGCAATCCCAAGCACAAATACAGGCTGGGCAAGGAATAGCTCAAGAGCAGTCTCAAGAACAAAGACTTCTGGTGTAAGTTGATGAAAAACTCAAGACCAGCCAGCAGCATGCACTTGCAGCCCAGAAGACAAACTGTATCCTGGGCTATATAAAAAGAAGTGTGACCAGTAGGAGAGGGAAGTGATTCTCTCCCTCTTCTCTGCTCTCATGAGAACCCACTTGGAGTACTGTGTCCTGTTCTGGTACTCTCAGCATAAGAAGGACATTAAACTGCTGAAGCAGGTCCAGAGGAGGGACACGAAGATGATCAGAGGGCTGGAACACTTCCTCTAAGGGGACAGGCTGCAAAAGTTTGGGCTGTTCAGCCTGGAGGAGAGAAGGTTCCAGGAAGGCATTATAGCAGCCTTACAGTACCTGAAAGAGGCCTATAACAAAATCCAGGAAGGTAGCAGAGCCCTCTTTCAAAACCCCCATTTGCACATAGGGTTGTGGCTCACATAAAGGCCAGCCATCGAAAAAGTCAAAACATTACTTTCTATCTGCCTGCATGATGACAGCTGCTGTCCCAGAAGTCATACAGTCTCTGGGAAGATCTCTCCCCCAGAGGGGCAAAAATGTAAACATTGTTTTAGAAAAAAGGCTTGGATTCTCAGACATTGTGACCACCCGTTTAACACCTGTTGGGGGCTGACCCCTGGGTGGTACCACAGGTTGTTTTTGGTAAAAATTATCCAATGTATGAATTGATTATAACTTTGCACCAATCTGTAAAGTTCACATAAGTCCGCCTGAGTTGGCTGAACACACCTCTTCTGGACACTATAAAAATACTGCATTTGCCTTAATCGAGCACCCTCTTTTGCTTGTTACCCTGCTTGCTTGCACACACATGCATTGGCACTCGCTCGGCATTCACACCGCAGCATCGAAGTTACAGCCGGCTCGGGACAGAACGGTTACAGGCAGCGCTACGATCCTTGCCAGCCTCGGAAGCCAGTGTCCAGCTCGGCCTGGACCTGCGGAGGCTTGGACAACACGCCTCAATCCATAATACTCTAAGACTTTTCAGAACTGCATTCGGACAGTGAGTAACTAACAAAACTTAATTTAAAGACTGAATAATCTCTCAAGACTCCAATGAACTCTCTTAAATCATAGACTTTCTTCATTTTAGTAATTCTGTATTTTAATTCACAACCACGAACCAAGAACTTTTGTGGGATAGTTATAAATAAGTTTGGGGAAGGGGATTTCTAGTGTTTTAGTAATAAATCATTTAAACTTTCATAAAAATCGGCCTCGCAATATCATTCCCCAAAACTCCCCAAAACTCCTCTCCACAACAGAGGGAATGAAGCTTGAGGAGGCCAGATTTAAACTAGATACTAGGAAGAAATTCTTTACAGAAAGGGTGGTGACACACTTGAACAGGTTGACCAGAAAGGTTGTAGGTGCCCTCTCCCTTATTATGGAAGGCAAAAAATAGGCCTAATATATGTCCTGGCTTGTCCAGGCATGATTCTAGGTGAAGCCAGGGGCTTGTTTTACCTATATTAGGAAAAACACAGTCCTATGCAGAGGGCAAGTGTATGTACTTCATTTACCAAGGGATGTGAACAGGAGGAAAACACATCTGGGCAAACCAGGTCCTCAGACTCAGTGTCTCCAAGTCTTTTGTCCTTTTCCCCATGTTCCTCCTCACTCCAGAAGAGGGGAGGAGGAGCAGGGAATCATAGAATAATATGACCAGCTTTACTGTGTAACAGCAAGCTTTGATGCTTCAAGTTTGTCTACCTGGAAACTTTGCCATGCCTCAGTCTACCAGGAAGAGGAATAAGCCTTCATGCCATAGGCAATAAGTCACTGCAAAAGCGCCTCAAAACCAGCAGCCTTAGAATGAATTGAAAGCGATAAGCTGCTCTTGACTGGAGAGCCCGCTTAGAGAGATCTCATCACAGTCTACATGGTGAGAAAGAGCAGGTGTTCCGGAGCACTCCAAATTCCTTTCTTCTCCACCGCCACCCCCCTGCTGTGGGTTTGAATGGGGAGGAGAAGGCGGCACAAAAACTGCTTTCCTCCTGCCCCTGCCCTGCAGGCTGGAAGAGGGAACAGCAGGAGGTGCCTTTCTGTATGTGTGCTGACCCTTCTGGAAGCCTGTGCTGTAGTCGGGCTGGTGGTTGGATGGGTTTTGACACCCGGCATAAAATGGCAAATGGACACTTTGTCTAGAAAAGGATAAACAGAGCAAGGGAGAAGGCACAAAGGGGTTCCTGCCTTGAAAGAGTTCCCACTTGGACAGAGTTCCTGACAGGAGAGGTTCCTGCTGTGACAGAATTCCTGCTTTGAACTGTCCCTGCTTTTGGACGGCTCCTACTTTTTTACATAGCTTTCAGTTTTAGACTGTCCCTGCATTTGAGTGGCTCTCCCCACTTTTGCACGATTCCGTGCAAACTTGCACAGGAGCTTCAGCATCACACTGGGCATACTGAGAGAGCAAACTAAAATTTAGGGTGGTGCTACGACACCAAAACATTCAAAAGGAATCACAAAAACCACAAAATTTGAAACTGTAGGCTACCAGTTGGCATATTTTGTTCTAAAATGCAGAACACAAATATAATTCCTCTCACTGACAGAAGACTTGAACTCCTTTCTAGATGTGGCAGAAACTTCTGAATAGCTGTTTCCTTCAAAATTAAATATTTTCCTGTGTAGAGACGGAAGATCTGTCTGGATATTTTTTGACCAGTAACAGACATATTCCTTTACTCCAGTGCTCAAACAACTGCCAAAGATTTGTAAAAACACTCATGAATTCCAGAATTTTCATTAATTTGGACACAAATAGCTCTGCAAATTTACACCATAGGTTCTCCAAATGAAAAATCACTACCTGCTATTCAAGTCAACCAGGAAAGCAATGGGGGAAAAAAAGAAGCATATTTTATGTAACCATAAACAGCAAACAGCTCATGAACAAACTATTCCAAACTGTACTTGCACAAACTAATTACCAATAAAAAACTGTAAATTAATATGAATCAGTTTATAAAGCATTACTGTATTAAAATGAAAAGTATTTGTTCAGTAAATCTTAGGAGTCACTATGAAGAAGAAAAATGAAAACAAAACCTGGTAAGATTTTTGACAAGCACTAGCAGCACATCTCCTCAGTTCCTGTCTAAAGAACATCATCATGAGATGTTTTCTTTGCAGTATTTTCAAGTCTAAACTACTAAGATCACTGTATTTGCCCTTTCCAAACACCTTGTACCCAGCACAGACAATACCTTTTTTATTTATGTATCTACTGATCAGAAAAAAATGAATGCATCAAGATTCACATCAGCAGTGAAGACTCAAGACAGCACAGTACCAGCCAGAGGCATTATTTCTACCAGCAACCCTACTTAGCAGCTACATGAACAAATTAAAGTGTGCATGCATTGAAATTCATATCACTTTAAGATATCTACCTTCTGGACACTAGAGCACATTGCCCTTTATTCATTCAAAAGCCTCAGGCTCTACAGCAAGCAGCTCATCTGACCTAAGCTAGAAGTCTACTTCAGACTGAGATGTCTTATCCTGGACATGTCCAATTCCCTCCACTACCTGCCTGTGGACGAATTTCTTGCTAACAGAGGACAAAAATTGATAAACATGAGCAACTCATGCTGTGAAGTGTCCTTGGATCCATCTCAGAGGCAGGAAACTAGGTGGTGAATAACAGTCCCCCACATGCAGCTGCGAAGAGACAGGGTTAGTCAGCTGCAGGGGGCTGACCCTACAGGTTGTTTATGTGAGTTAACCTATCTGTACCTCACGCATAACCTTAAGCCTATCTGTGCCTTCTACATGTACCAATCTTAACCAAAGTTAGCTATGCATGCCTCTTCCAAGTTAGCATATAAGTCGCTGTATTCACAGAAATAAATGGAGAATGACTATCTAACCATATTGGTGGTTTACAATTGTTACTCTCATGGTGCAATGATGGCACCTGCCAAAGTCATAAAAATGCCTTTTGCATCATACACAGTTAATCTTATTCAGCTTGACCTAAGCTTCAGTATCTTTGGTGCACAATCATTTGTCTTCCCCTTATTACTCAGGTAAGTCCTGAGCAGCAATAATGTGCAGAACATGTGCCTGCCTTTACCTACAGAGCTCAGACTCCCAGGCAGCTGTGCACCCTATTATATGCCTGCTGCTTTATCACTGCCTGGTAAGCGTGCCACTGCCACTGAGTTAACCAGTAGCAGACTCCACTTGTCTGCACACGATCGGCCTGAGTAGCCAGCGTTAGACCGTGCTCAGACTGCATGACATCCTGCCTCTGCACCTGAAGGCCCTGCCTAAGAATCTCTGGACAGAGCACCCAGAAGAAGCCAGCAGCACAAGGTCAGAGACTGCATCCTTTCCCCAGAAGCTGGGAGGATTCTCCTTTCCCCTCAAGCCGGGAGGATTTGAGCCCCAAAGTCCATGGGCAAAGACTCCCCTGAAGTTTGGACACCAGTAACAGGCTGTGACGTAGCCCCAGAGGGTGACTGATAATAACAATTGTAAGTGAATGCTTTAATGCCTCTGCAGTTTCTATTGCCTCCTGCCATAGAGCAGAAAGAGCTTTTAGCCCACCTGCTGGGTAAATAGTATACAGATCCCAAGTGGTATTTGCCGTGGGGAAAAATCCTCTCTCTGTTTATAGTTTGAACTGTTTGCTAGTTATTGATATGTTATGGTTAGATAGTAATCCTAGAATGTCTTTCATAACCGTGTAGGATCCTTTTAATATTAATATACAGTGGTTGGGGGTGGCAAGAGTTCAGAATATTGAGTTTAATAAATATATATTTTTTATAGAATATTATCTCGCACCAATTAATTTCTCCCCTAAGCCACAATCGACGTAGGTGGCAGAATACCCATCTGCAACAGCATGAAAGAAATTAAACTGCTTTTATAGTGTTGCAAATAGGAAGTGGGAGTGGGCTAACCTTTGCACCTGGGATCAGGTTCTAGACCATCCCCCAGGAGGAGCCAATGGGAACCTGGAGTCAGATTCCAGACTCCCTCCCACTACCTTAGCGGCTCAACCTATAACACATGTGTTACCAAAAATCTTGGATTCAAATTCTATAAGACAGTTTGAAGGTTTTAGGGAGCAAAAAGGTATTTATTTATGGTTGGATAAAAGATTGAACTATTTTGCAAAGTCCATGCCTACCAAAAAGGTTTGGGTATTGTCTTATAAAATACACGTCAATGCATATTAATTGAGAAAGACTCATTCAGGGGAAGATTCTCAAAATAAGTAGAAGACTACTGCACAGGATATTGCCACGGAAAGGAGGCTCAGAGGTGATCTTATTACTGTCTACAACTACCTGAAGGGACATTGTAGCCAGGTGGGGGTTGGCCTCTTCTCCCAGGTAACCAGCAATAGAACAAGGGGACACAGTCTCAAGTTGTGCCAGGGTAGGTATAGGCTGGATGTTAGGAAGAAGTTTTTCACAGAGAGAGTGATTTCCCATTGGAATGGGCTGCCCAGGGAGGTGGTGGAGGCACCGTCCCTGGGGGTCTTCAAGAAAAGACTGGATGAGGCACTCAGTGCCATGGTCTAGTTGACTGGCTAGGGCTGGGTGATAGGTTGGACTGGATGATCTTTGAGGTCTCTTCCAACCTGGTTGATTCTATGATTCTATGATTCTATGATTCTATGATTCTATATTACAATAGTCCAACTGTTGTGAAAAGCATCTCAACTACAAAGCAGGTAAGATGTGAGCAGTAAGGTCTGATCAAAGATTCAAAGTTCTACTGAAGCTGTCCTCCACAGTCCTAGTCTTAAATTCCAGCAGGATCAAGTCAGATTTCATATCTACAAAGAAGGAGAATTCCAAGATGTTTACTTTACAGTAAAAAATGTACTTTTACAGTAAATTTTTTTCAGTTACAATCTACTGCCTTTTCTGCTCTGTGTTCTTTTAAACTGCATTTGTGATGATTTCAATCCTATTTCTGAAGCTTTGTCACACCTCCAATGCTTTGATATTAACTTTGGTAACATACAGTATCATGAGAAGCAGAATGAAAAATACAAAATATATTAGATAAATATTTATTCAGAGTTCTCATGGTACATATGTCTGTGGCCTTTGTACACTGCTTTCTGCAAACACTCCAGCAAATATACAGTGAGTATGAATGATTACAGAGTCTTCCAGGGAAGCAAACACTGAATCAACACTCAGTGATTCACTCACCATTGTTTACACCTTTGCCCCTATGAAAAAACTGCTGAGAATTCAGCACACCCCAGTTAGGTTCCTATAGTTAGAGGCAGGAGACCAAGAGCACCCACTTTACACCTCTAAATTTTTCTGCTCTAACAGAACCTAGCAGCATATTGTTCATATTTTCATTCTCAGTAGCAAAAGTAAAAACAGTTATCTTAAAAAAAACCTCAGCAGAAATCAGAAGCAGTGGGAATTATATAATGGGCATCCCAGTTGCAGGATGTTGTACCTCCTCCAGGGATCCCCTGGGGTATTTCTGTACGCCATCACAAGCTTGGCAATTTCTGTATGCTCGTGAGACCTACCTTTTGCTGAAACAATCTTGGCCACTTTTAGTGTATTCACTGTATATTTTAGTTATAGTATCATAGTGTCACATTGCTTGTGGACATCCAGACACAAGAACTTAACAAAAGAATATGAAAGTTACAAAACTTTGTTTACACTTGATGAGATACTGCATCAAATTTATGCAGGGATGCACTATTGTTGATATCCCACCTTTGTACCATGTAAAGAACTGCATATAGCTCTCTGAATAGCTCTCTGAAGGCACACAATGGTTGGTTATAAAACAAACTCTGCTGCAGCATGTCAGTTTTCATTCAACAGCTGCTGGGCGGGTTCTCCAGCTTTCTGTATAGAGCTACTGATTCGTTTCTTTCCTTGAAACACAAAGGTTACTGCTTCCTCTGCTGCTGTCTAGCCATCCTCCCTCCCATTTGGCAGCTATTACAGAGCTCCTGCAGCAACAGATATCACTTCAAATTCTGTTTTTTTCACTGGAAGCAGCAGATGTGCCCATAACACTTCACCAAAGGGAGTGCTGACATGACATATCTGTACTACAAGTTCACTACAGATTTATTTGGTGCATAAACTTTGGTCCAGTAGAGTATTTAAGCATGTCTTTAATTTTTGATGCTTACCCACTGTTTTCAGTTTTTCCACAATTTCAGTTTTTTACACATGTAAAAAACTTCTTGAACTGCGACTTTACACAATGAACTTCTCACATTCATCATCATTCTTCCTAAACCCCTACAAATTATTCTAGTTTTAAATGTCATAACAATTTTACAAGTGATTCAATATTTCTTTATTCATCATTGAGCCATACTGATTACTTTGGTTTAACCACATCTCAGGCATCAAAATGAAATTATCCTGTTACTTCTCTTATTGCAAGCAGGTTGGCAGTAAAGAGGGAGATGTTGAGTATAATTGTGATGATTTACGGGAAAGCTTCTCTCTCTTTCTTTCTTTCTTTCTTTCTTTGCATGAACATCCTGTTGCTGAGGTCTCTAAGAGACTCAGGTAGAGAGATTCTAGTGAAGAAAAGTAACTTTATTTATAATATTCCTTTGATTTGAAATGCAGATGTCTTCTAAGATCTTCAAGTCTACAAATTCATTTAAATGTAACTTTCAAGGTAATACCATGTGCCAACTTTGAATGAACATATTTTACATTTTATAGTATATTATTAATAATATAAAAATCTTGTAATCAATATACTCACAGGATAAGACTGAAAGATCTGTTTACACATATTATGAACTAGACTTCCCAAAGAACTTTAGGATGGCTCTGATTGCCATCTGGCTTTCTGATTTCCAGGAAGCCTACATGCTTCGCAGAATCAGCACATCCTTGAAAAGCACTTTACAACTAGGCAGAGTACATGAAGCAAAATCATCTTTTGCTTACACATTTGTGTGCATTCACAGATGAAAAAAATACTTTAGGGACAAACACAATTTAATAAAGAGAAAATTACTCCAGAATATTTGTAAAATTTTACAGTATATGAAAAGCTACGCAGAGAAACAGAGCTTCTATGTTCCCCTCAAACAAAGCTAACTGACCATTGATTTAAGAGAAAAAAATCCAACCAAAAAAACCCATTCTTTTGATATCTGCTTTATTCAGTGCATAAGACTTCATACAGGCACATGGAGAACATTTGAGAATTTATTGTCCTTGTTGTGCTGATAAGGACTAATCTTATAGTTATTTTTAGATACTACATTTTAACCTAGTATTTTGAGCAGCAACTGAACAATTAGGGAATTCAAGAAGTTGTTGGGTTTTTAATTTTTATCCTCTTAATCTCTTTTTACGCTTTGGTATTTGCATAATATTTGGCAAATGATATCAGAACCCCATGTCAGAAAAATATATGTTCTACTGCTCTTGTGTATCCAGTTATCTGCAGCAGTCAAGGTACGCTGCTGCACTTGATAAGAAAAAAAATGGCAAGTGACAGTTTATTTCTCTAAGATTTACCCAAACAAATTACCAGTATTATTTAATTTCAAATACTCCTTTTCACTATGTCTTAAATAAAACACTGCATGGAATATCTCTGAGCTTGAACTAGAGTACACTTAAAATTCTCTATAATGTTCCTCTGCCTTTGGCATGACTTCCTTTCCCACTCCACCAATCCAAATTCCACTGCAAGAAACAGTTTTCCCCTTCAGCATGTTGACCAACTCATTGCTCCTCAAGTAGCTATCCCCCACCTCAGTAGAACCCCAAAGGGTATTTTGTTCTCAAGGCTCATTGTGATCTTGTTAACTTAAACTTCTCATCCACTAATGAAGTTTTGACCTTTGACTCTCACCACTTCATCATGCATTTTCACTTAACTCCAGCCAGCACTTTCATTTTGAAGCTCTTATGATGGCAGTATGGCATTGAATGTATATAAATAGATTCAACTCAACCTATGACAGGGCCCCAGAACTGGACACAATATTCCAGTGAGATCTCAGCAGAGCAGTGGAGTAGAATCGCCTCTCTTGACCTGCTAGCCATGCTTATTTTGATACAGCTCAGGGTGCAATTGACCTTCTGGGCTGCAAGTGCTCATTTTGGCTCATGTCCATTTTTTTGACCACCAGAACTCCCAGGTCTTTTTCTTCAGGGCTGCCCTCAATTTCCTATTTCTCCAGCCTATATTGATATTGAAGCTTGCTCTGACCTAGATGCAGGACCTTGCATTTTGCCTTACTGAACCTCATGAGATTCTTGTCAGCCTACTTTAGCCTCTCTAGTTCCCTCTGTATGGTATCTCATCCTTCAATCTTATCAACTGCAGCACCCATCTTGGTATCCTCTGCAAACTTGCTGAGGGTGCACTCAATCTTACTGTGTCACTGATTAAAGTATTGAACAGCTCTGATCCCAGCCCAGAGCGTTGAGGGACACCACTGTCTCTATCCAGCTATTCACCAATACCCTTTATATGTGATCATCCACCCTTATCCACTGGAGACAGCCCACTCATCAAATCCATATCTCTCCAGCTTAGAGAGAAGGATGTTGAGGGGGGCTATGTCAAAACATTTATGGGAGTCTAGACAGATAACATATGTTGGTTTTACCTTGTCCACTGATGTAGTTACATCATCATAGAAAGCCACTAGGTTGGTCAGGCAGGACTAGCCCTGTATCAGGTATTTTATGCACTATCAGAACACAGATAAAAAGAGATGTAATAAAAAATGTACATAAACAGTGAAGATTGTGGATGTCTGTTTCAGTAGCACCTCTGAAATTCAGGGTCAAGTAACCTATCTCTAGTACCCAATAATGTTTATGACAGCTTAACATTGATTTTATTTTAATGGATAATTTTCTTGAAGGGATTCATCCTAGAAATCATACAAAAGATGCATGAAAATGTATATTTCCTCTCTTCAAATTACTAGATAAAGTCTGCTTCTGTCATCAGTAGAATCTGAAACGTTTCATGATCATTAGGATACTAATGGTACTTATTAGTACCCACAAATGAAAAGAAAACCTTTTTCTGTGAAAGCTACTTGGACACCTACAATATTTTTTAAACCATGAAACTTTGCTACATCATCTACTCTTTGCTCTCTATATTAGAAAACAAGAGAGTATTCCAATGGACACAGCCAGAAACTAAGAAAAAATATTGTAAAAGAATTCAACACTAATAAAACAGGAGTACTTGACCAAAAAACACACTTTAGTACAAAAGGTAAAAGTTCAGTGAAGAATCTTAATATTGAGTTTACAGAATAGTAGTTTCAAGTGATGTTTACTTCTTTGGAAGTAAAAAAAAGAACTGCTAAAATAAGACATCCACAGTGAAAAAGAAGCTTACTAATGATATTTTTTTGTAACATAAAAGTAACCAAATTAAAATAATATTTCATTAAAAGTATTTCTTTTTCTGACAAAAATTATATCAGAAGAAGCATTTTGCAGTACACGAAGCCCCATCATTTCAAAGAAGCCTCTGAAATGCTAAGCTACTATTTCTGGATACCAAATGTAATTAAGGTATAACCACTTAAAGTGAAATCTAATTTGAATTAATCAATAATGCATCAGCCCTGTGCTCAAATAGAAGGTCACTGTCACCAGGGATTAACAGGTATCACATCTGTGAAAAAGTGATCTGGAAAAAGTGACTGAAAAAGTGAGCATTTACAATTCACCCAATAAACAATGGACCAACCTCCACATCCTTTACATATTTCATGTCAGGGAAAACAAAACAAAACAGCAACTCTCATAGAACAACAACTGAACACTTTGTGTCTGAGTGAGGTCAAGGTAATTCTGCCAAATGTAAGTAGGTGCCCAGCTGCCACTGGGGTTTGCTTAGCTCGATAAAAGTTTTGGTAGCTGCAGGAATCCTGTCTGGGTGTAAATCACCTTGTGATTGTATCAGGAATAGGTATGTTCCAACAAAGGATAAGATCTGCTCACCAAATAGTGGCTACCCCAAGAGGTGGTGGTAGGAGACCCTCTGTAATGTTGTCATGAAGGGCCTGTAGGCTCGAAAAGAGGCTTATTTACTCCTTGCCTTGCCTGGTGTGATGGTTTGGGGGTTACCCCGCCCCCCCACACTTTTGTATTTGCCCCAGCTAACTCAGACGGACCCTGGGAATATAGATGAAGCAATTTATTTACAGCTAGCAGAATTTACAAGCAGCTATTTACAATATATACAGTTATATACAATTATATACAGAAATATACAAAGGATAAACAATATGAAAGCACAACTCCCCTCCCAGAAACCTGAGTCCCCAGGAGGGGCTCTCAAACCACCCCAACACCTCCCCCCGGCCCTCTCAACCTTACCCCAGTTCTCAGGAAGAAGAGAGGTGCAGCCAAGAGGTTAGGGAGCAAGGTTAGTAGGAGCAGGGTTAATGAGATGTGACCAGGTCAAAGGCAAAAGCAAGAGTGAGAAACAAAATGGAGAATGTTTTCTTCTTCTTCCCAGAGTTCTCAGCGAGACTGTGAGAGAAGTTGACATCAATTGTTTTTCATTTCACTGCCCGTTATCTAGTTCTGTTACCAAAACATTCCAGCTTGCTTCAAACTAGCACAATCCATTCAATACCATGCTCTTTGGCCCAGCTTTTCACAAGATTATTCTTGAAGTGAGTACCATTGTCTGACTCGATTCTCTCTGGAGTTCCATGTCTCCACAAGATCTGTCTCTCCAAACCAACAATGGTGTTACGTGCAGTAGCATGTGGAACTGGATAGGTTTCCAACCATCCAGTGCTGGCTTCTACCATCGTTAGCACATACTGCTTGCCAGAACGAGATCTAGGTAAAGTGATGTAGTCAATCTGCCAGGCTTCACCATACTTGTACTTTGACCATCTATCACCATACCATAAGGGTTTGATTCGCTTAGCCTGCTTAATAGCAGCACAAATGTCACAGTCATAGATGACTTGGGTGATAGCGTCCATGGACAAGTCAATTGACCTGCCAGAGAAATTCAGTTTCTGGGAGTGCGGTGGCAGGATGGTCGCCGTTACATTCCTCAGGATGTGATCAACAAAGTCTCTACCATGGCAGTTCCCACCAGTAAGAAGGACACACTTTCTTTTCTTGGTGTGGTGGGATTTGGGAGACTACACATTCCTGGTTTCAGTCAGATTGTCAAACCTCTGCATGATGTGACTCGAAAGAGAAACAATTTCGAGTGGGGACCTGAACAACAAGCAGCCTTTGATCAAATCAAACGAGAAGTAGTCCATTGGCACAGCCCATCGGTATGTTCCATCTCTGCCTTGATGTCCAGATGAGTCATGGGCCCACCGAGCTAAGAACAGCTCACCTCGGTGTTTCCAATCAAGGTCAATGTCAAGATCAGAGTTGGTATCAACTTGAGAAATCTTAGCAGCTTGGTCTGCCTTCTGGTTATGTTGATGTTCCTCAGTGGCTCTGCTCTTAGGCATGTGTGCATCTACGTGCCGCACCTTCACTGGAATTTTCTCCAGCCGTGCATCAATGTCCTGCCATAGATCAGCACACCAAATAGGCTTTCCTTTCCTCTGCCAACCATTCTTCTTCCAGTCCTTTAGCCAACCCCATAGAGCATTGGCTACCATCCACGAGTCGGTGTAGAGGTAAAGGATAGGCCAATTCTCACGTTCAGCCACATCAAGAGCAAGTTGGACAGCTTTTACCTCAGCGAACTGACTGGATTCTCCTTCGCCATCTTTCGTTTCGGTAACTCTCCTGGTTGGACTCCAAACCGCTGACTTCCATATTCGCTTGTTCCCAACAAGACGACAGGAACCATCTGTGAACAAAGCATAGTTCTTTTCCTCATCAGAGAGATCACCATAGGGAGGAGCTTCCTCAGCACGAGTTACTTTCTCCTCTGGAGGTTTGGAACAGTCTGTGCCTTCCGGCCAGTTGGTGATCACCTCTACTAGACCAGGTCGATCAAGATTACCCATTCGTGCTCGTTGGGTTATCAAAGCCATCCATTTAGACCAGGTTGCATCTGTGGCATGATGAGGTGATGAACCTTTGCCTTTGAACATCCAGTTAAGAACTGGCAGTCTAGGAGCTAAAAGCAATTGTGACTCAGTTCCAATCACTTCAGAAGCTGCTTTCACTCCCTCATAGGCTGCTAGAATCTCTTTCTCAGTTGCAGTGTAATTTGTCTCTGAACCTCTGTAACAACGTCCCCAGAAACCAAGAGGACGACCACGTGTCTCATTTGGAGCTCTCTGCCAAAGACTCCAAGTTGGACCATTGTCACTGGCAGCCGTGTACAGAATGTTTTTAATGTCCGGACCAGATCTCACAGGTCCCAAGCCCACTGCAGATTCATCAGAAAGTTCAGGTCTAATAGACAATTTCAATTTATCATCCTCAATCTCTACAGATGCTATTCCAAAAGCCCATTTGTGACCCTTAGGATCTTTGAAACAGCCTTGTCTCAAAAAGTCAATTCCCAAAATGCAAGGCGCATCAGGACCAGTTACAATAGTATGTGTCTTCCACTCTTTACCAGTTAAACTGATCTCAGCTTGTATTTTAGTTAACTCTTGAGATCCACCTGTGATTCCAAAGATAGAAATGGACTCTGTCCCTTTACAATTGGATGGCAATAAAGTACACTGAGCACCTGTGTCAACTAAAGCCCTGTATTTCCGAACTCTTGAACTGCCAGGCCACCTAATGAATACATTCCAATAGATTCGGTTCTCTCCACTATCCCTTTCCTCCTCCTGGCTGGAGGCAGGGCACCCCTAATGCTGAACATGGCATGTGGGGTGTACACAATGATTGGTGTTGTTGTGAGAGAAATTGCAACTGTTGGAACAATTGCAGTTGCTCTCGGGAGCTGAAGAAGTGACAGCTACTTTCCTGGCATTGCTGCCTCTGTTTCTGCCACTCTGCAGATCCCTGACCCTCTTTGAAAGAGCTGAAGTAGGTTTACCATCCCATTTGTTCATGTTCTCCCCGTATGTGTCACGCAGAAGTATCCACAGTGACGCACGTGATTGCTGCTGTCTGGGTGGAATTTGTCTCCTCCTGGGCTGGAATTGCCTTGCAGGAGGTGGGTGTCTGTTCCTGACTGCAGAAACATGCACCCATTCAGATGATGCAGGAATGGTATCCTTTACCAGATTGGTAATGTTTTTGAGATCCTCCTTCAGTTCTTTCATGCCATTTCTAATGCCATTCTCAATACTATCCTTCATCTCTGTAGTCATAGTCTTTATGGCACAGATTATACCAGAATGTGACAAGCTGTCCTCAATCTGTCTGAGCTGGTCAGTGAATTCACCAACAGTGAAAGATCTTCCATTATCACTCCTTGCTAGAAATTTACTGGCCAAGATGTTAGCATAGGATGAAGGAGCAAGCTTAATAAGCTTCTTCATGAGACCTGTTCCCAAAGGAATATCGTCAGGCTCATGAGTACCATGATCTCCATAAAGCACTTCCTTCACAGCAAACTCCTTCAGAAGCTTAATTCCCTGCTCAACGGTGTTCCACTTCTTGGCAGCCCATGGCAAATCATCTCGGGAAGGATATCTCATAGCCACAGCCAATAGAAGGCGTGTCCACAAGCTAACCCTACCAAGAGGACTTGCTAGGTGTTTGTCCACTCCACTCTCCTTAGTGAGTGGTCCCAGCTGCTTGGCAGACTTGTCTCCTACCTGCAGAGCATTAGCACCAATACCACGGCATCTCACTAGCCAGCTTAGGATTGGCTCACCTGATTCCCTTGTGTATTCCTTCCTAACTTCCCTGACCTCTCTGAGTGGATCCTTGGAGCCTTGGATGTCATCTTCCTCCTCTTCCTCCTGTTGTTCTGGTGGTGCCGGGCCTAACACAATCTTCCTCATAGCATTCCTAAACTCATGGGAACCATCCTCTCTCTTGGCAGCTAACCTCACAGCACTCCTCTCACTTGAGTATTGTTGTCTCAACATATCTACAAGGTCTCGCAGACTAACTGCCTCCTCTTCCTCCTCTTGCTGCTGATCACCAGAGGTCCCATCTCTTACATCCTCCTGTGAACCACTCTTTGTCTTAGCTTTTGCCTTAGCAGGTGCCAGAAGAGCCTGAGCAGCAACAGACTTGGATGTGTCTGCTGGAGGATTTGAATCTTTAGGAGTCTGACTTGGAGGGTTTGAATCCTTAGGGGTCTGACCTGGAGCTTGTGAGTTCAAATCTGCCTTGCTTTTAACAGGAGTATTTTGGTTCTGGTCTGCTGGCTGGGGGTTTGAATTGGCTGAGCTGGTGTCATTAGGATTTGGACTGACTGGGCTAGCGTTACCAGCATTAGCAGTAGCATTAGTGGGATTATTTGCCTGTCCTCCTGGGATGCCTGCCAACCCTGACTTGTTTTCATTTTTGCTAGGAACATTCTGATTTTGGGTACCTGTCTGTGCTCCTGAGGCTCCTGCTGAACTCTGCCCATTATCATTATTGTTTACGTTAGTGGCGGGAACGCTGGCTGTGTTCCCAGAACCTATAGAGGAGGGTGGAGAGGCTGGCAAGGGGGAAGCCGATAACTGTGTTCCCTTGTTATGCTGTGAAAGAGACTGCTTCTGAGACACAGAATTCTTCCTAGCTCTTACAGAACCTGGTTTTGAATTTTTCACCAATAATGCCAAAATTAATATGAATATTAAAATCATGAGGCAAATATTAAAAACTGTGAGAAGAAAAACAGTTTTACACGAGCATGTACCTATGCAGACAGTTGGAATTCCTGTCTTAGGCTGAATAACTCTCATTAGAGCCATATTTAAAGCAGAATTTCCATTGATTGTCACATTATTGACCAGAGCTCCTGTAATATCCTTGGTAATATTCTCAGAGGTATTAAAACCAGCATAACCAAGAATAAAATCACCCCAGCACCAGAACATATCTGAAACCTTAGCTTTAGCCTTGTTTTTCTGCCAGGACCCCTGGTTGTAAACAGGTTGTGTAAGCCCACACACACCCACCTCATGTCTCCCTGGGGTAAGTCCATGTGATCCCCATATTTGGGAAAGTCCAGGCAAGCAGCTTTTGCCTATTATGGCAAAGTTTGGCTGACTGCCAACCTGATTGGTCATTCTAGTGGCCAAAGAAGCCATTAATCTAGGCCCACATTCAATAAATGGGGGTGCACAGGTAAACAAAGTGCTCAGCTCAGACCCTCAGGCATAGACCCTGCATAGCTCAGCTGCTCTGACCCTCACTTGCAGCGCTTAGCCGCTCAGACCCCCACGCTCTGACTCCATTGCATAGCTCTGATGCTCAGAGGCTCAGACCTTCATGCTCTGACTCACTCGCAGCTCACCTGCCTGTGTACCTTTCTTGCAGAGCTCATTTAAGCCTGCACATATATATATATATATATATATATATATATATATATATATATATATATATATATGAGGAGCCTATAGTCTCCAGCCAGCTGTGCACATCTGCACACTACTGCATTATCAGGACCAGATCTTGCATTGCCTTTACCTATGGAGCTCAGACTCCCAGCAGCCACACACATTTTGCATGACCACTGCCTATTATTGCCTGGTAAGAGCCGTTGCCACTGAGATAACCAGGAAGCAGGCTTTGAATTGTCTGCACACACACACAGCCTGCTGGTCGTGAATAACCATGCCAGAGACTGCATGATATTCTCCTCCTGCTCCTGAGATCCTGCCAGCAGAGAATTCCTGGACAGAAGTATCTGGAGAAGCCAGCAGCACCAAAGGCAGAAATCGCATTCTTCATCAAGGAGAACAAGAGTAGAGAACCCCATTTCCCCACAAACTGGGAAGATCCATCTTTCCCCCTCAAACTGGGAGGATTCCAGCCTCAAAGTCCATGGGCAGAGATCCCCTGAAGTCTGGACATTAGACACAGGCTGTTACGCAGCCCCAAAGGGTGATTAATAATTAATAAGAATTGTGAGTAAAAGCTTTAATACCTCTGTAAATATCTGTTGCCTCTGCCATAGAGCAGAATCAGTTTCAGCCCACTCTGCTGGGCAAATAGCATAAAGATCCCAAACGGCATTAAGCCACGGGGAAAACTCCTCTCTCTGTATATAGTTCAAATGTTTGCTAGTTAAAAATAAGTTTCTGTACATATTTTATCCTAGATTGTTTTCATAACCATGTATTGAATATTAATATACAGTGGTTGGGGGTGGACAGAGTTCAGAATATTGAGATTAATAAATATATATTTCTATATAAAAGTATCTCGCCCCAATTAGTTTCTCTCCTCTGCCAAATAGACGTAGGTAGGCTGAGAATTTCCCTCTGTAACAAATGTGCAACAAAGATAATCTCTACCCATCAGCTACCCCAGAAAGGGGGGGGATGGTGAAAAGGCTTCTGAACTAGGAAACAAATTCACCACCTGGTCTGATTAGCCCTGAATGTGTATTTGGTGTATGGACAGGTAAAATGCAAAGGAGGTCCTCCCCATCGACAGAACCCTGCCAACACAAAAGAATACACAGGAAGATTCCCTGGGGACTATATCTGGACACATACCTAAGACTGTGACTAAGAAATTGTATAAAAGACCTGTGTGACTCCTGCTCTAGAAAAGAACTCCACTGAAGACATCACACACTGGAAACAACTCTGGACAAACTGAAAAAGACTTGGACTTTGGAAAATCTCCTTCTCTCCTCCTCTGGCTGATGGTAATATGTCATGGGTTGGAAATTCCCCCCCCAACCCCTCCTTGAAAATTGTGAGACCATCTCAGACAGCTTGGAAGTAAGATGAAGCTATATTTACAGCAAAGCAAAATTTACAAGCATATATATAAAATATATTTACAAATATTTAAAATTACATACACATTAGAAATAATACAGAAATCCAAACACATAGTTTCCTGGACATAGGAAACTGCCCAGAAGGGGCTCAAAGCTACCCTCTCTCTTTCTCTCTTTATTTCTCTTCCCAGACAGACAAGCAAAACAACCAACAAAGCCTACATTGCTATCTGTTAGCCAAGGTTAAAGCAGAGATGTTAGAGTGGAATGAATGAGAAGCAAAAGGAAGCAGTGTCCCAGAACAAAGTGGGACAAATTGCTTACATTTTGGCTTTTTATCCCTTTCAGCAAACCAATGAATGATACAGACTTCATCATCATTTTCTTTTTACAACCAGTGATCTAATTCCTCTCATTAAAATATTCCGATTAGCCTCAAACCAACACATAATATAATCCCTTTCCTGCTCTCTTTCTCTATTTCTTTCTGTCTCTCCCCCTCTCCCTTTCTCTCTTCACTTTATCCTTTAACAAATAGTCTTGCATTTGATATTTGGCCTCATTTGTGCCTTAATTCCACAACATGGGAAGTTTTAAAAAGAACCTGGTCTTCTCCTCTGTGCTAGTTTGAAGCAGGGTAGAATGTTTTGGCGAGAAGAACTAGATCATAAGCTGTGAAAGGAAAACAATGGTGATGTCTACTCCCCTCAGAGTCTTGCTGAAGAAGAAAGGTAAACATTAGATAACACTCTTGTCATTTTGGCTCGCACTCTGCCTTGGGCTTCTGACTGAGCTACATCTCTCTAACACACCCTCCACTCACCTTTGCTTCTTAACCTCTTGGCTGAACCTCTATTCTTGTTTAGGACTGGGGCAAGGTTGAGAGGGGCAGGGGGAAGGTGCAGGGGTGATTGAGAGCCCCTCTTGGGGACTCAGGTTTCTGGGAGGGGAGTTGTGTTTCTGTATTATCTTTTACTTTGTATATTTCTGTATATAACTATATATTGTAAACATCTTCTTGTATATTGTGTTAGCTGTAAATAAATAGCTTCATTTATATTCCCAGAGCCGGCTGAGTCCAGTCAATTTCTAAAGTGGGGGGGGGGTGGGGGGAACACGCAAACCATCACATTTTATTATTTGGCTTCCCCAACGTGGGGCACATTCATTTTGAGTGACTGTTAATTAACTCTGGGAATCAGAATGAAGCTAATGAAGCAGCTATTTTACTTGGTGGTGGCTATTGTGTGGCCTGTTTTCTGTTTTCTTGTCTACAATTGGATCAAAGCCCAGATTGGTTATTTCTTGCTTAATGTAGTTTTTAAGAAGGTCAAAGCTACACTTACAAGCATTTTCTGGTCCTGGGGCGATTTCATTCTTGGGTATGCTGGTTTTAATGTCACTGAAAATTTTACTGGTAATATTACAGGGGTATTTACCAATAATTTTACAAGCAATCAAAGCACTGCCTTATCTAGAGCACTAACGAGAGTGATTCAACCCAGAACTGAGATGCCAGACCCTTGTTCAGAATTTTATTCATGGCAGACTGTAGCATTTCTGGTGTGTGTGATCCTGAGTCTTATAATTTTAGATTTTATAATACTTTTAACATTCTGTGTGAAAAATTTGAATGCACTGCCTGTAAGACTAGGAAGGTCTCTGTGTCGAAATCGAAAGGGACAGTGATGCAAAAACAAAGCGATTCAAACCAAAACAAAGATAATTGAGGGGTACAACAAGGGACAGCTACCATGACACCTCCCTCTCCAGATTCTGGGAAAGCTGCCAATACTCCTAGTGGCAAAGATAACACAGCAGGATTGGCAGGCGTCCCAGGAGCACAGGCAAATAATCAAAGCCAGAATGTTCCCTCAACTAATAACACTAGTAACACTAACTCAGCCAGTTCGAATCCCCAGCCAGCACACAATCAGAACCCTGTTAGCTATAAGGCAGATCTGAACTCACAGACCTCAGGTCAGACCCCCAATGTTTCAGACCCTCCAGTAGACACGTCAAAGTCTGTCACTGTGCAAGCTTTTTTGGCACCTGCTAAGGCGAAAGCTAAGACGACATTTTTGACAAAGAGTGATTCAAAGGAGGATGTAAGAGAGGGGACCTCTGGTGAGCAAGAGGAGGAAGAGGAGGCATATAGTCTTCGGGACTTGGTGAACATGCTTAGATCCCAGTACTCTGATGAGAGGAGTGCTGTGAGGTTGGCTGCCAAGAAAGAGGATGGTTCCAATCAGCTTAAGAGTTCTATGAGGAAGGTTCTGTTTCTAGGCCAGGGACAATCAGATCAACAAGAGGAAGAGGAGAAGGATGACATCCAGGACTCCAATGATCCTCCCAGAGAAATCAGAGAAGTTAGAAAGAAATTATTCAAGGGAATCAGGTGAGCCAATCCTAAGATGGCTAGTGAGATGCCATACTATCGGTGCCAAAGATCTGCAGGTAGGAGGCAAGTCTGCCAAGCAGATAGGACCACTCACCGAGGAGAGTGGAGTGGACAAATGCCTAGCAAGTCCTCTTGGTAAGGTTAGCTTGTGGACACGCTTTCAGTTGGCTGTGGCTATGAGATATCCTTCCTGAGATGATCTGCCATGGGAGGCCTAGAAGTGGAACACCATTGAGCAGGGAATTAAGCTTCTGAAGGAGTTTGCTGTGAAGGAAGTGCTTTATGGACATCATAGCACTCATGAGCCTGATGACATTTCTCTTGGAACAGGTCTCATGAAGAAGCTTATTAAGCTTGCTCCTTCAGCCTATGCTAATATCTTGAATAGCAAGTTTCTATCAAGAAGCCTTTCACTGTTGGTGAATTCACTGACCAGCTCAGGCAGATAGAGGACAGCTTGTCACATTCTGCATTAATCTCTGCCATAAAAACTCTGGGTACAGAGATAAAGGGGATGAAAGATAGCATTGAGAATGGCACTAGGAATAGCATGAAAGAACTGAAGAAGGATCTTAAAACTTCCATTTCCAATCTGGTAAAGGATACCATCCCTGCATCATCTGAATGGGTGCATGTTTCTACAATCAGGAACAGACGCCCACCTCCTGCAAGGCAATTCCAGCCCAGCAGGAGACAAATTCCACCTAGACATCAGCAATCACATGCATCACTGTGGATAATTCTGCATGACCAATTTGGCAAGAGCATGAACAAATGGGATGGTCAATCTACTTCAGCTCTTTCAAACAGTGTCACGGAACTGCAGAATGGCAGAAAAAGAATCCAGAAAAGTAGCTATCAGTTCATCAGCTCCCCAGAGCAACTGGAATTATTCCAATAATTGCAATTAATCTCACCCTAAAAACACCAATCACTGTGTACTCCCCACACACCGTGTTCAGCATTAGGGGTGCCCTACCTCTACCCAGGAGGAGGAAAGGGATAGTGGAGAAAACTGAATCTATTGGAATGTATTCATTAGGTGGCCTGGCAGTTCAAAAGTTTGGAAATACAGGGCTTTAGCTGACACAGGTGCCCAGTGTACTTTATTGCCATCAAATTGCAAAAGGACAGAGTCTATCACTATTTCTGGAATCACTGAGATAAGTCTAACTGGTAAAGAGTGGAAGAAACATACTATTGTAACTGGTCCTGATGCATCTTGCATTCTGGGAATTGACTTTTTGAGACAAAGTTGTTTCAAAGATCCTAAGGGTCACAAATGGGCTTTTGGAATAGCATCTGTAGAGATTGAGGATGATAAACTGAAATTGTCCATTAGACCTGAACTTTCAGATGAATCTGCAGTTGTGGGACATCATGACATAGAGGACCTGGAAGTGCCAACTGCAACTCAAACTGTGCACCACAGGCAATCCAGAACTAACCATGACTCTTTGTTGCCCATTCATCAGCTGATTCTTCAACTGGAGAGTCAGGCTGTCATCGAGAAAGCTCATTCACCTTTCAACAATCCCATCTGGCCTATGAGTAAGCTTAACAGAGACTGGAGACTGACAGTTGATTTTCATGCCCTCAACGAGGTGACTCCACCCATAAGCGCAGCTGTGCCAGACATGCTGGAACTCCAGTATGAGCTGGAATTGAAGGAGGCTACATGGTTATGCTACCATAGACATTGCTAATGCTTTCTTCTCTATTCCCATAGCAAAGGAGTGCAGGCCTCAGTTTGCATTCACCTGGAGAGGAACTGTCGTGGAGGGTTTTTCTCTATTCCTCCCCTGTTAGGGGGAGGTGAGAAATTAATTTGAGGCAGTTTTTTATAAATTATTTATTAAAATTAATTTGGGATATATTTACAGGGATTGATTATTAAATGGAAATGTCAAATTATTAACAAGTGTTGACAGAGAGAAAGATTTCTTAGGCTTAATGCCTCTTAACAACTCTAGTGTTTGCCCAGCAAGGGCTGAAACTATATGTGCTCCTCAGATAGAGATAACTTATATTACAAAGGAATTAAAGCTTGCTTAGGATGTGTTGCTCTTGAGTATTAATCATTAATCACCCTCCTGGGAATCATCTGTCTCAGCGTGTGCCCAGTATTGGGGTCTTGGTGAGCCTGAGTCTGTCCCGGCTTGCAAGGGATGATAAAGCTTTTCCCAGTCTCTGGGGTAAATTGAGTTTTCTCTAACCTTCACTCCTGGGGTGATCTCTGCCTCGGCACTGTGGCTTCTGGATGCTATGCGTGTCCAGGGATGATCAGCTGGCAGTAATTTCCCGATGCAGGAGAAGGATTTGCCCATGTTGCTTCTGACACGGTCTGGCAGCTAGCAAGCTGCGTTTGCAGGTTTACAGACTGTCTGAGGGTCTGCTGAGCTCTGGGTCTTTCCAGAGTTACAGGATAGATGGCAAGTAGTATTTATGCAGTGCTGCAGGGAGATTTAACTCCACAGATGAATCAAGATAGCTCTAGGCTTTAGGCAGGGGGTCTCTCGGCTCCCCATATATGTATGGTGCAGGCATGAATGTGCTCTGCTTCTCAGAGGGCTTGCAGATAGCTTGGCTGCACCTTGAGATCAATGCATAAGGTCTAACCCTCTCTAATGCTTGCAAGTGAGCAAGGCCTGATCCTGTTTCTAGGCCAATGCAAGTGGGTCAGGGCAGCAGGATGCTGCTGTAGATCAGAGCTGAGTCTAAAATTCTCTAAGCTTCTGAACTGGTAAACAGTCTGGATCGTCTGATTGGACTGAATAGGACTGAACACATAGTGCTGCTGTGCACTCCACTTTAAAGGCTCTGGGGCTGAGATTCGTGGCTCATTGGACATCTAAAATGACCAATTAGGCTGGCCGTAAGCCAAACCTTGTGCCAATAGGCAATGGAGACATGTCTGGACCCTCCCAATAGGGGACTACCAGCCTGGACCTCAGGGGTACACGGGCTGGATGTGTGTGTGTTACACAATTTGTTTGCTGCCTCATGGGTCCTGGCAGAAGAACATGTCAGGGCATGTAGAGGCATAGAAACACCTCAGTTTTGGGGCTACTGCCCCTCCACCACAGGAACCCAGTACCAGTTCAATTGTTTGCCTCAGGGGTGGAAACACAGCTCAACAATCTGTCACTCAGTCATACATAATACACTGGAGAAAGGTAAAGCTCCAGAGCACATACAATTCATCGATGACATCATTGTGTGGGGCCAAACTGCTGAGGAAGTCTTTGAGAAAGGTAACAAAATCATTGACATTCTGTTGCAAGCAGGTTTTGCCATTAAGAGAGACAAGGTCAAAGGACCTGCCAGAGAGATTCAGTTTCTGGGAGTGTGGTGGCAGGATGGTCGCCGTCACATTCCACAGGATGTGATCAACAAAGTCTCCACCATGGCAGTTCCCACCAATAAGAAGGACACTCTATCTTTCTTGGGTACAGTGGGATTTTAGAGACTACACATTCCTGGTTTCAGTCAAATGGTCAAACCTCTTCACAATGTGACTCGTAAGAGAAAGAATTTTGAGTGGGGACCTGAACAACAAGCAGCCTTTGATCAGATCAAGCAAGAAGTAGTCCATGCAGTGGGCTTGGGACCTGTGCGATCTGGTCCAGACATTAAAAACATTCTGCACATGGCTGCCAGTGACAATGGTCCAACTTGGAGTCTTTGGCAGAGAGCTCCAAATGAGACACGTGGTTGTCCACTTGGTTTCTGGGGTTGTAGCTACAGAGGTTCAGAAACAAATTACACCCCAACAGAGAAAGAGATACTAGCAGACTATGTAGGAGTGAAAGCAGCTTCTGAAGTGATTGGAACTGAGTCACAATTGATTTTAGCTCCTAGATTTCCAGTTCTAAACTGGATGTTCAAAGGCAAAGGCTCATCACTGCATCATGCCACAGATGTAACCAGGTCTAAATGGATGGCTTTGATAACCCAATGAGCACAAATGGGGAATCTTGATCGACCTGGTCTGGTGGAGGTGATCACCAACTGGCCAGAAGGTACAGACTGTATCAAACCTCCAGAGGAGAAAATAATGCATGCTGAAGAAGCTCCTCCCTATGGTGATCTCTCTCATCATGAAAAGAATCATACTTTGTTCACAGATGGTTCCTGTTGTCTTGTTGGGAACAAGTGAAGATGGAAGTCAGCAGTCTGGAGTTCTACCAGGAGAGTTATCAAAGCGAGAGGTGGAGAAGGAGAATCCAATCAGTTCACTGAGGTAAAAGCTGTCCAGCTTGCTCTTGATGTGGCTGAACGTGAAAATTGACCTATCCTTTACCTCTACACTGACTCAGGGATGGTAGCCAATGCTCTATGGGGTTGGCTAAAAGACTGGAAGAAGAATGGTTGGCAGAGGAAAGGAAAGCCTATTTGGTGTGCTGATCTATGGCAGGACATTGATGCACGGCTGGAGAGAATTCCAGTGAAGGTACAGCACGTAGACACACACATGCCTAAGAACAGAGCCACTGAGGAACATAAACACAACCATCAGGCAGACCAAGCTGCTAAGACTTCTCAAGTTGATACCAACTCTGATCTCGACCTTGATTGGAAACACCAAGGTGAACTGTTCCTAGCTTGGTTGGCCCATGACTCGTCTTGACATCAAGGCAGAGATGTAACATACTGATGGGCACGCGATAGGTCAACTGACTTATCCATGGATGCTATCACCCAAGTCACGCATGACTGTGACATCTGTGCTGCTATTAAGCAGGCTAAGTGAATCAAGCCCTTATGGTATGGTGAGAGATGGTCAAAGTACAAGTATGGTGAAGCCTGGCAGACTGACTACGTCACTTTACCTGAATCTCATTCTGGCAAGCAGTATGTGTTAACGATGGTAGAGGCCAGCACTGGATGGCTGGAAACCTATCCAGTTCCACATGCTACTGCATGTAACACCATTCTTGGCTTGGAGAGACAGATCATGTGGAGACATGGAACTCCAGAGAGAATCGAGTCAGACAATGGCACTCATTTCAAGAACAATCTTGTGAAAAAATGGGCCAAAGAGCATGGTATCGAGTGGATCTATCATATACCCTACTATACACCAGCTTCAGGGAAGATTGAGCACTACAATGGTTTGCTGAAAACCACCCTAAAAGCCATGGGGGGTGGAACTCTGAAAAACTGGGACAAACATTTACCTGGTTGGTAAATTGTAGGGATTCAGTAAATAGAGCAGGACCTGCACAATCAGTCTTGGACCAAACAGTAGACGGTGGTAAAGTTCCTGTTGTACGTGAAAAGAATCTGTTAGGGAAAACTGTTTGGGTATTTTCTCCTTTGGGTGAAGGAAACCTGTCTGGGAGTGGTGTCAGCTGAAGGTCCTGGTCATACCTACAGAGTAATGCAGGACAAAGGTGAAATCCAGTGTATTCCACAGAAATATCTAACCTTAGCTGAGAGAGTATAAATTCAGAGTGTATAATACAAGCTGTTAGGAGTTTTCTGTTCTAAGTGCCATTGGCACTGAAAGAATCTACGAAGAGAATCTACAGTACAACGTCACCTGGGAGTCCCTGTTCTTGTCTCACCTGTGAGGAGACAAACTGTTTTGAGCTTTTGATTCACCTACATCTGAGTTTGCCTGAATGAAGTGTGAACTGAACTTGTAATATTCATTAGTGTAAATATTGGTTTAGATTAGATCAGATAGTTCTTAGCAATACTCTGAGTGAAGTAGAGAGGGGTGGATTGTGCTAGTTTGAAGCAGGGTAGAATGTTTTGGTGAGAACTAGATTACAGGCTGTAAAAGGAAAACAATGGAGATGTCTACTTCCCTCACAGACTTGTTAAGGAGTATGGGAACAAGAAATGAAAACATTAGATAACACTCACCATTTTTCTCTCACTCTCGCTTGGGCTGCTGACTGAGCTGCATCTCTCTAACACACCCTTCCATTTGGCCTAAGCCCATTTTGCTTTCTTAACTTCTATCCGACCCTCAATTCTTCCTTGGGACTGGGGTAAGGTTGAGAGGGGCAGGGGGAAGGTGCAGGGGTGGTTGAGAGCCCCTCTTAGGGACTCAGGTTTCTGGGAGGGGAGTTGTGTTTCTCTATTATCTTTTACCTTGTATATTTCTGTATATAACAGTATATACTGTAAATATCTGCTTGTATATTGTGCTAGCTGTAAATAAATAGCTTCATTCATATTTCCAGAGCTGTCTGAGTCTACTCTGGAAAAGATTTCTAAAGTGGGGGGGGGGTGCGGGGAGCACCCAAACCATCACACTGTTATTTAGGTAAACTTAGTTTGTTCGTCCTTCATCAAAGAGATTGTTTAAACATCCCCAACATTATAAAATTTAGTAGGTCTAGACACTGTCTTCGTCACCTTAGGAGTGACTATGGAAATGATGTGGAACTGTAGTCCTTTGCAGCAAAAGTATTTGCCTCATCTTTTGCACCAGGAGTGGCAGCCGCACAGGCAGCTGCTTGTTGGTCAATCAAACAGGCCAATGTCACCTCCTGAATTAGTTATTATATGATCAGATTAGTCTTAGACACACTTTGCTTCAAAATAGAGCTGGTATTGATTTTCTTCTACTTGCTCAGGGTCATGGCTCTGAGGATTTTGAAGGAATGTTTTGCTTTAACCTGTCAGATCATAGTGAATCAATTCACAAGAAGTTGGCAAGGTTAAAGGAACATACTAAAAAAAATTTAAGGGACGATAATCCATTTGGAGGATGGTTAAAATCTCCATTTGGAAATCTATCACCTTGCTTAATAGATTTAATAAAGAAGGCCCTGAGGATTTTAGATATATTAGTTTTAGTATTAATAGTATTAAGAATAGCTTTTGCTTGCATTATGAAAAGAGTTAATTAAGTGACATCCAAGGTCTTGATTTTACAAAAAGAAAAAGGGGGGAATTGTTGGGAACTGGCTGAAGGAGAGGGAACACAAGTCCCTAGAAGCTTGTACAATCAAGCCCTTGACGTGACGTCTGAGTACTGAAGCGAAGTTAAGCCACAGCAGTTTGTGTGAAGAAGCTCAAAAGGAATTTGTCCTTGAGCGTTCTGATGAGCAATTCCTGTGGGACTGTGAACAGATTAGGAGGGAAATAGGAGGAACATGCAAATTCCAATCTTTAGATGTACCGCATTGCGTGCGGGGTCTGTGCTCATTTTGCTCACCCTAACCAAAAAGTCTATCCTCTCTAACTAGAAGCCTGATGCCCTCAATAGACCTCAGATTGTCAAGCAAGCTAACTCATATTGAGTCGTCTCTTGGCTTTCCCAAATCCTGTCTGCAAATGTGCTTCTGTCATTGCATCCTGCAATGGTCTGCTAAGCTTTAAGCTAGCTCTGCTAAATAATAACAAGCCCTGGTGCTTTGGGTTTATATACATGGAAACTGTTTTGTCCCAGTTTACCAGAAGATTTGCATTAACTGCCTTCATGCAATAGGCTTGCTTAGCCAGCACAACATTGCGCCCATCTTCATATCTGGAAGACATCTGTGCCAAGACTGCACACCTGCAAGTCTTTTGCTGAGAGTGGGAGCCCTGGAAGGGATACAGATCATTCAAGAGGAATCAGGATCAGATCAGAGATTGTCTGCCTCTCTCCCAGCACGTTGTTAATGCCTGGGCTGGTCTAGAAGACACGGACAGAACTCCCTGCAAGTGTTTGGCTACTGTTTGGAAACTATACTTAGCCCTGAGAATCCAGTGATATCAGTCTTCTCTTCTCCAGACTAAACAGCCCCAGGGCTCTCAGTCTCTCTTCGTAAGACAGATGTTCAAGTCCCCAAATCACCCTCGAGGCTCTCTGCTGCACTCTTTCCAGCAGGTCCCTGTCTCTCTTGAACTGGGAAGCCCATAGTTTGACACAATATTTCAGATGTGTTCTCACTAGGGCAGAGTAGAGGGGAAGAAGAACCTCCCTAGCCCTGCTGGACACACTTTTCTTGATGCACCCCAGGATGCCATTGGCTCTCTTGGCCACAAGGGCACATTGCTGGCCCATGCAGAACTTGCTGCCTACCAGCACTCCAAGGTCTTTCTCCACGGAGCTGCTTTCCAGCAGGCCAGCCCCCACGTGTACTGATGCCTGTTGTTACTCCTCCTGAGATGCAGGACCCTGCACTTGTCCTTCATGTGGTTAGCCTTTGTCCAGCACTCCAGCCTGTTCAGATCTAGTGGGATGACAGCACAGCCTGAGGGCTGTCAGCCACCCCCTCCAGTTTTGTATCATCAGCAAACCTGCTGAGGGTGCACTCAATGCCCTCATCCAGGTCGTTGATAAAGATACAGAACAAAACTGGATCCAGTACTGATCTCTGGGGAACACCACTGGCTACAGGTCTCCAACTTGACACTGTGCCACTGATGACAACACTCTGAACTCTGCTGCCAAGCCAGGTTTTGATCTACCTTACAGACCAGCCATCTATGCCACACCTCCTGAGCTTATCGATGAGGATGTTGTGGGAGACAGTACAAAAAGCCTTGCTGAGTCAAGATATATAATATCCACAGCTCTTCCTCCCATTTGGTCATGGTATTATAGAAGGCTATCAGATTAGTTAAGCAAGATCTCTCCTTGGTAAATCCATGTTGGCTACTCCTGATGATCCTCTTTTCTTCCATCTGGTTAGAGATGGCTTCCAGAATGAGCTGCTCCATCACCTGGGTTAAATAGCAGCAAATAAAGCTGAGTTTACAGGACATGAGATGCAAAATGTGAGATGCAAAGGAACTGTGGCATGGACTGGAATATACTGAAGCATTTATAACAGTGGTAAAGATACTCCCATGTACACACACATTTATAAAAACATGAATTCTGAGATGGGGAGGCAGCAAAGTAAAGTATATTCCAGAGGGAAACAGGATCTAAAGAAGGAAAATTCTTGGTCAGCATTAGGGGTGCCCTACCTCCAGCCAGGAGGAGGAAAGGGATAGTGGAGAAAACTGAATCTATTGGAATGTATTCATTAGGTGGCCTGGCAGTTCAAAAGTCTGGAAATACAGGGCTTTGGCTGACACAGGTGCCCAGTGTACTTTATTGCCATCAAATTGCAAAAGGACAGAGTCTATCACTATTTCTGGAATCACTGGTGGATCTCAAGAGTTAACTAAAATACAGGCTGAGATAAGTCTAACTGGTAAAGAGTGGAAGAAACATACTATTGTAACTGGTCCTGATGCATCTTGCATTCTGGGAATTGACTTTTTGAGACAAGGTTGTTTCAAAGATCCTAAGGGTCACAAATGGGCTTTTGGAATAGCATCTGTAGAGATTGAGGATGATAAACTGAAATTGTCCATTAGACCTGAACTTTCAGATGAATCTGCAGTTGTGGGACATCACGACATAGAGGATCTGGAAGTGCCAATTGCTACTCAAACTGTGCACCACAGGCAGTACAGAACTAACCGTGACTCTTTGTTGCCCATTCATCAGCTGATTCATCAATTGGAGGATCAGGCTGTCATCGAGAAAGCTCATTCATCTTTCAACAGTCCCATCTGGCCTGTGCGCAAGCCTAACAGACATTGGCAACTGACAGTTGATTGGTACCTGACAGTTGATTTTCATGCACTCAACAAGGTGACTCCACCCATGAGCGTAGCTGTGCGGGACATGCTGGAACTGCAGTACGAGCTGGAATCGAAGGAGGCTAAATGGTATGCTATCATAGACATTGCTAATGCTTTCTTCTCTGTTCCCAAAGCAAAGGAGTGCAGGCTTCAGTTTCCTTCTCCTAGTCCAGTATCTAGCTGGTGACTTGTAATGTAGATTACACAGTGTTCATGCTCTCACTGAGAGGCGATGTCTGAGTTCTAGTTAAAATTGTGCTAGTCTTTCCTGTTTTGGTGCTTTTAGCAATGAATCTTCAATCCTAGCGACGACACCATAAGGTGATGATGCCATTGACCCCTTATGCCATGTACATGCTGCTTTCCTTTTTCTCCTTCCCACGTCTGTGTATACTTTCTGTCCGGGTACAGGTATGGGGCTTAAGTTTAATTCTAAACCACTCTAGGTCTTCAACTACCTGCCAGGTCCTTCCAGCTGGATAAGCATTACTTATCTTCCCCGTAAACCCCAACAGGGTTCTGTAATGATGCAGAGTTGTAGAGGCACCAGTCCAGCTGATCACTGGTCAATGGTACACAATTCATAGCTGACTCCTTTCCATTAACTTCAATGACTCTAAGCCTACCCCTTTTAATCAATTCAGCAAGTGCCTCTGCACGGGTCTGTACGGTGTTCTTTGTATGAGTGGGCAAGATTACCCATTCTATGAACTTCCACTCATTGTCAGTGGCACTGGCATCTCTCTGACCCTTGGTAATTTCCCTCTCTTCTTTTTGCCACTGAGCAATGAGTGCAAAAGAATGTCGCTGCATAGAAGCACTAGGGATTGATCAGTAAGGCGATGGCTGGATACACCAGTCAGGAATTTATTGGCTATTGTCTTGACTGCCAACTGCTGTTGGGTGGTTAAGGAGATGTGCCTGTGTGCATCCATGCCCTGCAACAGAGGCAGCAATGGTTCTAAGTCCTCATCGGTTATTGTCACTATCTTTTGAAGTCACTGAACATCATCCATAAACTTTTTAATAGCTGGCAGTGTTTTCAAGTCTGTGTGTAAGTCAATCTTTTGAGGTCTGATTGTGGCCTCAGTAATTTTCCATCTGAAACAGTTCCAAGGGTTCTGCTGCTCCAGCAAAACCTGCAAAGAGATAAGGGAGGAAGGAGGTGGGGGAACGGGCCCCACGAGCCACTCTGCAGGCAGAGGTGTGGGGGGGGGAGGGCTGGCAGTCTCAGCAGCAAATTTCACCGCTTTTCCTTGGCCCTCTGTCTCGCCCAGCCCCCAGGCTTTTTGGCTTGTCCGTCATTTGTTGTTTCTTTCCTTCCTTCTCCCTTATCAGATCTACAGCTTTACCAAATTCAGCCTCCTGATACTTTACTCTGAAAACTTTTAAACTGCTGTTTTCTCTCATACAGTCGGACAGAAGGCAGAACACGAAAGAAAAAAAAGAAAAAAGGCAAGAGCTAAGCAATTCAACAAGGCTGTGTGAGCCACTGAAATGGCAATCAGACCCTGTAGCTTACAAATGCAAATTAGCCTAACACCCTGAAACAACTCAGACTCAGGCAGACCCATACATTTTTCCCACTGATTTCGTCTCCCCAATGCACCCATGCCTGGCACTCCCCTCAGTCCCCATAACACAGCACCAAGAGAAGCAAGGCAAAAAGTCTGGCAGACTCCGTCTCAGCTGCATTCAGCCCTCTAATTTCTGGAGATTTGTCAGGAAGCTCTGTAGTCATGCATCTCGTCTGCGGGGTGTGTTCCGTTGAGGGGGCAGGGGGGGCAGGCGCACTACAATGGTGTGGGGGATGGTGAAGAAAGGTGGATCCGGACTGCTCGCCGAGCCGTAGAAACTGGGGGAGTATCCGGTTTCTCTGGCGTGGTTGCTCTGCTGTCTCTTTTTTCTCTCTGCTTTTCGTCCATCTGTCTCTTCAGTAGTTTCTTCTTTTACCACTTAAGAGTGAAAAGTCTTTATCCTGCATTGCATGCTGTCATTGGGGGAGTGCGGGGGGGGGGGGGGAGGGGGGGGCTGCATTTCAGATGATGAATGAACCCTGGCGATCGCGGTAAGAAGCACTGCAGCACTCAGTAGATTTGCCGCAGCACACAGGCTGTAGTGCTGAGCTGCTTCACGGCAGTCCCGAAAACTTTTTCAAACTGAGAAGCTTTTGTGGCTTCTGCCACTGAGTGCCTATCAGCAGCTGACATTATGGATGCCAGTCGGGGCAGTTCCCGGTCATGCGTGGCAGCCATTGTGCCTGTCAGTGGGATTTTTGTCCACTAAGGCAATGATTTAAGTCTCGCCAGGCAGGTTTGAGCATTTGAGCGATTTTAATGGCTCTACAGTCAGCAGCAACTCAGTCCCAAGCACGTCTCCATGTCTCCAGCGCTCTGGCTAGACCTGGTACACAAAGTCCTCTAGCCTCCTATGCGCTCAGCTCACAGAGCTTATTCATGTCTGATGGAACTTCTCTCTCAGAGAGTATGCATGTCAGTGGGGACAGTGCCGCATCCATTTCCATAGCGACCTTACCTGTTTAACTCGGAGTGCTCAGCCGTGGCTCTGAGTGTCCAGCTATTGCCCCCTTCCTAAGGCAATGCCCTCCGGTCCGGTGTCATCAGCTGACATTACTTTTCAATACGAAAATGTCTGCAGGGAGGTCAGCCTGTTTGCCAACCCCGGCCCTCTTGAATGCAGTTCTCCCGCTGTCGGCCTGCCGCGGTCTGGCCCACATGCCTGATTCATTGTTCGGGCGCCATTTGCCAGTGGAGCACCTGGGTAAAATGTGTCTTTGTTCACCAATATGGTTAGATGGCCATAGTCTGACTTTATTTCTGTGTACAGTGAGTTATATGCTTTCTTGCAAGAGGTGTGCTCCACCAAGATTGGTTACATATAGAGGGTACAGGGTTACAAGCATGGCATGGATAGGGTAATATACCATAACAATCTGAGGGTCAGCCTCTGGGGCTGGCTAACTCTGCCCACATGCAGCTGGCACTCCACCCCCTGCAGCTGCATGTGAGGGGTGCTACCCAGTGTCTGGTATCTTAACTCCCAAGACGGACTCAAGGATGCTCCCAACACGGGTTGCTCATGTTTATCATTTTGTGTCCTCTGCTAGCAAGAATCTCTCCAACAACTTTCCACAGGAAGACAGATCTGTGTGAAATGGATTAAGCTTTGGTTTTATGAATTTACAATAAGACTATAAGAATCTTTAGACAAGATCTTACTGGCAGGTAGATCTCATTCCCTCATCAGACAGTGAGTGAACTGGAGGTTTCACAGTGGGCTCACCAGAAAGCCTCTTAAAAAATATGACTGAGTGGGTCACCAGACAAGATTTTGGTACCAGGATTTCAGAACAAAAGGATCGGTGAAGTTTTTTTGTAGCAAGACAAAAATAACAAGGGTTATGCATATACATGTACATAATTGACTCACAAGTCAGAAAAATCTGGTCTGTGAACATTAACAAATTTTCCAAATCAGTGATATGTATTTATAAAACTCTGTTTATCATAAGACAGGTATGATGCAAAAAAGGTAACAAAACATGAAACACATTAAAAAAGCAAAAACAAAACAAAAAAATAAAAGAAGTTGTAAGGAGAGCTAGGAAAGCCTGGGTGTTGAAAAGCTCTTTTTTACACTATTGACTACAAACACTGGATTTATTACAAGCCTAGGGAGTCTTCAAAAAATCTAAACCATACACAACTTACTTCTCTACACAGTCTCACCATCCAAGAACTTGGAATAAATTCTGAAGTAGTATTATCATGTTTTTGAGTTGGTAGTCAGCAACACTAATAATGTAATTTTCTTCTACCTTGACACATACTAATAAAATGTAGCAAAGTAAGCCTGAATTCACTAGATATTATTAACTTTAATATAAAGGAGACAGTTCTGTTCACATTCTTTCTTCATCCATCTTTCATATTCCTGTAACTTACTCATGTCACTTTTTAAAAGTCATTCTTTAATTTCAAGGACACCATCTTTGCTTACAACATTCATATTAAAAATGAGATTGAAAACAGGCAAGAAACTCAAGTCAATGAAATAAGCAGAGAAACTGAAGAAAGAATAAAGAAAGTTAGAAGGATCTCCATGTTGCCAACATAGACTATGAAATTTCATCTGAGTTTTAAGCACTTACTGCTATATTCAGGAATTTAGAAGTTCACCAGCAGTTTAGAAAGATATATATTCAAAATGTAATTAATATGCCATGAAAAAAATAAACAACCCTAATAGCTTAGGTGGACTTTATAATTAAGGCATTTCAGAGCACACCAGCATTTAAAGTGTTAAAGACTAAGACAGGCTTATGAAGTGTGTGCAACAAAAAGAGTACCAAAACACCGAGAAAACAGAAAAGTAAGATGAGGCAGAATTGACATGCTTTTGAGGAATAACGCAAACAAAGATTGTTTAAAGACTTAACTCTACTGGTTAAAACTCCAGCAAGATGGTGCCTAGGTAGTAAGGATGAATGCAAAAAATCTCTGTCTTTCAGCAGAAGTGACGACAGTCATTCAAATTCTTTGAGACACAGATGCCAACAGAGAAGCCCTTGGGAATGCTGTAGCTTCTCTTCAACAGCTTAACAACAGATGAAGTAATCTGATTGCTTTACATGTTAAATGCTTAATATTCACAATGGAGCTCAATACTAGGTTTTCTAACTTCTCAGAATGATTATTAGAGACTAATTAAAAAGATGCATTAAAAATAATCTCTGTGCTTCTAAAAACATAGGTGATATTAAATATAGGATAGAAACAACATAGGTTAACTTCTATCATTTCTGCACTACTCATGGTGGAGTACAACAGAAAATATATGCAGTCTTTAGAAAAAACATACATGAGAAAAAATATTAGCTGAAATGTCTTGATTTGAAGCAAATTAATTGTCTCTTCAATGCTACATAACTTAAGCAGAAGACAGATGTGCACTGAAGTCAAAACAAAGTTCTCAAGCACAACATGTAGACACAGGAGACAGTAAAAATTACTTTAAAGTTCTTTAAAAAAACCCTATCTATTATTCATAGCTATTTTCTACTGCTTCTCCCATTTGCCATGTACAGAGTCACTCCAGCAAGCACAGTCACCTTTCGCTAGATTTCACTAACTGTGCTATTTCAGACTCACCCTGCTGAGCAGTGGAATCAGGAAAAGCAGTATTTGCAAATGGCACTAAAAAACAAGCATACAAAATGGCTGACGCATCCTACTTTTGAACAAGTTTTTCAAGTTGACAGGTACCATTAATAAGGACAGAAAGCAGTGCACAGATGTCATTCTTCCATACAGTCTCCTGCTGATAACGTTTGTAAGGAACAAATCAATAGTAAGCAGGTACAGGATCTACTATTTCTTACTGTATAGGAAAAGTCAACCAATTTTCATGTATGTATTAGTCCTAACACTACTGTTTTCAGACACAGAACAATTTAAACCTGTGCATTTAAAAAAACCTCCTATCTTGTGCATAGAAACATTTCAGAACATCTGATAATTAAAACAAAAACGAAACTTTGAATGGAAACTTAAGAAAGGTACAATGCCCACAGAAGGAATGTAAAGCTTTACCTTGTGATCTTGAAATATTCCTTACAAATGAAATTACAGAGAGCAACTGTAAAACCATTCCATTTATCAAATTCAGTACCACCTGTGTATTTTACCACATAAATAAATGTTTAAAAAAAAAAAAAAAAAGCCATTTACATTAATTTTGTTCATGCCCACTGCAAAGAATTTTGTTTGTATGTGCAGGCCACAGAGATTATTCTCCCCTTATAGTTCACTTAGATGGCGTATTTTGAGAGAGATTTTTATGGAAATACACATTTTGGTTCCATATTAAAAATTGAGTCCCTTTAGGTCAATGCCCAATCCTTTCTGCTTCATTAAGAAAATTCTGTAATATACGTATCGCTACACTTTAGAACAGGGGTCCTCAAACTACAGCCCACGGGCCAGATGCATCTCCCCAGGGTCCTCAATCCGGCCTGACAGTATTTACAGAACTCCACCTCCACCCCCCCTGCTGGGAGTTGGGGGGGAAACCAAGCAGCCACAGATGACTTCCTGCCACTTAATCTGCATGCCGGCCTCCACAGCCCCCAAGCACCCACCGGGATTGAGCTGAAACCAGTGCCTCATCCTCAACCTGTGCCTGCCATGGGGCACCTCTCAGCTACAAACCATGCCACCACTGCTGTTGCCAAAGAGATGTGTCCAGAGAAGGCGGATTTATTTAGTACAGTGAGTCTTTCGGGACCTAGAATTACACAAAGAATTGAAGAAATGGAGGAAAATTTGAATCTGCAGTTGCAAAACTCCTCAAAAAACCTTTGCTATTTCTCATTGGCACTTGATGAAAGCAATGATGTTCATGATTCTACACATCTTCTAGTTTTCATTTATGAGACAAGTGAGTCTTTTGAAGTCACAGAGGAGCTTGCTACACTGAAAACCATCAAATCAGCAACTATAGGAGAGGATATCTGAGAAAGTTTGCCAAACTATGAATGATTTGGAGCTGGACTGGGGTAAACTATTCAGTGTGACAATCGATGGTGCTCCTAGCATGGTGGGGTCCGTGAAAGGAGTGGTTGCACACATTAACAAAGAGATGGACAGATGCAACCATTCACATCCAATAGCCATACACTGCATCATCCACCAACAAGCACTGTGTTGTAAACCACTGAAGCTGGACTCTGTCATGAAAATTCTGGTTTCTTGTGTTAACTTCATTAGAGCTCATGCACTAAACTACAGACAGTTTCAGAAATTTCTGTCTGAGCTAAATGTTGTCTATGAAGATATTCTGTACCACACAGAAGTCCATTGGCTGAGTCGAGGGAGAGTTTTGAAATGATTTTATGACTTACTTCCACAGGTTTATGATTTTATGCTTTCTAAACACAAAGAAGTACCAGAGCTCAAAGATGCAGAATGGAAATGGCACCTTGCGTTTCTGACAGATGTAACAGAGCTACTCAACAATTTCATTGTCCAACTTCAAGGAAAGGGGAAGCTCATCTGTGATATGTATTCACATGTGAAAGCATTTCAAGTCAAATTAGACCTGCTCACTAACCAAGTAAAGGAGGAAAACTTCTGCCATCTCCCCACAACTCAAAACCTGTCTGCAGAAAAACCAGCAGTTGCATTCCCAAACAAAACACGTATGGAGGTACTAAAAATGTTGCAAAAGGAGTTTCAAATTAGATTTAAAGAGCTTAGCCTCCATGAACAGGACATACAGTTTTTCCACAACCCATTTTCTGTTGACATTGAAACTGTTCATCCAATTTACCAAATGGAATTGGCCAAACTACAGTCTTGTGACTTGCTGAGAGATGCATTCAAATCAAGCAGCCTTACTAATTTCTATGCATGTCTCACTTCAGAGACATATCATAATCTCAGGAACCATGCACTCAAAATTGCAACCATTTTTGGCAGCATCTATGCCTGTGAGCAGACTTTTTCCCAAATGAAACATCTGAAATCTCCAATCAGATCCAAACTGATGAACACTTTCACCACTTGCTACGATTAGCAGTGAGAAATACGGAACCTAACATTGACCATCTCGTTAGCCAAAAGCAGGCCTGTAGTTCACATTGAAATATTATTTCTTTTTTTTAATTACAATTGTTCTTTGTTTTAAATATTGCAATCTTTTTTTCCTGGTTTTTGTGCGCTGCTACAAATAAAGTACGTGCAATGTGCATAGGAATTCAATTTTTTCCAAACTATAGTCCAGCCCCTGTCAATGTCTGAGGGACAGTGAACCAGCCCCCTGTTTAAAAAGTTTGAGGACCCCTAGTCTAGGAGATGCTTGGTACAGAAGCTGAAATTTCTTGCTTTTTAAAAAACATTTCTTTGAATTGCCAAAGTATGCCTAAGTTTAACATTTTATAGTACCTGAAAGTTCAAGGATGAACATCAAAATTATTAAACAGTGTTTAAATGAAAAAAGTATCCTGTTGTGTATCTTAAACACACCACAGACACAAAATGACATCAAAACTTCAGTTTGGCTCTGGTAAGAATACACTGCTGAACTGTTTGATACTATAATTGTGAGGTCTACCAGAGAAATGTTGAAAAATATTTAGAAAGCTAGTATTTTTTTAATGTTTGTATATGGGAAAATGGTTATTTAATAATTAATGTAATGAATTTCTGAGTTGCATTATTTGCAGCTTGCTAAGGAGATACAGCACGCAGGCTCTTTAGCTGTATGAAGTGGAGCATTTCAATACATATGTAAACAAAGTCATTAAAAGCATCTATGACCTTTTGATGCATACATTTACTATATTTCTATAAGGTTTATCAGAGTTCTTGATTCCTCTTCTCAGCATCACTTATTGGCATAGGTTGTCATTGTTCCTACCAAAACAATTCTTTCTATGAGTCTATGATTCTGTAATTTTGTAAGTCATAGAAAACATTCACACATTCAAATACTTATTTTGTTATTTTCTCATAAATCCATGTTCTAAGAGTGGTTTCCCTCTGTTAGGCAATGTGAATGTAAAACTGTTGTGGAGGGCCCATAGGCCTGAAAATAGGTTTATTCATGCCTTGCCTTGCCTGGACGTATTTTTCTGCCCAAGCCAGAGGTAAACACATTAAATGGATAAGGGGACACAATAGACCTGGTGCCATAAAGTCTGGCCTGCCCAGGGTCCAGGTTGTGTAATGTGTTTGTGTAAGCGGTTGTATAAACCCACGTGCCTAGCTGATGGCCCGCCGGGTGCTAGGCCCATGCTATTCCCATATTTGGAAGGTCCAGACTTGTGGATTTTTGCCTAATACGGTATTGCTTTGGCTAACTGCCAAGCTGATTGGTCATTCTAGTGTCCAAGGGGCCATTAATCTTGGCTCACATTTGATAAATTGAGATACACAGGTAGACAATGTGCTTGCTCGCTTGCTTGCTCTCATTATCAAGCTTAAGCCTGTTTGTATCTACAGAGCTCAGTCTCCCATGCAGCCATGCACCCTATTGCATGCCCACTGCCTTATTATTGCCCGGTGCGTGCCACTGCTGCAAGTTGTCAGGAGCAGACTCCACTTGTCTGCATGCAGTCGGCCTGTGTGGCCAGCGTTACATTGTACTCCTCCTGCACTTGAGGTCCTGCCTAAGAATCACTGGACAGAACGTCCAGAAGAAGCCAGGGGAACAAGATCAGAGGCTGTCCTTTCCCCAGAAGCCGGGAAGATTCTCCTTTCCCCTGAAGCCAGGGCAGAGCACCCTGATGATTGGACACTTGTAATAGGCTGTGATGTAGCCCTGAAGGGTGATTGATAATTAATAAGAATTTGTAAGTAAATGCTTTAACGCCTCTGTAATTCTCTATAGCCTTCTGCCATAGAACACAAAAAGCGTGGGCCCATCTACTGGGCAAATAGCATATTGACCCCAAGAGGTACTTGCCACGGGGAAACACCTCTCTCTGTTTATAGTTTGAATGTTGGCTAGTTATTAACAAGTTATCATTTGATATTATTCCTAGAATGTCTTTCATAATCATTAGAATATTAATATTAAAATTCAATGGTTGGGGTGGCGAGAGTTCAGAATACTGAAGTTAATAAATATATATTTATATAGAATATCTCTCACCAATTAATTTTCTCCCCACCGCTACAATTGGCGTAGGCGGCAGAATACCCCTCTGTGACAAAAACCAAATCATACAGCTGTGGAACTGTTGTACACTGCCAGATTAGGAACATCTATTCTGATGCTGCCATCACCACTATTGACAAATATAAACCAGAATTTCAGGTTTGTGTTTAATTAGTCCCTTGTGTCATATCATCAGACAATAATTTCATGTTTTTAAAACATATTGTCTTTGAGTCAAACACTGAAAAAAAATGCCAAAAAGTGGAATTTTAAGCATGCAATTTATTTCTGAAACTACCAATTGAATTATTTTTTCACTGAGGAAATCTGCTTCTGGTGGCTTGGCCCTGGCTGCAGGCCAAATGCCCACCACAGCTATTCTATCACTCTCCTTAGATGGACAGGGTAGAGGGGAAAGTATTACAGAAGCCAATTATAAGATAGAAACAATTTAGTAATAATGATAAGCAAAGTGATAGACCACGTGGAAGTGGAAGTGGAGAGAGATGTTAATCTCCACGTCCCATCAGCAGGACAATGGTCAGCCTCAGCAAGCAGGGCTCTCTATGCATAATGGTTCCCCTAGAGGACAGATGCCATGGCAAAAATCTCCCAACACTTCCTTCTTTCACTTTGTTCTTTTATTGAGCTGATATTATATGGCATGGAATACCTCTTTGGTCAGCGTGGGTCAGCTGGCTCAGCTGTGTCCTCTCAGACTCTTGAGGCAGGGAAATGTTGGAAAAGGACAGCCTCAGTGCTCAGCTTAGCAGCAGCCAAAACACTGCTGTGTTACCAACACTCAGCTACAGCACTGCAAAGCACAGCACTAGAAAGATGCTTTGATGAGAATTAATCCCAGCTCAGCCCAAACCCAATACACTAGTGTATGCATTGCAATGCTGGACAGATCAGCATGTCTCTCTGTATTGCCGTCCTGCTTGTTTTCATTATCATTATTTATTGCCTTTTAGATAGTTGACTTACTGACAGTGTTTCTGGGGCATTTTCTTCCTGAATTTTTATGACTACATCTTTTTGACGACAATGCTTTATTTTTTATTATTGGAAACTGTGGTAGTTTGGGGGATCTCAGGTGCCCCTTAAACAAAACTATAGGGATAGGGGCCCATCCCAGTGGGATGGACCTGCTCATTCCAGGATATTGTAATATTGTTATTCTATTCCCTTTCCAGTATCACAGCTTAAAAGATAGTGCCTGACTGCACTTCTTCTTCTCATCCCTTCCTTTCTCCCCTTCACTTATGGTTTGTGGGGGAGTAATTAGCAGGCAGGGAGTTGAGCCATTGAGGCCTTGCAGGCCTGGCTGGAGGGGGGCAGTTTCAGCCTACTTTACCAGCAAACTGAGGGTAGAAGGGTTGGAATATTCTAGAAGGCCAGTTTGGACCTATTCTACCTGATTGCCTCATATGTATATGTATATATATATATATATGCTCTTTTAAATAGAATTTCTCTCTAAAATTCCAATCAGTGTACAGTGTCCTCATTCTTACTCCTGAGTTGATTCTGTTCTCCAGAACTGAGTGAGCTCATGGCCCAAACTGGAGCAGGAATAATGGCTAACTTTCTATGGGGTTAGATGACAAATTCTGCAAGGTGTAGTACTGAAAATGTTCATTTGAATGTAGAGAGCCTTTTTCTCTTTTTTTTTTGGGTCTTTTGTTTCTATTTTTTTCCCAAAATAAAACAAACAAAACCAATAATCCACAATGTAAACAGTGCTATGGCTTTTGTCATCTCCTATCCTGCTCTTAGAGAAGTATTTTTAAAAGCAGAATCCAGAATAAAGCAAGTGGAAGCTCCTTTAAAGTAATCTATATAATATACATGGTGAAAATCTATTTCCTTACTCCTTAATGAAGAACACAGAGTACAACAGTAGTTATTCTAGAAACAACAACTTTCTATTGTGCCTTCATAAGAATAATGATGAAATGGCAACATTGAATTGTCACTGAGAGTAAATGGAAACAAGAATGCTAACACTGCATTTTAGCACGCAGCTGTACTCAAGGCTCTGTGAATATTGCTATACCTGGCTGTAAGTGTTTGCTTTTGAAAACAGCTATTCCTTATTGATAGTCTCTGTCATTTCCTTTTGCTTTACATTATTAGGTTGTCATCCTGTGCAACATAACAGAGGGTTGTGGAATAATCACAAATAAACACTTTTCTAGAAAGTTAGGGATGAGAGAGAGAACAGGTTATAGCCACCACCATCTTCCAGCTAGAAATCTTGGGTTATTACACTGTCATAAAAATACAGTCAGAGAAAAGTAGCAGAAAGGTCTAAAAAAGATTTTTCTCATTACAAGTACAAACATTACAGTGTGATAGTACCATTGCTATTGATCTGATTTCTGTGATGTGTTTTGGAGAAATTTGCTTTTAAGCAAAGTAATACAACAAAGATGAATCCACAACACTTCTCACACAAAGTGCTATTAAAAGCGGGCAAATAAACTCAAAGCATACATATTCTTCAATAAGGAATATGTCTTTTATAAAATAGCAAGAGTTATGTAAATCAAATCCCTAAAACCAGTAAGCAAGTATATACACTGTTTATTTCTTCATGGTATAAATTAATGTCAGGAAGTGTACTTTCAGCACATTTTATCCTAAACCTTTTTTTTTCTTTCTCTGAAAAACTAAGCTAAAACTACTTTAAAGGGTATTTTATTAGACTAGCAGAAGTATCTATTGTAAAACAAGGTACACATCCTGACAAGCTTTTTACAAATTCTCAAAAACCATCATGACCTGCTTAAGTTAATCTGAATTTTAACAATGTCCTTGCACTTAGTTCCAATTTACTATCTGACCATACCATCTTAATAATGATTGCTTTTGAGATTCCGACTTCTATGTCTTAATTAAAACTATGGGCTTACATTACAGCACTAACTACAGGGCTGTGCGAATTGGGGCATCTGGAAGAAAAAGAACCATCTGTCTGACACTTGACTATCTAAGTAACTTGTCTTTTAAAATTGTGGTGTTTTCTTTGGATATGACATGACCCTCAGAAAATGATAACACATCAAAATTATCAAAACAACACATGACTAATCAAAATTAAACTTGTGACATGCACCACACATTTGACAGGAAGGTATTTCTACCTGTAGCGGACATGTTCAATTGTGTCGTATGTCAGCTTGCTGCTGATATTCTGACTATGAGGGTTACCTAGGAGAGAATAGAGATACAGAACTTAATCATTAATCACAGTTGTGATATTAATTATCTTTTATGACAGTATTACACCAATGCAGACTGAAAACGTTCTGAAACCATCCTGCTGAATGCTGTTGAGTGAAAGTGTCGAAAAGAATAAGAAATTTAGAGCTCAAAGTCAAAACTAATACTTAAGACTTTTCCTGTCTGATGTTGCATTTCTGTAGTTACTAATTTAAATATTCTCAATTTAAAAGTGAGAATCTCTCTTACTTCATTACTTTCCCTCATTTACACATGCAGCAGCTAAACTACAGTTTTTGGGCCTGTGGATTATCATGAGAAAGTAAAAAAAGATGGTAATAAAACTCCGTTCACTCACATCTGTGTCTGTTAAATGAATTCTTTTTATACAACAGTTACTGGCCTCAGGGTATGAGATGTAACTGGAAAAAAAAGAGATTTGACCGTGCTAGAGATCACAGAATCACAGAAACATGCAGGTTGGAAAAGCCCCTCAGGATCACCAAGTCCAACCTATAACTCAACTCTACAAGATTCAGCTTAAACCATATCCCTAAGCATCACATCCAAACAACCCTTAAACACATCCAGGGTCAGTGACTCCACCACCTCCCCGGACAGGTCATTCCAGTGTTTAACCTCTCTCTCCATGAAAAACTTTTTCCTAATGTCCAGTCTACAACTTACCCAGCCTCAGCTTGATGCCATTCCCACTTATTCTGTCTCCAATTACCTGTGAGAAGAGACCAGCAGCAGCCTCTCCACAGTGTCCCTTCAGGTAGCTGTAGACAGCAATGAGGTCTCCCCTCAGCCTCCTCTTTCTCAAACTAACCATCTCCAGCTCCTTCAGTCAGTCCTCATAAGATTTATTCTCCAGGCCCTTTCCCAGTTTTGTTGCGCTCCTCTGAACCTGCTCCAGCACCTCCACTTCTCTCTTGTATTGTGGTGCCCAAAACTGACCATAATACTCGAGGTGTGGCCTCACTAAAGCTGAGTACAAGAGGACAATCACCTCCCTGCTCCTGCTGGCCACAGCATTTTTAATACTAGCCAGGATGCTACTGGTCTTCTTGGCAGCCTGGGCACACTGCTGGCTCATATTCAGCTGCCTGTCTATTACAAGCCCCAGATTGTCCTGGAGTCCTGTATACCCCCAAATTCCTCTCCTGACGTGACTTCGGGGGAGAGGAAAAGCCACCTAGTTCCCTCCCCTCGCCTGCCCTGCAGGCGTGAAGGGGGGTGAGCAAAGGGGTCCTGCCCGCACGAGGAGTGCCCCGTGCAGTGCCCGTGCTGGAATTGGGCTGGGATTGGCTGTGCCTTTCCCGCCTAAGGAAGTGGTAACTCTGCCCTTTGTCTAGAGAGGGTATAAATATTGGGGGCTTCCTGCCTTTGGGGGTTCCCGCCTTGGAGTTCATCCCACTTGGAGTTCATTACTGCCTGAACCTTTGTGCTTGCCTGAGAGTTCCCCCACCTCTCTCGCCTCGCCTGGATACAGAGAGATCTTCAAAGACTGCTTCACCTATTGCCACCCTCTGTAAGTTTAACGACCCTTAATCATAGAATCATAGAATCATAGAATCAACCAGGTTGGAAGAGACCTCCAAGATCATCTAGTCCAACCTATCACCCAGCCCTATCCAGTCAACTAGACCATGGCACTAAGTGCCTCATCCAGTCTTTTCTTGAAGACCCCCAAGGACTCCTGCAGCTGTTGAAAGGGAATGAGAGAGAGACAGACTGCATGAGGAAGTCAGCCTAATCGTGAGTTATTTTGGCTCAACTGTATTGGTAAGAAAACGTTATTAACTAATAGCTAAAGCCTTTTCCAACTTCTGACTTCCAAAATAGTCAGATTATCAATGGCATTCCTGTAGATATTCTCAAGCAACTGAATCTGCTAATTAAACTAAATCAATATTTGTATATATAGTTTTGGGGGCGGGTTTTGGGAAAATAAAATAACTCTATTTTTGTATAAAAATTCCCAACTCGGCCACACATTAATTTTCCTGCCTCCACAAAACAGATCCCTTTCTGCCAGGCAGCTGTCCAGCCACACTGCCCCAAGCCTGTAGTATTGCTTGGGGTTGTTGTGACCCAAGTGAAGGATCTGGCTTTGTTGAAACTCATGCCATTAATGTTGGTCCATTGATCCAGCCTATCCAAGTCCCTCTGAAGAGCCTCTCTACCCTCATTCAAATCAACACTGCCACCTAACTTGGTGTCACCTGCAAACTTACTGCTGACACTCTCTATACCTGAATCAAGGTTGTCAATAAAGATGTTAAAAAGTGTTCCCAACACAGATCCTTGAGGAACACCACTACTGATGAAAGTATTATTAAAAAAGATACTATTTGTTATGTTAGAGCATTATAGCTACTATGCAAGTCTGCTCCAAACTGGCATGACTACTATTTCTATTCACAAGCACTCAATTGAGTACATATGCTACTTACTATAAGGGTTGAACTAAATGTTGTTTGAAATAATTAAGATCAGAGTGTATACATTTCAGTTCACAACAGCTGCAGTAACAGAACATTAATATCACAGGCATGAAATTGAGCAGATTTTGAATATATTCAGATCAGCATATCTTGTTATAATAGCAAAAAGGCCATATCCCTATCGAGGACATATGTTTTGTAGAGTAACTTAAATCTGTGCTTTGGATCCTGGCCTTATCAGCCTTCAGGAAACAAATCAGGAAGAAATGGCACACTCAATAGCACACTGAAAATGAGAATTATCCAGAGGTCTCAAGTAGCTCATCCAGGTGATGAGCACAAGTGTGCTAGAACTTGAGCAAACAGCTTTCTTCTAAAACTGTCCAGAAGGAACTGAACAAGCTGAAGAAGTGGGCCCAAGTGAATATCTTGAACTTTGTTAAGGCCAAGTGCAAGGCCCTGCACCCCGGTTGAGGCAATTCAAGCCTCAGTACAGGCTGGGGGATGATGATGTTGAGAGCAGCCCTGCAGAAAAGCTCTTGGGAGTAAAGGTGGAGAAAAAGCTAGACATGAGCTACAACCTGAGCTGCATCAAAAGAAGTATAGTGAGCAGATTACAAGAAGCGATTCTGCCACTGTACTCTACTCTGGTGAGACCTCACCTGGACTACTGTGTCCAGTTCTGAGGCCTTCAACACAGGAAGGACATGAACCTGATGGAGAGGTTCTGAGGAAGGGCCACAAAAATTATCAGTGGCCTAGAGCACCTTTCTTATGAAAATGGGATGAGATTTGGGGTTCTTCAGCCTACAGAGATGGCTTCCAGGTATTGCACAATTCTGTAGATATTCACAGTCCTATGTGCAAGATTGCTTCAACAATTAACATCCTCTTTTCTGTCTATATACCAGGTTTTTTTTTAACCAAAGTTAGGAATAGCATATCAATCAGGACTACAACCCTGGATTTCAGGAGGGGCAATTTTGGCCTTTTCAAGCAATTGCTGGGGGAAATCTCATGGGACAGGGTACTAGAAGGCAGAGAGACCCATGATAGTTGGTTAACAGTTAAGGACCTCTTCTTCCAAGCTCAAGATCAGAGCATCCCAGGGAGTAAGAAACGGAGAAAGGGGGCCAGGAGACCTGCATGGTTAAGTAAGGAACTGCTAAGCAAATTTAAGTGGAAGAAGAGAGACTACAGAACATGGAAGGAGGGGCTGGCCACCCGGGAGGAGTATAAAACTGTCATCAGAAGATGTAGGGAAGCAACTAGGAAGGCTAAGGCCTCATTGTAATGCAACCTTGCAAGAGAGGGCACGAATAATAGAAAGGACTTCTTCAAATCCATTCCAGAAAGAGCTAACATTAGAGGTAATGGAGGCTCTCTGCTGAGTGAGTAGAGTGTCCTGGTGACAGAGGACACAAAGAAGGCAGAGTTACTAAATGCCTTCTTTGTTGAGTCACCATCCCTGGAGGTGTTCAAGAAAAGACTGGATGAGGCACTTAGTGTCATGGTCTAGTTGACTGGCTAGGGCTGGGTGATAGGTTGGACTGGATGATCTTGGAGGTCTCTTCTAACCTGGTTGATTCTATGATATTGGAGACTGTACTCAGGAGCCACTGACACCTGAGGCACCAGAGGAAAGCATGACAAAGGAGTCTTCTCTGGTTGATGAGGATTGGGTTAAGGAACAGTTGAGTAATCTGCACATCTCTAAGTCCATAGGTCCTGATGGTATGAACCTGGGTGCTGAGGGAGCTGGCATGGGTCATTGCCAGACCACTCTCCACCATCGTCAGTGAGTCATAGAAGACAGGAATGGTGCCTGGGTGCACTGCAGTCTTCAAAAAAAGAAAGCAGACCCAGGTAACTATAGACCTGTCAGCCTCACCTCCATCTCTGGAAATGTATTGGAGCAATTTATCCTTGGCACTTTCCTTTGGCATATCAAGCAGAGGAGGGTCATTAGGAGCAGTCAACATGGTCTTACCAAGGAGAAGTCATGTTTGACCAACTAGATAGCCTTTTTTGAGGACATAATCAAGTGGATTGATGGTGGAGCAGTAGATGTGGTTTATCTTGATTTCAGTAAAGCATCTGACACTGTCTCCTACAGCATCCTTCTGGCTAAACTGAGGGAGTGTGGTCTGGATGATTAGGTACTGAGGTGGGTTGGGAACTGGTTGAAGGGAAGAAGCCAGAGAGTTGTGACCAATCAGATGGAATCTAGTTGGAGGCCTGTGACTATTGGGAGTCCTACAGGGGTCAGCACTGGGACCGGTTCTATTCAATATATTCATCAATGACCTGGATGAGGGTAGAGAGTGCACTGTCAGCAAGTTTGCTTGCAACACCAAACTAGGTGGTGTAGCTCTTACACCAGAAGGCTGTGCTGCCATTCAGCCAGACTTGGACAGGCTGGACAGTTGGGAAGGGAGAAATGGAATGAAATTCAAAAAGAGCAAGTGTAGAGTCTTGCACCTGGGAAAGACCAAATCCAGGGATCAGTATAGGTTGGGGACTGACCTACTGGAAGTCAGCAAAGGGGTAAAAGATCTGGGGGTCCTAGTGGATGGGAGGTTGACCATGAGCCAGCAATGTGCTCTGGTGGCCCAATGCCATTCTGGAGTGTATTAAAAGGGTTGTGGTTAGTAGGTTGAGAGAGGTTCTCCTGCCCCTGTACTCTCCCCTGGTAAGGCCACATCTTGATTCCTGTGTCCAGTTCTGGGCTCTCCAGTTCAAGTGGGACATAGAACTGCTTGAGAGAGTCCAGCAAAGAGCCACAAGGATGATTAAGGGAATGGATCATCTCTCTTATGAGGAGAGCCTGAGGGAGCTGGGGCTGTGCTGCTTGGAGAGGAGGAGACTGGGAGGTGACCTCAGCAATGTTTATAAATATGTAAAGGTGAGTGCCAGGAGGCTGGAACCAGGCTCTGCTGGGTGATGCCTGATGACATGACAAGGGGCAGTGGGTGGAATCTGAGGCATAAGACGTTTCGTGGAAACATAAGGAGGATTTTTTTCCCTGTGAGGGTGACAGAACACTGGAAGAGGCTGCCCAGGGGAGTTGTAGAGTTCTCCCTCTCTGGAGATATTCAAGACTTGCCTGAATAAAATCTTGTGTGATCTGGCATAGGTGAACCTGCTCTGACAGGGGGAGCTTGGACTGGATGGTCTTTCAAGGTCCCTTCCAGCTCCTGACATTCTGTGATTCTGTGTAAGTTTTACAGTCTGGGAGAGGTATAGCACCTATTTCCCTTTTAAAATCACATTGAGCTAAACTGTCTTCCAAATAAAATGCTTAGACTTAGCTGCAGTGATGACTCTCACTGAGAAGGGAGATGGCTCTTGATTCTAGTCTCTGTGTAAGATTTTTTTTTTTATTTTGTGCAGGGAAAAAACAAAAAAGGAAAAAAATAAAAGAGAGAGAGAGAGAAAAAAAAACTCAAAACAAAACAAAAAACAAAACAGTGCTCAGAGCTGCACTGTTTTTTGGTTTTCCCTGAGCAGGAATCATGGTCCCTTTGATTTTAATTCTTCACTAACACATATATGTCTTTGGCCACCAAAGAACAAAGACAAAAGTGGCACAAAGGGACAACGACTCCTTTGTAAAATCACTGATCTTCCAACTAGTCTATAGCAGTGTAAAAATCCCACAGAGATACTCATCTGGCAATTCAAGATGTATGGTTCTAATCTATTTAGATGGAGGTTTGAGAAGACTAATGGGAACACTGCTTGGCACTTACCATAAACATTGTTTCTGAGGTCATCAGTAAAAGCTTTAAGTAGACTCTCTGGGAAAAGTGCTGAGCCAGCGTGGTCAAGGTAAGTAATCCCTAAAATAAGAATAAAATTACTAGATTAAATTTTTACAACATTTAATCTCATTTTCTCCCACGGGCTACATTGTGAAGCGCACCATTCAAACATCCCTAATGCAATACATCATACAAAATAAGGTCAATTTACCTAAAATTCCTGGTGTCTAGTAATTCTCCGCTTGACTTTAAGAGCTCCACAGCTCTTAAAAAAGATTTCTCAAACATGTTTCAGTAGGCAATATTCACAGCAAGACATCTTCATTCATTAGGAAAAAAATGCAAAATACAATAGAATGATTGGTGCTTTGTAATTTTTAATTCACATTAAATATTTTAAGAGGTCCTTCCTTTCATGCTCATTTCTTGGAAGAGAAATTTTTTTTTGTTCTGCCTGTACAAGACTGAGCAAGATCGTGTCTTCAGCCACAGTACCTTTTTACACCTAGGCACTACTTATTATGGAAACTACTATTGCCACAATTATAATAATTATTATTAATAGCAACAGCAGTGGTACTGTTGCCTCCCTGCTAAGAGATGAAATAATTCTGTCAGGAATTGTCAAGGCTTATATCATGACTGAAGCCCAGAGACAGAACTAGTTTAAGTTTTAATGCATTTAAATATTTCTAGTCACTCTGCTACTTTTTTTTTTTTAAACATTTTCATATATATATATATATATATATATATACACACAAACACACATATATATACGCACACATATATCATTCATACATATATATAAAAAATATAATATTTAGCTATTGCAAAATATTTAAAATAAACACTTAGTGGAATAAAAGGCTTTTTCATGTTTGACCATATTAGATTTCCTAATATTTAGCAATTATTATTCCATTTCTCCAGTGTGCTTCATGGCCATTATTAGTTTTCTTCATTTTAATTAAGAATTTCAACCTACTTCGACTTTTAATGGTGAGTATGATTAAGACTAGAATCTACTAAGTATTTTAAAGGCCTTACCTTTCCACAGGGATTCAAAACTGAGTTAAGCTTTAAACAAGAAACTTTGATACTTAGAAATATATATCATTATATGTTGTATTGCTGTAGTGGTGATTCAGTGTTTAAAGATATGAGACAGTGTTAATGATAATAACAGTTCAGACACCCATCCCTCCTCTTATTTTCAAAAGAGAAAAGCTCTTGGCTGCCCTACGTACAATGCCCAGTGGAAGTAGAATTTTTAAGAATGGCTTGAAGGTGCTTTGAGGTGCTCTGAGGGATGAAGCATGGACAAGAACTGGACTGTTTTATTGGATGCACAGACTTTATAGTGTTGATATAAAAACAGAACAGTTGTAGAAAGTTTATCTCATGCAGTATACGAGTGTCTATATGGATGTTTCTGATGGGGAAAGTTACCAGTTGTTCAGCTGATTTCTAAAATGCAGGAAACTTGTATGGAGAAGAGGCACACTCCATCATAGCAGGAGAGAGTTAAGTCCCTGTACGGCAAAGCATGGGAACACCAGCAAGGCTGTCTTCCATGAGACTGTCATATGTTAGCTTAGGAAGTGTGAGTTAGATGAGCAGACATTGAGGTAGTTTGAGAACTGGCTGAAAGAGCTCTGAGAGCTGTGATCAGTGGTGTGGAGCCGAGTCGGAGTCCTGTAGCTAGCAATGCTCCCCAAAGGGCCAGTACTGGGTCCAGTCTTGTCCAACATATTCATGAGTGACCTGGATGAAGGGGAAGTGTACCCTCATCAAGCTTGCTGACAATACAAAACTGAGTGGCTGATACACTAGAAGACTGTGCTGCCATTTGTCAAGACTTGGACAGGCTGGCAAGCTAGGCAGAGGTGAACATCATTTGCCACGGACTACGATGCCACAGGCATCAGAAGAGAAAGAGAGACACTTGATGCAAGTAAATTCCAATCCGTTTATTGCATTCCAAATGTGTTTATATACCTTTCATCAGAAGGTTACAAATTGTATTAAACTATAATTGGTTATGTGTACTTGCATTAGAAATTAAATCTATCTCTATGGCACAGACATAGATCATATTCTCTCAACAATACGTACATTGTGTCTAAGCAATCTAAATCAGCAGAGATAGGTGAAAACCACAGGCTCCAGCCTTACATTTGTTTATATTTGTTACACCATTCTCTAAGGTCATTCCAACCTTCTATTTTATCTTAACTCAGTACTTCTGAGCTCATGCACTCTCACCAGTCCATGGCTTATGCTCCAATATTTCAAATTCCAATAGCTGTACCATTCCAACACATCATGAAGTTCAGTAAGGGCAAGTGTAGAGTTCTGCATGGGTAGACCTGCTGGAAAGAAGCTCCATGGGGAAGGGCCTAGGAGTCCTGGTGATAACAAGTTAACCTAACTTATGTGAAGTAGAGTGTTGCCAGCAGGTTGTCAGAGGCTCTCCTCCCCCTCTATTCTGCCCCAGTAAGGACTCATCCGGAGTACTGTGCCCAGTTCTGGACTCTCCAGTTCAAGAAAGACAAGGAACTACTGGAGAGAGTGTGATGGAGGCTAGAAAGATGAGGGTACCTTATCAATGTCTACAAATAATTAAAGGATAGATATCAAGAAGGTGGGTCAGGACTCTTTTCAGTGGTGCCCAGCAATAGGACAAGTTGCAACAGGCACAAACTGGAACACAGAATGTTCTGCCTGAACGCAAGGAAAGAATTACATACTGTGAGGATGACAGGGAAATGGACCAGGCTGCCCAGAGAGCTTCTGGAGTCTTTTTCTCTAGACATATTCAAAACCCATCCAGATGAGTTCCTGGGCAGCTTGTTCTAGATGAATATGTTTCAGCAAGGGCATTGGACTGGATGATCTCCAAAGGTTCCTTCCAAACCCTAGCATTCTGCAATTCCTGATTCTGTGATTCTCTGAAGGGGACACCAGCACAAGGACAGCAGCAAGGGGATGACAGCTTTTCCTCCAGCAGGTCATATGCTCACCATGGTCACCCTGAAACTGGGACCTGGCACCAAATGCCTCTACCCTGAGGCAGAGTTGGAGTTACAACCGCCAACACCAAGGAGCAGCTCAATGGCAGCAATCAGGGTTATATGCAACTCACAATCACTATCCACAGAAGGTAGAGCTTCGAAAGGCAGGCCAAAAGCTGAGAAACGGAGGAGGCAGCCCAGAGCCGGAAACAGACAGGAAGGACTGCCATACTGGAGACAACCGTCCCGACTACACTCTGTCTCCATAAAGCTTACACAAAGATGCCGCTTGTCTCACTGGCTCTTATGAGCACCAGATTCAATGTTCAATGTCTAATGTTGCTCCTCTGGAGGCAGACAACTGCTGGTTTTGGAACCTTTGGACTAAAAGATCTCTACTGAGCAGTCAGCCTGTCATGGAGGGCGTGTAGGCCCAAAAATAGGCTTTATTTATGCCTTGCTCTGCCTGGATATGTTTTTCTGCCCAAACCAGAGGTAAACACATAACGAGCACAAAGGGACAAAACAGACCTGGTGCCACGAGGTCTGGTCTGCCAGGACCCCTGGTTGTAAACATGTTGTGCAAGCCCCCACATGCCCAGCTCATGTCTCCCTGGTGTAACTTTTCTTCTCTTTCACAACTCACCACAAACCCATGCTGGGTCATTCAGTTCCTATCTGGCTAAATTATTACTACTTTAGTGTTATGAAATCTTCCCTTTTAATCCCTGAAATTGCTCTTGGTGTTACACATTTCTGAACTTTGAGTGTTACTTTCAAAAATAATCAATTTACCTACATTACATGTGCCTATTTTGAAATCCACCTCCTTAACTGTATGCTACTCTGTCATGCCACCACAGACACCAAAATATACCAACCTGTGCTGTAGCTTCACATACTAGTTTTCACAGCCCCAGCATTACAAAATTCCTGCACTCCAGATTACAGGTTGCTAGCTACATTTCCTAAACTTTCAAAAGGAAGAATGAAATGTGTAGTTACAAGACAGCAATTGTAGAGAGTTGTGAATTTTGATTGATGGATATACTTGCAATTCAGTGGGACTATATGCACAATATTACTTGGAAAGTAAATACAGTCTTTTCACTGGGGAGGCAGTACATAAGTACAGCAATATTAACAAAACTAGTATGAAATAGATTATATGACAACAAGCTGAAGGCAAAATAAAGCATTAACTGCCAAAATATAAATATGCCAGATTTTCATGCACCAAATAAAAGCAAGAGAAGAAACAAGTAACAAAATAGGGTGGAGAATGCTCTACAGAGGTTGTAGAGAAGGTTGCTATCATTTGGACACAGTGAAATTTTAACAGGTAGCATCACATTGGATACCTCAGATTATTTTACTAATCTAAGTCTGATGCTCAGTGGAGACAGTTCCCCATTTCCAAGGACTGCATAAGAGCTTAGCTGCCCCCAAGGATGCTTCTAAATTGCATGTCAAAAGTAGCTGTAAACATGCAATACATGCAACATTTATAAAAGTGCCTGAAACCTCATAATGATACAGGGCATTATATGCCCACACACTGTATAGACAAATATCCTGGTCAGCAAACAAGTACAAATGAAATACATTTCAGGCACTGGAATGGGCTGCTCAGGGAAGTGGTTGAGTCACCATCTCTGGATGTGTTTAAAAGTCGTTTGGATGTGGTACTTGAGGATATGGTTTAAGGGTGAACTTTGCAGAGGAGGGATAATGGTTAGACTTGATGATTCTGGGGGTCTTTTCCAACCAGAATGTTTTTGTGATTCTGTGAAATAAAACAAATAATAATTTAAAAAAATATTTGTTGTTGCTGTATATTTTTCTGGATTAAACAGGGGTGATCTTATTACTGTCTACAACTACCTGAAGGGAGATTGTAGCCAGGTGGGGGGGTGGCCTCTTCTCCCAGGTAACCAGCAATAGAACAAGGGGACACAGTCTCAAGTTGTGCCAGGGGAGGTCTAGGCTGGATATTAGGAAGAAGTTCTTCACAGAGAGAGTGATTTCCCATTGGAATGGGCTGCCCAGGGAGGTGGTGGAGTCGCCGTCCCTGGGAGTCTTCAAGAAAAGACTGGATGAGGCACTTAGTGCCATGGTCTAGTTGATTGGTTAGGGCTGGGTGATAGGATGGACTGGATGATCTTGGAGGTCTCTTCCAACCTGGTTGATTCTATGATTCTATGATTCTATGATATTGTTATCTGTGCCTTCAGTTCATGTTTTCCATCCATTTAGACAAAACCTATCAAAACCAGAGTATTATTTAGTAAATAACAACATTCCTCTCACCTAACACTTTTCCTTTGCTAGACAAGGTAAATGTTTTACTGCCCTTGCTTAAGGTGAAGTTGTTCTTCAGAACACCACAAAAGAGTGGTGTTTGACAGACAAAGCCATAGATACCTAAAGCCTGAGTAGTCACTACAAAGTTAAAGGACACATTGTTTCGCATCATGATTTGACTTAACTGCTACAGGCCCAGTGAAGCGACACAGCTGTCACAGCAGTAACTCTGGAGCATGTTCTGCTTCCCACTGCCAGTCCTTAATTAGAGTCCATAAATTTGAGTAATCACACATCAATTTGACAGACAAGTGCTGATCTGCACTGGACTGACAGCAAGATGCATAATGGTATCAATATTTTAAGGGCCACTAACAAATTACTGAGTTCTGTTGAAAATGTGTTTAATTAATGTATTTTAGTGGTTGACTTGATGAATATATTACAAAAGGCAAAGTATGAAATGCAGTTACATTTAACCATAAGTTCTCATTTTTATTCTGCTCATACTACTGGTTTGCATTTACTGATCCCATTGTGTTATTACCTAGAGTAAAATAGTCAGGACATTAAAATAGTTTACAGTCAACACCAGACACTTTCCTTGCTTGCTTCCTCAGCAGGGGCCATACTGACTCCATGAAAGCTATTTACGTGGGTAAGGTTTTTCCAGCAAGCACTGGCACTGTTCTATGTACATGTACTTGCAGTTTACAATTTGCAGTTTACAATTTACAGTTTTGGGTACTGAAATCTATGTGAGTGCAAAAGAAAGCATGGATTTCACATTTGTGAAAAGGTCACATCCAAATCTAGTGTGGGAGAATTTCTTCTGCAGTGGGGCATGAGCTGTAAACATGAGACCTTGTGATGGGAGATGTCCTTGGAGCCCAGCCGGCCCCAAGGAAGCTAGGCTGTTAGGCTGAGCAACCCACGCACACCTGATAGGGGATAGAATCTGACCCAGCCAGTCCCCTGAGGTGGAACCACAGGCTGTTTTGATAAGAAATAACCTATCTGTGTCTTACACATAACTTTGAGCCAATCTGTACCTTCCACTTGTACCAATCTCAAACTAAGTTAGTTGGGCACACCTCCTCTGAGGGCTACATAAACCGCTGTATCACCTTAATAAAACACACTGTTGCACAGCAGCTTCAGAGTCGACTCGTCAGTGCCCCGATCCGTGTCCTGCCAGCCTCCGGACCCCAACAACCTAGGAAATACATCTTGCATGGATCCAGAATAAAAAATTACATGACATCAAATTTTGCCATTTCCTTCATTTCCTGTGCTAAATGAGACCACAGTAAAGGCACTGATCAGCATCTACCTTTGTCCATTTAGCCCACATGTGAGATAGAATCGGTTTCATGTTTTGCTTACTGGGGCATGATTAAATATCAACTGCAAACAGCAATGTTATTTCCACAGTCCAACCTTTAGCGGGTTGTGTGAGACAAGCAATTACAGCATCCATGGCGAACCCCCTTGAATTTTCCCTCAGGCCAAAACTAAATCTATAATCCCCAGTGATCCAGCCCTCCACCCCTCCCAATGCCTCTGGCATCCAAGAGGCCTAAACACAAGCCCCTGGAGGCCCCAAAAAAGGCCTACTGCTTACATGTTTCTCCTGGTAAAACAGCTCCCACCAGACACAGGGCTGGAGGAGGAGAGGAGAAGAAGCTGGCCTTGCCATGACTTTATAAAGAGATAGCAAAATTAAGGGATTGAATAACAATCTTCTAGTCCCCAGAAGAATTTTTTAACCCTGTAGTTCTCAACCTGGGACATTCCACCCCTTATTCAATCCTATAATTTCTGCTCATCACACTGTTGTGGTGGTTTGGCTGTTACCCGCCCACCCACACTTTAGTAAGGTACCCCAGCTAACTCAATCAGGCTCTGGGAATATAAATGAAGCTATTTATTTACAGCTAGCATAATATACAACCAGCTATTTACAGTATATACAGTTATATATAGAAATATACAAAGTAAAAATAATACAGAAGCACAACTCTCCTCCCAGAAACCTGAGTCCCCAGGAGGGGCTCTCAACCACTCCTGCACCTTCCCCCTGCCCCTCTCAACCCTACCTCAGTCCTAGGAAGAAAAGAGGTTCAGCCAAGAGGTTAAGGAGCAAGGTTAGTGGCAGTGACGTTAGGGAGATGCAGCTCAGTCAAAGCTCAGCCCGAGAGTGAAAACAAAATGGCAAAAAGTGTTATCTAATGTTTACCCTTCTTGTTCCCATGCCTCTCAGCGAGACTGTGAGGGAAGGAGACATAACCATTGTTTTCCTTTCACAGCCAATTATCTACTTTCTCTCACCAAAACATTCTAGCCTGCTTCAAACTAGCACACTGTTCATCTAACTAGAAACAGACTCTATATAGTACATAGTGTCATCCAAATTGTGCATCTTTTCAGTACTTTTCTTCAAACCGATCTGTTGCTCAGATCCTGGACACAATTCTCCTCACCTAGTGGGACTTCCCAGATGACATCAACTATCTGAAAGAAACTCAATAACAACTTGTACATACTTTGAATTCAAACTCTCTGTCAATATCAAAACTCCTTTGTAGAACACGGTTGATCTTACCACATTCCTGCATTGCCCAACATACATGTCCTGGACTTCCCCCACCAGGAAATAACCACTCCTTGGACAGGCTGTATCCCCACCCAAAGGCAGAAAACACCCACGCAATTTTGCCCAGCAACTTCTTTTCACCAAGAAAGGAACTCTATTTCCATCTTCATTGTGCTCAGTAGCACTCAACATCAAATAATGGACAGTATGAGTCCATTTTCACTCAAAACTTTGCAGTCTGTGCATTCAAGCAACTGCCCACTGCAAAGTTTCAACTACTCATTGCAGATTCTCTTAGAGTTCTCTTCATCACAATCTGGATCAATCCACAATCATCTCAAATGGCATGTCTCCACCCCTGGGGCAGTCAAATGGGGCACCTAAGTCCAGTTCACTTCGATTCTTCAAGCTGTTGCTCCATTCTGCTTCTGATGTATGCAGCAGTGAAGATCCCTTAATCACAGATGAGTTCCAGTATTTGCAAGAGTCCCATGCTTCTACTTGTCCCTTGTACTAGGCCATCGACCACCCCTGAGGGTTCCATCCTGCAGTTTCTCCGCTCTAGCTGCACAATCAGAAGTGAACCCACCACATCACCAGTCTGTGCCCCTTATCTTCCATCCCCAGTATAACAGAATAATTTCAAATTTCATTTAACCTTTCTCAACACTTCTCCCTCCACCTTCTCAATGGACAACAGAAAAGGAGGAGGATCTGGTGGTGGAGGAGAAGGAAGTGGCAGAATAGGGAAGAGAACAACTATGGAGTCAGAGCTACTCACAAGAACCACTGCCTGACCAGGAGTGTCCATCCTCTTCACTGTCTCACCAGCCAGAGGAAATGCTACCGTCAGGGCATCCTCGTGGCTTGCCCTGATGCTTGAGCTCAGCACCAGGGTGCTGCTGCCACTTCTGCCACCGCTGGAAACTTGGCGGGGATACGCAGAGTCACACTGCCCTTTGCCACTAGTCCTGGCTGGTTACCCTATGCAGAACCAGCAGGAGTGCATGGGAAAGGGGGTAAAACCCCTCCTCCATCCACACTCAGTACCACCAGTTCCACCACAGCAAAGAATGACTCACAGCAGGGGAAGGGAATCCCCATCGCTGCTCTCCATAGGTACCCCAGCAGGACACACACCAAATGTAGGCTCACCATTTGCAGCCGCTGACTGTCTATATATGCTGCCTGTACTGGGACAAGAGAGGTACCGAGGCACAGCCATTTCTTCTGGAGTCATAAGCTCATCCCCTAAATAGGGAGTGGCTGTACCCAGTAAGAGGATGGCCACCACTGCAATCAGTCTGCCAACAAGGATGATGCTGCTTCCGTGTGGTGCTATCTTTGAAATGTTCCCAGAGCTGCAGGACCAGAGGAGGCTGCCAGCATGGCTGGAGCCACCTGCGTTTCCATGCCCGGAGCCATTTGCATTCCCACCAGGAGGGGAAAACATGCACGGGTTCACCAGCTCCACTCTACCCCATCCCTCCAGCTTGACCCATGCAGTGCCACTTGGCACTGTGGGTCAGCTCAAGCCATGGCCACTTCAGGGGAGGGGGACCCGTATCACCTTCAACCACCTCAGACTTCCAAGTTGCTGGCTGTGCTTGCTTCTACTCCCTCCACCACTCAAGAAGGGAGTGACTCACTGCTTCAAGCCTTCCAATTCTCCATTCCAACTCGTCCCGGGTTAGGGCAGATCCCTCCCCCAGGGGGAAATAAACTCACCACAACACAGATTTTTTTTTTGAGTCAGGGAAAAATGAAATTGTATTTTTTATAGTATAAAAATGTAAAGAGAGATAATAACTAGAGAAGGAAGGAAAAAAACCCAATACAATAACCTTAAGGGAGATGGGGGAGGGGTCAAGTGGCAGGCGCAGCTGAAGCAGCAGAAGCCAGCGGGAGAAGGGGGAGAACAAGCTGTGCTTCTAGACATTAAGCTCTCGATGCTCCAATGAAATTATATTAATTTATCTATTGTTGCCATTATATGGCCTATCCCTGGAGTGTTCATCTTTCCCCTATGTCTGAGCTAGAAAATTAGCTCAAACGGCCACACAACTACACTAAGAGGCACCATTTTTCTTAAGCTTCAATTTTGTATTTTCTCCTATTCAAACTATGCAAACTAGTAACCATCTCCTTTCTGTGTATGGGTCACCAATAATTCTGTCATGTTTTTTAAAAAAGCCAACAGAAATTAAGCTCTCAAATTAAATTGGAGAAAAAAATACAGAATTATATTTAGAGAGAGAGAAATACAGAGAAGACCTTATGAAGCAATTATAGCATCCATGGCGAACCCCCGTGAATTCTCCCTCAGGCCAAAACTAAATCTATAATCCCCAGTGCTCCAATCCTCCACCCCCCGCAATGCCTCTGGCATCCAAGAGGCCTAAACACAAGCCCCTGGAGGCCCCAAAAAAGGCCTGCTGCTTACATGTTTCTCCTGATATAGCAGCTCCCACCAGACACAGGAATGGAGGAGAGGAGAACAAGCTGGCCTTGCTGTGAGTTTATAAAGCAGAATTATGGGACTGAATAACAATCTTCTGCAGTGAGCAAGAAGCTGGTGCGTGTGAGATCTAGGTACTGACCAGTCAACTCAGCAGCTTAGCAATGCAGTACAGTACAACTTTATTTGGGCAGTGCAGTTTATATAGGACTCAGAGAAGGCATACACAATCAATATGGGACTGGAACAAGTGGACAGCACAGATTGGCTCAGAGTTATGTGTAAGATGCAGATAGGTTGCCCTGTGTCAAAACAAGCCGCGGTGTCCACCCCAGGGGGCAGGCCAGCTCAGCCTCCTGCAGGTGTGTGTGGGTTGCTCACTGTTTACAACTTAGCTTCCTTGAGCAAGCAGTAGCTCAAGGACACCTCCCAGCATGAGTTCTCATGTTTACCAGCTCATGTCCTGCTGCGGGAGAATTCTCCCACATTCTTCTAGTCCCCAGAAGATTTTTTTAACCCTACAGTTCTCAACCTGGGACAAAAGAGAACAGCAAAAAGCACCTTTACTCACATGGGCTGATCCGTGTGGAAGCCCAGCTGGAATCAGGCTGGTGGTTGGCTGGATTTCCGGACCCAGTATAAAACAGTAAATGGAACACTTTGTCTAGAAAAGCATGTATAGAGCAAGGAAAAAGGTGAATATGTTCCCGCCTTGAGAATTTCTGCCTTGAGAGTTCCTCATCTTGAAAGAGCTCCTGATAGAGTCCTGACATGACAGGTTTCTGCTGTGACCAGACAGTCCCTGCTTTGGATGGCTTCTACCTTTTGTATAGATTTTGGTTTTACTCTGTCCTTGCTTTGGACAGTTCTCCTCACTTTTGCACCCTTCTGTGGCAAACTTGCAGGCTTGGCAAGCCCTGGGGTCCTTTGACAGAGCTGTCGGCGGCATCTGGGCCAGCCTCTCTCAGACCATATCAGCAGCCAACTTCCTGGCTGCCTCCCAAATTGGGAAGATACTAGTAGTTTTGGCTCTCCCCTGCCACTCAAGACATTTCTGCCACTCACCTCTGTCAAATACCTATCTCACCCCAGGAGTAAGACTCCCTATTCCCTTAATTCTCTGCTTCAATCTGATTGATAGTGGGGTAAAGCTGTGTTTATAGCCTAGCCTTTTCAATTTCCTGACTACTTAAACCTCTACATTGTCTATAATATCTTGTTTGGAAGAAATTCCTAATTGAACTGAATCTCTAAATAAATCTAAACTAATTTTTGTATATAGTTTGGAGGTAGGGGTTCCAGGAAAACAAAATCTTTCTATTTTTATAATTCCTGACTTGGCCACATTAATATCCTGCCTCCATGACATTATGGCACAGCGAGCAGGGTAGTACTACAGTGGAATTTCTTCCCAAAACACGATGCATAATCACAGGACTTGATTTAATTTGGCCTCAACAAAATTGTAAAAATTAAGAAAAAAATCATAGATAAATTAGCTGAGAATTCTGACTCCTTGAATTGTGAGTCCCCAGCAGAATATTATGCTGTTGAGTTGGGTTCAGTGGTGGCCCAGGCTGAAGTAAAATTTGAAATTTATGAGAAAAGGATTCAGACCTTGGAAAAGGATTTATTAGAGGAAAAGGCAAGGGGCCAGAATATTTGGGAAAACATATTCATGGAGTCTAGAAGCCTTGCAGATGCCTTGAGAGCTCAGGTGGAAGAAAACTCATAGTTTCCTCAGATGCTGCTATGAAGGGGACTAGCTGAAATCTGAGTTTGGGGTAAAATGTAATGAGGTAGATTCAAAAGTTATTAAATAATTTATTAATATACACAAAATAATTTCCCCAAACTTATTTACAACTACCCACACAAGTTCCTGGATGCAGTTAGCAGAACTATTTTACAGAATGTCTATATACAATGGAATTTTGAAAGGTTTTAGAAATATCTTTAATGGAGAGTCTGGTGGCTTAATTCACCACTTGTGAGGTTAAGTTCTTTTAGTAACTTGAATTAAGAGTTAAGAATACTTACTAGTCCTAATGTCTGTGGCCCAAAACATAGGCAGGAAAATATTCGATAGAAGTCCTGTGGTGAATTCCACGTGGGCTGCGATGTGGAATCAGCTGCTGGCTGAGGTGGCTGAGGTGGCTGAGGTGGCTGAGGTGGCTGAGGTGGTGGGCAGGCGAGCGGCAGGTGAGCAAGGAACGAACGAGCATGCAAGCACCTTATTCACCTGTTCACCCCCATTTATAGGATAATGGCCGAGGCTAATTAGCCACACAATCACCCAATCACCTCTGGCAATCACCCAAGTAGACCCAAAAATGGAAGAACCCACAAGCTGTTGTCTTCCAAAAATGGGGGGCACATACACCTTGCATGTGACAGGGGCATGGTTCTTATGAAACCCCTCTCAGGCGACCAGATTAAACCAGGCTACGTTGCCTGGGTTTCTTTTGTCCTGTTTTTGTGCCCAGTATAAATGGTAAGTGAGTAGTTTGTCTAGAAAAATAATACATAAAGAGTTCCTGTCATAAGAGTCCCCTGCCACTGTGAAGGACAGGTTCCTGTAGTGACTGGACTGTCCCTGCCTTTGGATGGCTCCTACCTTTTGTACGGCTCTTGGTTTTATCCCTTTCCTGCTTTTGGATGGTTCTTCCCACTTTTGCTCCCTTCTGTGCAAACCTGCAGACTTGGCAAGACCTGGGGTCCTTTCAGAGAGAGACGGCAGCATCTAGATTGCCATCTCTCAGATCGTATCAGTAACCAACTTCCTGTCTGCCTCCAGGGCTGGAGACCTGAGCAGTTTTGGCTCTCCCCTGCCATTGCGAGGGCAGCATCATTCCACGCCTATCCCACTCGGGAAGAAGTGCTCGAGACATTTCCAAGTTTGGCAGCTCTGCCATTCATCTCAGACTTCTGCTGCATGGATCTCTATTATTGGATATTGCCTGCAATGTCAGAAGGCTGCTCCTGTAGAGGAATCCAGCAAGGGATCATTGCCGAATTCCTGTCTCATCTCTGTGAGACATGATACTCCCTTAATCTTCTGCTCAGTCTGATTGTCAATGGGGTAAAGCTGTGCTTATAGTTTACCCTTTTCCATTTCCTGACTTCTTAAATATATGAATTTATCTATGATGTCCTATTGGAAGAAACTGAACTGAATCTGTTAATAAACTAAACCAATTTTTGTATATAGTTTTAGGTGTGAAGTTCCAAGAAAATAAAATAGTTATATTTTTATAATTCCTGACTTGGCTACGTTAATTCCCTGCCTCCATGACGACAACATATTCCAGTGTTTCACCACCTTCGTGGTAAAAGATTTCTTCCTTGCAACCAGTCTAAATCTACCCTCTTTTAGTTTAAATCCATTACCCCTTGTCCTTTCAACAAGCCTTGCTAAAAGGATACCCTGGTTTTTCTAATAGCCTCTCTTTAAGTACTGAAAGGCTGTAAAAGATCTCCCTGAAGCCTTCCCTACTCCAGACTGAACTCCCAACTTCTTCAGCCTTTCTTCGTAGGAAAGGTGTTCCAACTGTATGATCATTTTTGTGATCCTCCTTTAAACCAGCTCTAGTCCTTGTGCTGAAGGACTTCAGAGGTTGCCCCCCCACACTTTTGAATGTGCCCCAGCTAACTCAGACGGCCTCTGGGAATATAAATGAAGCTCTTTATTTTACAGCAGCAAATATACAAGCAGCTATTTACAATATATGCAGTTATATACTGAAAAGTACAAAGGATAAACAATACAAAAGCACAACTCCCCTCCCACAAACCTGAGTCCCCAGAAGGGGCTCTCAAACCACCCCAACACCTCCCAGTGCCCCTCTCAACCTTACCCCAGTTCTCAGGAAGAAGAGAGGTGCAGCCAAGAGGTTAGGGAGCAAGGTTAGTGGCAGCAGGGTTAAGGAGATGTGACTAGGTCTGAAGGCAAAGGCAGAATGAAAGACAAAATGGAGAATGTTTACTTCTTCTTCCCAGAGTTCTCAGCGTGACTGTGAGCGAAGATACACAATTGTTTTCATTTTTTCACAGCCCGTTATCTAGTTCTTTTACCAAAACATTCCAGCTTGCTTCAAACTAGCACAATCCACCCCTTGTCTACTTCGCTCAGAGTATCGCTGAGAATTATCCGATCTAATCTAAACCAATATTTACACTAAAACAATATATACAAGTTCAGTTCACACTTCAATCAGATGTAGGTGATTCAAAAGCTCAGAACAGGGACTCCCAGGTGACGTTGGGTTCATCCTCACGTACTGTAGATTCTCTCGTAGATTCTTTCAGTGTTGGGTGACGATGGTACCTAGAACAGAAAACTCCTAACAACTTGTATTATACACTCTGAATTTAAACTCTCTCAGCTAAGGTTAGATTTCTCTGTGGAATACACTGTATTTCACCTTTCTCCTGCATTACCCAGTATGTATGACCAGGACCTTCAGCAGACACCACCCCTCGGACAGGTTTCCCTTCACCCAAAGGAGAAAATACCCAAACTGAGACATTGCCTAGGGTGGAGCAGTCACCACCAACTGTGGTGACTAGCTCCACAAAAAACAAGAAAAAGAGAAGAGTTGTAGTTGTCGGGGACTCCATCTTGAGGGGGACAGAGGGACCCATTTGTCGTCCCGACCCGTCTCACAGGGAGGTCTGCTCCCTTCCTGGTGCCCGGGTTAGGGACATCACCAGGAGAATCCCTAACCTAATACACCCCTCTGATTATTACCCCTTGTTGGTGATACAGGCTGGCAGCGACGAAATTGAAAAGAGGGGGACCAGGGCAATTAAAAAGGAATTTAAGGCCCTGGGGAAATTGATAGAGGGAGCGGGAGCACAGGTGGTGTTCTGCTCAGTTCCCTCTGTGGCAAGAGAGTTCACAGAGAGGAACAGCAGAACCTATGATATCAACAAATGACTCAAGGGATGGTGCCAGCGGCGGCATTTTGGGTTCTCTGACCACGGGGGAACTTTTACTGCACCAGACCTGCTTGATCGTGATGGGGTGCAATTGTCTAGGAGGGGCAGGAGAGTCCCGGCAATGGAGTTGGCAGGGCTTATTAGGCGGGCTTTAAACTAGGTCTGAAGGGGGTGGGTGAGGCAATTACTCTCTCTGAGAAGGAGTGAGTGGCAAGGAAACTAGGGACAATTGGGGAATCGAGAGCCCAGCTGAAGTGCATCTACACCAATGCACGCAGCTTGGGTAACAAGCAGGAGGAATTGGAAGTCCTGGTCCACCAGGGGGACTATGATATAGTTGCCATTTCAGAAACTTGGTGGGATGACAGACATGACTGGGCTGCTATACTAGGGGGATATAATCTCTTCAGGAGAGATAGGCAAGGGAAAAGAGGAGGAGGGGTGGCTCTGTATATTAGGGAGTCACTCCATGCCACTGAGCATGAGGTGAGGGATGAAGGGGTTGAGAGCCTGTGGGTTAAAATCAGAGGGAGGACAAACAAATCTGACATCCTGGTTGGAGTCTGTTATAGACCACCCGACCAGGATGAAGAAACAGACGAGATATTTTACAAACAGCTGGAGGCTGTCTCAAGATCCGACCTTGTCCTGGTGGGCGACTTTAACCTGCCAGATATCTGCTGGGAACTTAATTCAGCAGAGAGGAGGCAGTCCAGGAGATTTCTAGAGTGCATGGAGGACAGCTTCATGACCCAGCTGTTAAGTGAGCCTACTAGGGGTCAAGCTCAGCTTGACCTGCTGCTCTCCAACAGAGAAGGGCTGGTAGGAGATGTGATAGTGGGAGGCTGCCTGGGGTGTAGTGATCAGGAGTTAGTGGAATTTTCAATATACAGGGAGGTAGGGAGGCACTGCAACAAAACCTACACCTTGGACATTCGGAGGGCAAACTTCAATTTGCTTAGGAAACTTATTTCCAAAGTCCCCTGGGCAGCAGTCCTTGAGAACAAAGGGGTCCAGGATAGTTGGACCTACTTTAAACAGGAGCTCTTGAAGGCACAGGAGCTGGCAGTTCCCATGTGCCGAAAGATGAGCCGGCAGGGAAGGCGACCAGCCTGGATGAGCAAACAGTTCCTGAAGGAATTGGGGGAAAAAAAGAGGGTGTATCACCTCTGGAAGGAGGGGAAGGCTTCTCCTGACGTGTTTAAGGAGGTAGCCAGATTATGCAGAAAAAAAATTAGAGAGGCTAAGGCCCAGCTAGAACTTAGGCTGGCCACTTCCATGAAGGATAACAAAAAACACTTTCATAAATTTATCAACGCTAAAAGGGCGGGCAAGAAGAGCCTCCACTCCTTACTGGACCAGAAGGGGAACACTATAACTGATGATGTAGAAAAGGCTGAGGTCCTGAATGCCTTCTTCGCCTCAGTTTTCAACAGTAAGGAAGGAGGAGGAGAAGAATGGCCTCTTGAACTGGGGGATGGGGTCGGGGAGCGGTGTGTTCCCCTGGAAATTCATGAAGAATTAGTTCAGGACCTGCTGAGCCATCTGGACACCCACAAGTCCATGGGACCAGATGGGATCCATCCCAGGGTGCTGAGAGAGCTGGCAGCTGAGCTGGTCAAGCCGCTCTCCATCATTTTCCAGCAGTCCTGGCTCACCGGAGAGGTCCCAGGAGACTGGAAAATGGCCAACGTGGTCCCCATCCACAAGAAGGGTCGGATGGAGGAACCTGGGAACTATAGACCCGTCAGCCTGACCTCAGTGCCAGGGAAACTGATGGAGCAGGTTATCTTGGGGGTGATAAGAGTGAACCTAAGGGATGGCCAAGGGCTCAGGTCCAGCCAGCATGGGTTTAGGAAGGGCAGATCCTGCCTTTCTAACCTGATCTCCTTCTACGATCAGGTGACCCGCTTGGTGGATGTGGGGAGGCCTGTGGATGTGGTCTATCTGGACTTCAGCAAGGCCTTTGACACTGTCCCCCACAGCAAACTCCTGGCTAAGCTATCAGCCCATGGCTTGGATGGCAACACTTTGTGCTGGATTAGGAACTGGCTGGAGGGTCGGACCCAGAGAGTGGTGGTGAATGGTGCCACATCCAGCTGGCGACCAGTCACTAGTGGTGTCCCTCAGGGATCTGTGCTGGGACCCATCCTCTTTAACATCTTCATAGATGATCTGGATGAGGGCATGGAGTCAGTCATCAGCAAGTTTGCAGATGACACCAAGCTGGGGGCAGATGTGACTGAGTTGGAAGGCAGAAGGGCTCTGCAGCGGGACCTTGACCGCCTGTACAGATGGGCAGAGTCCAATGGGATGGGGTTCAATAGCTCCAAGTGCAGGGTGCTGCACTTTGGCTACAACAACCCCATGGAGAGATACAGGCTAGGGTCGGAGTGGCTGGAGAGCAGCCAGACAGAGAGGGATCTGGGGGTACTGATTGATACCCGCCTGAACATGAGCCAGCAGTGTGCCCAGGTGGCCAAGAGAGCCAGTGGCATCCTGGCCTGCATCAGGAATGGTGTGGTCAGCAGGAGCAGGGAGGTCATTCTGCCCCTGTACTCTGCACTGGTCAGACCACACCTTGAGTATTGTGTTCAGTTCTGGGCTCCCCAGTTTAAAAGGGACGTTGAGATGCTTGAGCGTGTCCAGAGAAGGGCGACGAGGCTGGTGAGGGGCCTTGTGCACAAGCCCTATGAGGAGAGGCTGAGGGAGCTGGGATTGTTTAGCCTGGAGAAGAGGAGGCTCAGGGGTGACCTTATTGTTGTCTACAACTACCTGAGGGGTGGTTGTGGCCAGGGGGAGGTTGCTCTCTTCTCTCGGGTGGCCAGTGCCAGAACAAGAGGACACAGCCTTAGGCTGCGCCAGGGGAGGTTTAGGCTCGAGGTGAGGAGAAAGTTATTCACTGAGAGAGTCATTGGACACTGGAATGGGCTGCCCGGGGAGGTGGTGGAGTCGCCGTCCCTGGGGCACTTCAAGGCAAGGTTGGACGTGGCACTTGGTGCCATGGTCTAGCCTTGAGCTCTGTGGTAAAGGGTTGGATTTAATGATCTGTGAGGTCTCTTCCAACCCTTATGATACTATGATACTATGAAACAGTTTTCCCTAACAGATTCTTTTCATGTACAACAGGAACTTTATCACCGTCTACTGTTTGGACCAAATCTGATTGTGCAGGTCCTGCTCTGTTTACTGAACCTCTACTATTTACCAACCAGGTAGCTTGTGCTAAATGTTTGTCCAGTTTTTTAGAGTTCCACCCCCCATGGCTTTTAGGGTGGTTTTCAGCAAACCATTGTAGCGTTCAATCTTCCTTGAAGCTGGTGCATAGTAGGGTATGTGGTAGATCCACTCAATACCATGCTCTTTGGCCCAATTTTTCACTAGATTGTTCTTGAAATGAGTACCATTGTCTGACTCAATTCTCTCTGGAGTTCCATGTCTCCACATGATCTGTCTCTCCAAGCCAAGAATGGTGTTACGTGCAGTTGCATGTGGAACTGGAAAGGTTTCCAGCAATCCGGTGCTGGCCTCCACCATCGTCAGCACATACTGCTTGCCAGAACGAGATCTAGGTAAAGTGATGTAGTCAATCTGCCAGGCTTCACCATACTTGTACTTTGACCATCTCTCACCATACCATAAGGGCTTGATTCGCTTAGCCTGCTTAATAGCAGCACAAATGTCAGAGTCATAGATGGCTTGGGTGTTAGCATCCATGGACAAGTCAATTGACCTATCGCGTGCCCATCAGTATGTTGCATCTCTGCCTTGATGTCCAGATGAGTCATGGGCCCACCGAGCTAGCAACAGTTCACCTCGGTGTTTCAATCAAGGTCGATGTCAAGATCAGAGTTGGTATCAATTTGAGAAATCTTAGCAGCTTGATCTGCCTTCTGGTTATGTTGATGTTCCTCAGTAGCTCTGCTCTTAGGCATGTGTGCGTCTACGTGCTGCACCTTCACTGGAATTCTCTCCAGCCATGCATCAATGTCCTGCCATAGATCAGCACACCAAATAGGCTTTCCTTTCCTCTGCCAACCATTCTTCTTCCAGTCTTTTAGCCAACCCACAGAGTTGGGGTTGGCTACCATCCACGAGTCGGTGGTAGAGGTAAAAGATAGGCCAATTTTCACGTTCAGCCACATCAAGAGCTTTTACCTCAGCGAACTGAATGGATTCTCCTTCTCCACCTCTCACTTCGGTAACTCTCCTGGTAGGAGTCCAGACTGCTGACTTCCATCTTCGCTTGTACCCAACAAGACGACAGGAACCATCTGTGAACAAAGCATAGTTCTTTTCCTGATCAGAGAGATCACCATAGGGAGGAGCTTCCTCAGCACGAGTTATTTTCTCCTCTGGAGGTTTGGAACAGTCTGTGCCTTCCGGCCAGTTGGTGATCACCTCCAACAGACCAGGTCGGTCGAGATTACCCATTCGTGCTCATTGGGTTATCAAAGCCATCCATTTAGACCAGGTTGCATCTGTGGTGTGATGCGGTGACGAACCTTTGCCTTTGAACATCCAGTTTAGAACTGGCAGTCTAGGAGCTAAAAATCAATTGTGACTCAGTTCCAATCACTTCAGAAGCTGCTTTCAGTCCTTCAATAAACTGCTAGTATCTCTTTCTCTGTTGTGGTGTAATTTGCCTCTGAACCTCTGTAGCCACATCCCCAGATACCAAGTGGACGACCACGTGTCTCCTTTGGAGCTCTCTGCCAAAGACTCCAGTTGGACCATTGTCACTGGCAGCCGTGTACAGAATGTTCTTAATGTCTGCACCAGATCGCACAGGTCCCAAGCCCACTGCATGGACTACTTCTCGTTTGATCTAGTCAAAGGATGCTTGTTGTTCAGGTCCCCAGTCGAAATTGTTTCTCTTACGAGTCACATCATGCAGAGGTTTGACAATCTGACTGAAACCAGGAATGTGTAGTCTCCAAAATCCCACCACACCAAGAAAAGAAAGTGTGTCCTTCTTATTGGTGGGAACTGCCATAGCAGACACTTTGTTAATCACATCCTGAGGAATGTAACGGCGACCATCCTGCCACCGCACTCCCAGAAACTGAATTTCTTTGGCAGGTCCTTTGACCTTGTCTCTCTTAATGGCAAAACCTGCTTGCAACAGAATGTCAATGATTTTGTTACCTTTCTGGAAAACTTCCTCAGCAGTTTGGCCCCACACAATGATGTCGTCGATGTACTGGATGTGCTCTGGAGCTTTACCTTTCTCCAGTGCATTGTGGATGACTGAGTGACAGATGGTTGAGCTGTGTTTCCACCCCTGAGGCAAACGGGTTGAACTGATACTGGATTCCTCTCCAGGTGAATGCAAACTGAGGTCTGCATTCCTTTGCTATGGGAATAGAGAAGAAAGCATTAGCAATGTTTATGGTTGCATACCATATAGCCTCCTTCGATTCCAGCTCGTCCTGCAGCTCCAGCATATCTGGCACAGCTGCGCTCATGGGTGGCATCACCTCATTGAGGGCACGAAAATCAACTGTGAGTCTTCAGTCGCCATTAGCTTTGTGCACAGGCCAGATGGGACTGTTGAAAGGTGAATGAGCTTTCTCGATGATCCTCCAGTTGACAAATCAGCTGATGAATGGGCAACAAAGAGTCACGGTTAGTTCTGTACTGCCTGTGACGAACAGTTTGAGTTGCAATTGGCACTTCAAGATCCTCTATGTCATGATGTCCCACAACTGCAGATTCATCAGAAAGTTCAGGTCTAATGGACAATTTCAATTTACCATCCTCAATCTATACAGATGCTATTCCAAAAGCCCATTTGTGACCCTTAGGATCTTTGAAACAACCTTGTTTCAAAAAGTCAATTCCCAGAATGCAAGGCGCATCAGGACCAGTTACAATAGTATGTGTCTTCCACTCTTTACCAGTTAAACTTATCTCAGCCTGTAACTTAGTTAACTCTTGAGATCCACCAGTGATTCCAGAAATAGATATGGACTCTGTCCCCTTGCAATTGGATGGCAACAAAGTACACTGAGCACCTGTGTCAACTAAAGCCCTGTATTTCCGAACTCTTGAACTGCCAGGCCACCTGATGAATACATTCCAATAGATTCGGTTCTCTCCACTATCCCTTTCCTTCTCCTGGCTGGAGGCAGGGCACCCCTAATGCTGAACATGGCATGTAGGGTGTACACAGTGATTGGTGTTGTTGTGAGAGGAATTGCAACTGTTGGAACAATTACAGTTGCTCTCGGGAGATGAAGAAGTGACAGCTACCTTTCTGACATTGTTGCCTCTGTTTCTGCCACTCTGCAGTTCCCTGACTGTCTTTGAAAGAGGTCAAGTAGGTTTACCATCCCATTTGTTCATGTTCTCACCATATGTGTCACGCAGAAGAATCCACAATGACGCACGTGACTGCTGATGTCTAGGTGGAATTTGTCTCCTGCTGGGCTGCAATTGCCTTGCAGGAGGTGGGCGTCTGTTCCTGACTGCAGAAACATGCACCCATTCATATGATGCAGGAATGGTATCCTTTACCAGATTGGTAATGTTTTTAAGATCCTCCTTCAGTTCTTTCATACTCTCTTTGATGTCATCCCTTATCTCTGTACCTAGAGTTTTTATGGCACAGATTATGGCAGAATGTGACAAGCTGTCCTCAATCTGCCTGAGCTGGTCAGTAAATTCACCAACAGTGAAAGACCTTCCATTATCACTCCTTGATAGGAACTTGCTGGCCAAGATGTTAGCATAGGATGAAGGAGCAAGCTTAATAAGCTTCTTCATGAGACCTGTTCCCAAAGGAATATTATCAGGCTCATGAGTGCCATGATCTCCATAAAGCACTTCCTTCACAGCAAACTCCTTCAGAAGCTTAATTCCCTGCTCAATGGTGTTCCACTTCTTGGCAGCCCATGGCAAACCATCTCGGGAAGGATATCTCATAGCCACAGCCAACAGGAGGCGTGTCCACAAGCTAACCTTACCAAGAGGACTTGCTAGGTATTTGTGTACTCCACTCTCCTTGGTGAGTGGTCCTAGCTGCTTGGCAGACTTGTCTCCTACCTGCAGGGCATTAGCACCAATGCCACGGCATCTCAGTAGCCAGCTTAGGATTGGCTCACCTGATTCCCTTGAGTATTCCTTTCTAACTTCCCTGACTTCTCTGAGAGGATCATTGGAGTCCTGGATATCATCTTCCTCCTCTTCCTCCTGTTGATCTGGTGGTACCGGGCCTAACAGAACCTTCGTCATAGCACTCCTAAACTCATTAGAACCATCCTCTCTCTTGGCAGCCAACCTCACAATGCTTCTCTCATTCGAGTATTGATGTCTCAGCACATTTGCGAGGTCTCGTAGACTATCTCCTCTTCCTCCTCTTGCTCACCAGAGGTCCCCTCTCTTACATCCTCCTGTGAACCACACTTTGTGTTAGCTTTTGCCTTAGTAGTTGACAGAAGGGCCTGAGCAGCAACAGACTTTGACGTGTCTGCTGGAGGGTTGGAATCATTAGGTGTCTGACTTGGAGCTTGTGAGTTCAAATCTGCCTTACTTTTAGCAGCAGGATTTTGGTTCTGGTCTGCTGGCTGGGGATTCGAATTGGCTGAGCTGGTGTCATTAGAATTTGGACTGACTGGGCTAGTGTTACCAGCATTAGTGGGATTATTTGCCTGTCCTCCTGGGATGCCTGCCAACCCTGACGTGTTATCATTGTTGCTAGGAACATTCTGATTTTGGGTACCTGCCTGTGCTCCTGGGACTCCTGCCAAACTCTGTCCGTTGTTATTGTTATCCTTGTTGTTTATATTACCGGCAGGAACATTGGCCGTGTTCACAGAAACTGGAGAAGGAGGGGCAGAGGCTGGCAGGGGGGAAGCAGATAACTGTGTTCCCTTGTTTTGCTGTGAAAGAGACTGCATTTGAGACACAGAATTTTTCCTAGTTCTTACAGAAATTGGTTTTGAATTTTTCACAAATAATGCCAAAATCAATATGAATATTAATCCCATGAGACATACATTAAAAATTGAGAGAATTAGAACAGTTTTGCACGAGCAATTTCCTAGACAAACCTCTGGAATCCCAGTCTTAGGCTGAATCATTCTCATCAAAGTAAAGCAGAATTCCGATTGATTGTCACATTATTGAGAAGTGCTCCTGTAATATTACTGGTAAGGTTTTCAGTGACATTAAAACCAGCATAACCAAGGATAAAATCACCCTAGCTCCAGAACATACTTGAAAGCTTAGCTTTAGCCTTCTTATAAGCTATATCAATAAAATAAGCAACAATTTGAGCCTTTATCCAACTAAATGCCAAGAAAACAAAACCAGACCAGAGTAATGCCCCACACAAGTACAATAGCTGCCTAATTAGCTCCATTTTAATTCCCAGAGCCAATGAACAGTCATTCAAAAAATCTAGCCCCACGTTGGGAAAGCCAATTAAAAATGTGATGGTTTGGGCTCTTACCCGCCCCCCCACACTTTTGAATTTGCCCCAGCTAACTCAGACGGCCTCTGGGAATATAAATGAAGCTCTTTATTTTACAGCAGCAAATATACAAGCAGCTATTTACAATATATACAGTTATATACTGAAAAGTACAAAGGATAAACAATACAAAAGCACAACTCCCCTCCCACAAACCTGAGTCCCCAGGAGGGGCTCTCAAACCACCCCAACACCTCCCGGTGCCCCTCTCAACCTTACCCCAGTTCTCAGGAAGAAGAGAGGTGCAGCCAAGAGGTTAGGGAGCAAGGTTAGTGGCAGCAGGGTTAAGGAGATGTGACTAGGTCTGAAGGCAAAGGCAGAATGAAAGACAAAATGGAGAACGTTTACTTCTTCTTCCCAGAGTTCTCAGCGTGACTGTGAGCGAAGATACACAATTGTTTTCATTTTTTCACAGCCCGTTATCTAGTTCTTTTACCAAAACATTCCAGCTTGCTTCAAACTAGCACAGAGGTGGACACAGTATCCCAGGAATGGTCTTAACAGACTGGAGTAGAAGAGACTCATTTCACTACACAGCAATATTCAAATCACTATGAGCCTCTAGTAGCTACAGCCTTGGTTGAACATGCAAATATAGCAATAATTAAACATCTGCATGAGATCTGGTAGAATCATAGAATTATTTTCATTGGAAAACACCTCAAAGATCATTGAGTTTGACTGTCAATCTAGCACTCCACTGTTATTAAATCATGTCCCAAAGCACATGCTATGTAGTCTGAGTGACAGACAGCAAAAATGGATTATTCTGACCATCAAAGCCCTGCAGAAATACTTCCCAGACATAATTTCTTCCCAATGTCATCATGAGTAGAACCTCTTTTGGTACATACAGCAGTGTTTCCCTCTGATTGATAGGGCTTTTTGAGGGTTTTTGGTGGTTGTTTGGGTTATTTTGGTTTGTTTTTTCTGGCAAAGAGAAATGGCTGATACTGAAAACCAGTAGTAAACTTATTCTCCAGAAGTTATTCACACAAGGTTCCCCACAGACAATTTGAGCCCTTGATTCATTTATACCACCAAGTAAACAGTTCATTGTCAGGAACAAATAGTGAAGATCAACTTCAGGGATATAAAAATAAGAGAAACGTGTCTCCCTTCAGCATAAGTTTGAATTGTCTTTCACAGACTGTTGAGGAGGGGCCCATAGGCCCAAAATAGGCTTATACTTTTTTATCTATCAAAAGGGATACAATAGACCTGGCGCCATAAACTCCAGGGCCTAGGTTGTGTAACGTGGTTGTGTAAGCCCACGCATCCAGCTTATGGCTTATTGGGTACAAGGCCCATGCTCGCCTCATATTTGGGAGGCCTGGCCCATGGCCCTTGCCTATTATGGTATGCTTTGGTTAACTGCCAAACTGATTGGTCATTCTGGTGGCCAAACGGCCATTAATCTCGGCCCACTTCTGATAAATAGGAGGTACACAGGTAAACAAAGTGCTTGCTTGCTCACTCTCATTATTTTGCTTCACTGCTTCCTGCTATTTGCCTGTATTTCCTGCCTTTCTATATGGAGCCCAGTCTCCCATGCAGCTGTGCATCCTATTGCATGCCTGCTTAGCATTGCCTGGTAACCTCCACTGCCGTGAGTTATCAGGAGCAGACCCTGGATTGTCTGCACGCGATCAGCCTGTGTGGCCAGCGTGACTTCATGACATCCTGCCTCTGCACCTGAAGGTCCTGTTTAGGATCCCTGGACATATAATCATATAATCATAGAATCAACCAGGTCGAGTCATCCAGTCCAACCTAGCACCCAGCCCTAGCCAATCAACTAGACCATGGCACTAAGCGCCTCATCCAGTCTTTTCTTGAGCACCTGCAGGGACAGTGACTCCACCAACTCCCTGGGCAGCCCACACGGATTGTCCAGAAGAAGCCAGGAGAACAAGGTCAGAGACTGTCTGCATTTTCCCCTGAAGCTGGGAGATCCCAACCACAGCGTCAACAAGACCCCTGAAAGCATTTGGCCACTGTCTGGACTGTGGCTAGCCCCCATGAGTGGGTAATAATAATATGTTAATAAATGCTTAAATGCCTCTGTAATTCTCTACTGCCTTTTGCCATAAGCAGAAAGAGCTTGGGCCCATCTACTGGGAAAACAGTGTATTGTCCCCATGCAGCATATTGACCGCAGAGATTCTCTCTCTCTGTTTATTGTTTGAATCTTTGCTAGATAATAATAGTTCTGTTTGGTGTTATTCCTAGAATGTCTTCCATAACCATGTTAATGAACAAATATTAATATTAAAATTCAGTGGTTGGGGGAGGTGAGAGTTCAGAATATTAAAATTAATAATTTATATATTTTTATAAAATATCATCTCACATTGATTAATTTCTCCCTCAGCAACACAGACAAATACATAAAGCCAAATAACCGTGCTGCCAAAAAGAATAGTCTGTAAATTCAAAGACTATGAAATGAAGTGTAGGAATAGGGGAATGGCCTGTTAGCAGGGAACAGCTGCCCAAGACAAAACAAAACACAGTACAGACCTTGGGCATGTAATGTGTGGGTCAGACAGACCTCAGAAGAGTAAGATAAGTAAGATCCTGCGGTCAGGACTGCTCAGATAGTTGCATAGCAACTTATATCAAGGAGCAGAGAAGAAAGTAGAAACAGCGTCTTCGGCCTGAGCAGAGTATCAGCCAATCATATAGTAGTTACTAACTTTTACTGTAATTCTATCCAATCAGTGAGTAACATGCTAGCCCTTCTGATACAATATATACCTGCCTATTTTTCTAATAAAGTGGATTTTTGGCTTGCATCAAGCCATTGCCCCGTCCCTTCATTGCGGCAAATGGTGACTCCCGATGTGATATCGGTGCTTATCGTCCGGGATATGAGGACGACCGGCCGCAAGCCTCTGGGAACTGAAAGCTGCTGAAAGGAAGCAGATCGCGGGCCCGCACTTCATCACCTCCTCGAGATTGGTAGGTGAGCTCAGAGGAACTTAAACATGGGGAATCAAACCTCATATGAAGAAAGGGACGTTTATAAGCTCATGAAAGATTTTGTATATGAACATAAGAAAGACGTATCTGGTTATGAGCTGGAATTGCTTATGAGATGGGTCAAGGATAAATTCCCTGACACTACAGAAATTACGGTTTTTGAGTCGGAACTATGGGACAACGTAGGGGTCTGTTTATGGGATCTTTCTACAAATGGTGATTTAGAAGCACAGCGCTTGCTTGCACCGTGGCGAAAGGTGTTTGAGGCTGTTAAAGAACAGGAGGGGAAGTCGGGGAGAGCATTTAATCCCTTAGATTTAAAGAAGAAGGGAATGCAGACAAATGCTCCGATTCAACCCTCTGCCCCTCCCTTGCCTTTTGATGCTAACGACTTGACTACTCTATCGGCGCCTAAGCCGCGAGTGCGATTTAAGCCCGCTGTGGGAACTTCGCAATCAACATCATTTAGCGAAGATCATTTTGAGTTAGATCCCTTTGATCCCGAAAAGGAACCAGACCCGTATCTACCAGATGGTCATGATCCCCGTGTGGTGTGGGCAGCAATTAAACAACGAGCTTTAGACGAAGGGGATGCCGACATGGCAGGGCGTATTACGATTCCGCCCCGACCTGCCACAGTACCAGCCCGCATTATCGCAGCGCGGTGATCTATCCAGGGCGTGGCGGCAACCCCAGTGGAAGCTCTCAGCTTTTCAGTTACCAAAGAACTGCGTCGTGTTGCCGCTGATAATGGACTGGGTTCACATTATTTCGCGGGACTGCTTGAGTCTGTTTGTGAAAGTTACGTTTTAACACCTTATGATCTGAAGACAATAGCCAAATTGCTTTTAAATTCTTCTCAATACATGCTTTGGGAGTTGGGATGGCATCACAGTTTAGAAACTGTTTTACAAAGGTTTGCAGCGGGGAATAATCCAGCCCTGCAAGCCTTAACTATGGATCATCTGATGGGCATGGGGCCGTTGGCTGATCCCGTTGCCCAGGCGAGAGATTGTCCGAGAGAAGCTCTGGATGCCACTAAGGAGGCTGCTAAGCGAGCGCTCCTTAAGATTCCAGACACCCGTAAACCCCAAAAGGCTTTTACGACTATCATGCAAGGACCAAAGGAGTCGTTTATGGACTCGTAGCAAGATTGCAGGAAGCTCTTGGAAAGCAGGTTGAAAACGAGGAAGCGAGAGATTTTACTTCAACAATTAGCAATTGAAAATGCCAATGTGGACTGTAAGAAGTTGCTGAAATCGTTACCGAATCCAAAACCCTCCCTGGTTGAGATGATGGAAGCTTGTAATCGCTTCGGGACGTCCGATTTTAAATGCGAGAGTATGGCGGCTGCTTTTGCTGCTGTGAACACAGGGGGGAGGGCGACTGTTTGTTTTGGCTGCGGGAAGCCAGGTCACATTAGGAAGAACTGTTACGCTCAAAAGGGGCAAGTGAATAAGCCTGTATCAATATGCCCCCGGTGCCAGAAAGGTCGCCATTATGCAGCTCAGTGCCATTCTAGATATGATAAACAAGGGAAGCCGCTTCAGGGAAACTGGTGGGAAGAGCACGGACCGGCGCCGCGCTCCGACACAAATGATACAGCCGGTATACCAGATCTCCGAATGCCAGTCTGCGGCTTGCAACGAGCCACATCAGGCAGTGCAGGACTGGACTTGGAAACCAAATACGCAGTGACTTTACTCGATTCTTCAGTTCACTTATTAGACACGAACTTTCAGGGACCTTTGCCAAAAACTACAACAGTTTTGATTTTGGGAAGATCGTCAACTACCCTGACTGGTCTTTTTGTATTACCAGGAGTTATTGGATAGTGATGCAAAGGAAGTGAAAATTATGGTTTGGACACCACTCCCTCCCTGTACGATTGCAAAAAATAGCCGTATAGCTCAGTTGCTTTTACTTCCTAGGGATCCATTTAATCCTCAAACAGTGAAGAAATGTGAAGGAGCTTTCGGTTCAACAGGACTTCCAGAGGTCTATTGGACTCAGGCAGTGTCTAATGAAAGACCTATACAAAAATGCATAATGAAAAAAGCAGACCAGCAGGTTGTTTTAAATGGCATTATTGATACTGGTGCTGATGTCACTGTTATTTCTTTGGCCAAATGGCCCCCCGGTATGGCCACTGGCAAAAAATCTTACAGCCACTGGCAGGAATAGGGGGTGTGGGGAAAAGTCAGCAGAGTGTGGAATTTATACAGATTGTTGGGCCTGAGGGAAGGATTGCAACTGTTAAACCTTTTGTGTTGCCGGTACCTATGGTCCTGTGGGGGAGAGATGTCCTTCGCAATGGGGTCTCACATTGGAAACACATTTTTAGAGAGAGCTGCTGATGGGCGCGATACCCCAAAATTATCTTGGAAAATACAAATTCCTATATGGGTAGATCAGTGGCCCCTCCCTGAGGAAAAACTTTGCGCCTTGGAACAGTTAGTACAGGAGCAGCTAGAGCAAGGGCACATAGTGCCTTCTTTTAGTCCCTGGAATACTCCTGTTTTTGTGATTCAAAAAAGGTCTGGCAAATGGCGTTTGCTTCACGATTTAAGAAAAATTAATGATGCTATGGAATCCATGGGAGCATTGCAACCAGGGCTCCCCTCTCCCACAATGATTCCTAAAAATTGGCTTTAACTGTCATAGATTTGAAAGATTTGCTTTTTTAGCATTCCTCTTCACCCTGAAGATGCTCCTCGGTTTGCTTTTTCCATCCCAAGTGTTAATATGAGAGCACCTCTAAAGCGTTATCAATGGACTGTATTACCACAGGGAATGAAAAATAGCCCCACAATTTGTCAATGGTATGTGGCTAAAGCATTGTCTCCAGTACGTGAGCAATTTCCTCAGGTGTTGCTGTATCACTACATGGATGATTTGCTTATTGCTGCCAAAGATCCATTTGACATGGAACGGGCAGTACAGGAGGTTTGTACAGCCATTGAAAAAGCCTGTCTTTGTATCTCTAAAGAAAAGATACAGAGATTTGAACCTTGGCAATACCTGGGATGGAAAATAAGAGCTCAAACAGTAACACCTCAGAAGGTTCAGCTGCAAACTCAAGTGAGCAATTTGCATGACATTCAAAAACTACTAGGTTCTATAAATTGGCTACGGCCTCTTCTGGGTATTTCTAATTCTGATTTGGCCCCACTATTTGAACTCCTAAAAGGTGACATTAATTTGTCTGCCCCCCGTTCTTTGACTCCAGAAGCAAAGAAAGCCATTCAAAAAATTTGTGAAGCCATACAATCACGACAGGCTCATCGTTGGGACCCTGACCTGCCACTGTTTCTGATAATTTTGTGGGATGATGTTAAACCTTTGGGTCTCATCTTTCAATGGGATTTGAGCCTGAAAGATCCATTGCTACTTCTTGAGTGGGTCTTTTTACCCCATCAGCCTTCAAAAATTATTTATTCCCAGCCAGAAATGTTTGCTCATATTATTATGAAAGCTAGGAATAGGGTAGTTACCCTAACGGGCAAACAATTTTCAGTCATTTACACCCCACTTACAGATGTTTATTTTATCTGGCTGATGCAGAATTCCTTACCATTTCAAGTGGCAGTCCAGGGGTATGTGGGTCAGTTTTTCAAATCACCCACCACCCCACAAATTGTTTCATTTATCTTTTGCTCTGGCAGAGGAACCTAAGAGAAGCTTTCAACCACTGGATGCGATTACCTTTTTTACAGATGGGTCAGGAACATCACAAAAGTCAGCAATAGTTTGGTGGGATGTTAATATGCAAGGTTGGAATTCAGAAGTTTCTTTATGTCTAGGTTCCCCTCAAATAGTGGAACTAGCAGCAGTAACACGTGTGTTTCAATTACATCATGATAAGCCTTTCAATTTAGTCACTGATTCTGCCTATGTGGCAGGGATTGTTATACGTGCTGAAGCTGCTGCACTTAAAGATGTTTCCAATCCTCACCTTTTTGATTTGCTGCAGAAATTGATTTTTCTTTTAAATAACAGACAACATTCATTTTTCATTATGCATATTAGATCTCATACTGACCTCCCAGGATTTCTTGCAGAAGGGAATCGTCAAGCAGATTTACTAACTTTACCAGTTTTGACTTTACCTGATTGGATGGCTCAGGCCAAGCTCAGTCATATGTTTTTCCATCAAAATGCAAAAGGCTTAAGAAGGCAGTTTGAATTGTCTGCTCAACAAGCAGCAGATATCATTGCATCCTGTCCAGATTGCCAACGTACCATTGTACCTACAGGTAGCGAAGGTGTTAACCCTCGTGGATTAAACAGCTTAGAAATCTGGCAATCAGATGTGACCCATGTTCCAGAATTTGGATTGTTTAAATATGTACATTCTTCTATTGATACCTTTTCTGGAGCATTATATGCCTCCTGTCACAAAGGAGAAAAAGCAAAGGATGCAAAAAAGCATTTTCTTAGAGCCTTTGCCATGTTAGGAGTGCCTCGAGCTATTAAAACTGATAATGGCCCTGCCTATATTTCTCAATTCTTGCAAAGCTTTTTTTTCAGAATGGGGAATTCGGCATGTCACTGGGATTCCACACTCCCCTACAGGGCAATCTATCATTGAGAGAGCACATCAGACTTTGAAATCTCTTTTGCAGAAACAAAAAGGGGGAGGAGGGATTTCAGTGACACCTGAAGAAAGATTACAAAAGGCTCTCTATGTTTACAACTTTTTGAATTGCACAAGGACAGATGATAATCCACCAATAGTGCGGCATTTTGCAAATAATCACCCTTTTTGAGCTTCAGGAAAAGCACCAGTTTTAATTCGTGATTTAGAATCAGGTAAAGTCAAAGGTCCTTATCCTTTAATAACATGGGGAAAAGGATATGCTTGTGTTTCCACAGAGTCAGGTCCTAGATGGATACCAGCAAAATATGTTCGTCCTTACAAGGGATCGATTCAAGAAGATCAGACGGACAAGGACAAAGTAACAGCTTTGACTCTAGGATGAAAGTTGCAGTTATTGTGATCTTGGGAATATGGGAGGTTGGATAGTTGTTAGCTTACTTTAGTTAAAGTCACTGAATTAGAATTGCTTTGTTTAGTTATGGTCACTTTTTAGAATTTCTTTTTGTAAAATCTTTTGTGGGATGGGGGACTAATTGGATTTATTTTGTAGTGTGTAAAAATGCTTTGTTATGTATTGCTTATAATATTCTTGCTACTTATATTGCTACTATGTATTTTGCTGTGTATTTAACGAATGATTGGTTGTGCTACTGTTAGGTTCTCCTTTGTATAACAAAAAGGGGGAGATGTAGGAATAGGGGAATGGCCTGTTAGCAGGGAACAGCTGCCCAAGACGAAACAAAACACAGTACAGACCTTGGGCATGTAATGTGTGGGTCAGACAGACCTCAGAAGAGTAAGATAAGTAAGATCCTGCGGTCAGGACTGCTCAGATAGTTGCATAGCAACTTATATCAAGGAGCAGAGAAGAAAGTAGAAACAGCGTCTTCGGCCTGAGCAGAGTATCAGCTAATCATATAGTAGTTACTAACTTTTACTGTAATTCTATCCAATCAGTGAGTAACATGCTAGCCCTTCTGATACAATATATACCTGCCTATTTTTCTAATAAAGTGGATTTTTGGCTTGCATCAAGCCGTTGCCCCGTCCCTTCATTGCGGCAATGAAGAATGTGAGAACTGTTGGCCAGAACTGTACTCTCCCAGGAGAAAAGGCCCAAAAAAATTCTTTTCCCCCCCACAGCGGGCAGTTCTTTGCTACAGCAGGTAATTACACTCATTAACCAAGTTACATCTATCTGAAAAACAGGTAAGTTGTTAACTCACCTTGCTCAAATCAGAACAGTGTTTCAGAATTACATCCTCCTAATAAGAAACTAACTCTTTAGACTATGTTTTTTCAGTCAGTGTATTCTCATATCTCCCATGTCAGCATCATATTGCTTTAATACCTACCTTCAACCACTCGACTTCAATCTTGACAAACCAACAGCACTCCTCTGCCTGCTCTGTCTAAAAATGCCACCTTCTTTTATTTCTAATGCATCACAAATCTGACAGCCCATTCCAGTCCCAGTGGTACCTCTTCCAGCTGAAAGCCCTTTCTCTAGGAGTGACAGGGGAGAGAATATGGTGTGAGATCAGAAACACATGTTCCCAGGAAGAAGAGCTCAGATTTTTGTAAAATTTTTTGTAAGTTTTCCTACTTTACTGAAAAAGTAACTTCTCATATCAATACATCCATATCTCTTGCTTACACTCCTAACTGCTTCTCCTTACGTGGTTTGCACTCCTGATTGTTCTAGTAGTCTGAAACAAAACCCAGCATTATTAAACCAGGAAGAGATTTAATTCTTGAAAAGTAATGTATAATTCTTGATCAAGATCTCCCATTCCACCTTTTCACCAGTAAGCAGTCACAAATATAAAGTGAAAAAAAGAAACAGAAGACAACTTTTCAGTGTTCTTTCCCTAGTGTGAAGAAAAATGTTATGTATAGGAGTTTCAGTATGACTTCTGAATAACTGAAAAAGATTTAATATAATGTGATGAGAATTTCATTATAATAATGAAAAAATAAATATTTACCAGATAAAAACAGATTTCTGTTAATAATTTAATAATAATCTATACATATACATACATATATAAGCATATATTTACTATATTTGGCCTAAATTAGTTTCTAGAGTTTATTTTCCACTTATTAGGGAACTTTCCAAGCATATATTCAGTCATCAACAACCATTTCCAGGAACGTGCTAGAAATGAAAAGGTCCATTTATAAGGAAATAGTGTTACAGTAAACCACAGCCATTAATTCTGAAACAGTATGATGACTGCAGAGATTTATTAACCAGTTCTGACAAAAGTAACAAATTACCAGCTTCCTCATAATCAGGCCTGAACATAGTAGTGAGATAAATCCTACCTAACAAAGGCTTGCTTTTAACAGGACTAACAGCGTGCAGCTTCCAGGTATTCTATCTCTTTTAGTTTCACTAATGTCTGGCATGTTACAGTTTGCTGAAGGAAAACCTAAAAATCACTGGAGCTGTTGACACCAAGCACATAGTTCACCACCCTAAGAACTGTTAGCATGTGATACAATTTTGGAAAGTTTGGTCATCACTTTAAATCTGACCTTTGGATAACAAAAATCTACTGTTAGACACCACCGCTCAACTCTTTAGAAACAGGGAATTTGTAGATCTTCCAGAGACATTTCCTTGAACTGGATACAGACACTAAAAATTCAAAAATCAGGTTATCTGACCTCTGAAGAGCTGAAATAGGCTAAATTTGATTGCGTTTCAGCTTTAGTAAAATGATTAACTAGAGCAAACCTTTGCCTCTAGGTCACAGAGACCTCACTTCTGCAAAGAAAAGCAAGCTCAATTCAAACACGAGAACATGTATCAAAGTTTGATTTAGGGACTTTGAAGCAATTATGAGGCTCTGCTGAATTCTGCACGAGTTAAACCATTAACAAATATGTTATAATCAGCACTTCCTAAACATTCTGCACTGATTACCTCTTCGGTTCCAGGCTAAGGAGCTGAGTTAGGATCTGCACAGAAGCTTAAATAATCTTTGCAATAAGTGAAATTTTTCCTTTCTTAAATAAGAGACTGCTGCTTATATTGCTGTCACTTCATACAGCATTTCTAGGACATCTTCAGTCTCTAGGGTACGCACACACTCTCTGTAAGTGCAGATACAATTTTTTAAAGTGCAACATTTTTAATAATCCATTGATAAAAGAGGCCGGAGGACTTCAACAGAGATAAAAGCAACATAATCTCAAGATTAGATAAATCAGCTTACTAGATTCAGTTACGTTAAGCAAAAAACTGTTCCAGAAGTAGAGAAGTATATTCAAAGCATTCAGGTGACTGAGGCTTTCTTTCAAGAACATAATATACATCTTTATTTACAAATACACACAAATATGCCTGTGTAAGCAATATTGAGATGAGTATATGAATAATATGTACCTAAGTATGCTCTTAAGACAGTAATTAATGTTTTTATATTGAATCTTGTAGTAGAACATCAGGAAAAGCAGATGTAAGTCTGGAGACTCTCTTCCCTTCAGCTCTTTTTCATCTTCTCTACTGCTTCTCTAAATGGAATATTTTGATAGTTAGGCAAATGGATATCCTAGAAGCCACCACATTTGCTTTCAGTCTCAATCAAAATTAATGTCTACAAAACCAATACAGTCCTCTCACTGTCTGCAAACAAGGCAAACTAAAACAAAGATAACTCAAATATCTTCATTAACCATAGTTTACTGGTGAATATCTTCTACTGGAATAAATATTGCCTTCACTGGGACAATTCCAGCAGAGAAGATTGAATTCTAGTGTTGTTCAGCTAGACGCAAGCCCATTCAGTCAACTAGTTTTTCTCCTCTGTAACTTACATTTGTCTTTCAGGGCGGTCTATGCTTAAATGAAAGTAGGATTTGGAGCACCCGTGAAGTTAATCCATTTAAACTAGTACTAAAAGAATACCTAATCATTGAGCATCATGAGCCAAATTATAGACTGACATTACTGACAAAAATATACATAATTTCACATTTGATGTCAACCCTCTATGGAAATATCTGCCTACAAAAAAAGGTTTGTAGTTGACCCTTTTTTCTTGGCCCCACCAATAAAACAGAATTACAACTTTATCACAGTTTTATGCTCATGTACCCAAATGCCAAATCACAATATAAGTCCTCTCAATTAAAGGGCTTGTTTTCAATACTAACATTAGAATAGAAGAGTTCCAGCACAAATTGTTAAAAATATAAACACAAATGGCCTCATTAACACTAGACTAGCTTTGAGAATTAATAAAAGATTACACACAGAAAAACAATATTCCATGTTTTCTCTATCTCTTAACTCTGTCCTCAAATCACAATTCTACTTCAGCCCAGCTATTCTGTTTTGCCTCCAGGCAGCTTGGAAAATTATATGTGCCTAAAAATCAAGGTATTACACCACTGAAGTGCATAGTCTTGCTGTATTTGAATAAATGACAACATTTATAAGACATATACTCATTTTTGTAACACACCGATACTTGAAAATATGATCTAGATGAAAAACACACATTGCATACCCTGCCTCCAGAAATGACTTGAGTATAGATACTAAGACTTCCAGAACTACCATATACCCACACTGGAATGATTAAAGCTGGAGGTTCCCACCTATGCTAAAGCCTGGTCTTTCTTTATAGGTCACTTCGACCAGTCTAGACAATGTCAAACAGGCCTATTCCTTATGCAGGAAAAGGATGTCAGGTGGCATGCAGAGAGTTGTACAAGCTAAGAAATTAAGGGATTGATTCCATAACATGAAGCCTGGATGAAGAGGAATTTTAAGTGAAGTGAACATTAATTAATGAATGATCAAGTAATAATGAACAGTATTATCATAAATGGAAAAACAGCAATTTGCTAATATTTCACAGCTAATAATTTCTGTCCTGTTGATTTCAAAATACTTCCTCAGACTTGCTAGTCTAAAACCTTAACTGGAAGAAACACGAGAGAGTACATGAGAAGTAACATGAGAGAATGGGTTTCTATAATGAGGTCTTATTATATTCTGAAAATTTCCACTTTCTGTTGAATTTCTGCTTCTGGGCATAATATTACCAGATTCCCTCAAAGCAAGTATGTTTAAGGCAATAATAGCATACTCGGTTCTTATTATTTGCATCGTGAAGCTAATTATTGTCATTAAGATGAAATAAATTTACAATTCCTGTTCATTTTAGCAAAACTGAATATTTTTCACCACACAGATCACACAGGAGATGGAAATGAAACACCTAAACATATCAAAACCACTTTCTAAAATAGTAAAGGTTCCCAGTGGAGCACAGAAAGGCCCAAGATATGAGTCAGAAGGTTGGAAAACATAAGGCAAAAGTTTATAATTCTAAGCAAAGGAAGCACAAATAAAATTGTTTAAACAAACAAACAAACAAAAATGTTAGGGTGTCCTTATTTGTACTCTTAGTTACAATTAACCTCAAGAATGACTTGATTTTCAAAGAATTGTAAGGTCACACCCATTGTAAATCAGGTCCATAGAATCAATCTAGGTTGGAAGAGACCTCCAAGATCATCCAGTCCAACCTAGCACCCAGCCCTAGCCAATCAATCTAAACCATGCTCTAAGTGTCTCATCACGTCTTTTCTGAACACCTCCAGGGACGGTGACTCCGCCACCTCCCTGGACAGCCCATTCCAATGGCAAATCACTTTCTCTGTTGAAGAACTTCCTCCTAACATCCAGCCTATACCTCCCCCAGCATAACTTGAGACTGTGTCTCCTTGTTCTGTTGCTGGCTGCCTGGGAGAAGAGACCAATCCCCACCTGGCTACAGCCTCCTTTCAGGTATTTATAGACAGTTATTGAGATCACCCTTGAGGTAGCTGGGTCTTAGGCAAAATAACTCGCATTTAAAGCAGTGAATAAATGTCTCAGCAGATGTATTATTTCCTGTATTATGGTAATGAAACTTGTGATGTTAAATGCAACCCATCCAATAATGTAGTCCCTAAAATCAAAAAACATTCTTTGATCTTCCTCCAAATTAGATTAAACAAAAGGTAACCTAATTTGGGCTATCAGCTAACAGTAAAAGAAGCCAAAAACTGGCCACACAACAGCTCACACTAAGCAAAATCATCTGATTCGCAAAGTTAATTAATAATTAATCAAATTTAATCGAGCTCCACGTTGGGCACCAAAATAAAGATGTGATGGTTTCGGTGTTACCCGCCCCCCCAACTTTGGAAAATGACCCAGACTAGGCTCAGCGGCTCTGGAATTGAATGAAGCTTATATTTATAGCTTAGCACAATATACAAGCAGATGTTTACAATATATATACAGTTATATACAGAAATAACAAGGTAAAAGGCAATATAGAACACAACTCCCCTCCAAGAAACCTGAGTCCCCGGAGAGGCTCTCAACCACCCTTCCACCTTCCTCCCACTCCTCTATCTTACCCCAGATCTTTCCTTATATTCCGGGAAAGTTTGGAGAGTTGGCCAGGGGGGTTAGGAAGCAGATGGATTAGTCACACAGATGGCAGGTTAGGTTAGAAGTTCAGCCCAAAGCCAGACAGCAACTCTGTTTTTTGTGTTTGTGTTCTTATTTTTATACATCTTCAGCAAGCCTATGAGTGAATTACACATCACCACTGTTTTCCTTTCACAGCCTATATCTAATTCTTCTCACTAAAACATTCTAGCTAGCTTCTAAACTAGCACAGCCAAAGACACCCAGGACAACAGAGGAAGAGGAGAAAGATCATAGAATCATAGAATGGTTAAGGTTGGAAGGGACCTCAAAGATCATCCAGTTCCAAACCCCCTGACATAGGCAGGACACCTCCCACTAGAACAGGTTGCTCAACGCCTCATCCAACCTGACCCTGAACACCTCCAGGGAGGGAGGGAGCAGGGAGCATTCATGACCTCCCTGGGCTGCCCTGTGCCAGTGTCTCACAACCCTCACTGGAAAAAAACTTCTTCCTAACAGCCAGTTTAAATCTCCCCTATGCCAGTTCAAAACCCATTACTCCTCATCCTGTCACTACAAGACCTTGTAAATAGTCCCTCCGTAGCCCTCCTGTAGGTTCCCCCTCAGTTACTGGAAGCGTACTACAATATAGGCTACTATTAATATATCCAGATTCCAATGATACCCTCAGAGAGATCAGAGAAATTAGAAAAGAATATGTGAGGGATATGGAGGGCCAATCCTAAAATGGCTGTTGAGATACAGTACTATTGGTGCAAATGCCCCACAGGTAGAGACATGTCTGCAAAGCAGCTAGTGCCACTCACAAAGGAAAGTGGAGTGCATAAATACTTTAGCAAGTCCCTCTTGATAAGGTTAGCTTGTGGACATGCTTCCTGTTGTCTGAGGCTATGAGATATCATTCCCGTGATGATTTGCCATGGGCAGCTAAGATGTGGAACACAATTTAGAAGGGTATTAAGATTCTGAAGGAGTTTGCTGTGAATGTGAAGTGCTTTATGGAGATCACGGCACACATGAGCCCTCATGTTTCTATCTATTCACTGACCGCTGAGGCACATAGAGGACAGCTTGCTGCATTCTGCCCTAGTATTTGCTATAAAAACTATGACCACAGAGATAAAAGCATGAAAGAACTGAATGAGGAACTAAAAACCTCCATTTCCAATCTGGCAAGGATGCCATTCCTTCATCATTTGAATGGCTGCATGCTTCCTGCCATCAGGAACAGTTGCCCACCTCTTGCAAGCCAGGTCCGGCCCAGGAGACAAATTCCACCTAAACATCAGCAATCACGTGCGTCACTGTGGATAATTCTGCGTAACCGATTTGGTGAGAACATGAACAAGTAGGACGGTTAACCTACTTCAGCTCTTTCAAAGAGAGTCAGGGAACTTGAAGAGTGGCAGAAACAAAGGCAACAATGCCAGAAAAGTAGCTGTCACTTCTTCAGCTCCCAAGAGCAACTGCAATTAGTCTAATAATTGTCATTTCTCTCATAACAGTACCAATCATTATGCACACCCCATATGCCATGTTCAGCACTAGGGGTGCCCTGCTTCCAGCCAGGAGGAGGAAAGGTATAGTGGAGAAAACCGAATCTATTGGAATGTATTCATTAGGTGGCCTGGCAGTTCAAAAAGTTTGGAAATACAGGGCTTGAGTTGACACAGGTGCTCAGTGTACTTTATTGCCATTAAATTGCAAAGGGACAGAATCTATCACTATTTCTGGAATCACTGGCGGATCTCAAGAGTTAGTTGCAGGCTGAGATAAGTTTAACTGTAAAGAGTGGAAGAAACATACTATTGTAACTCGTCCTGATGCGCCTTGCATTCTGGGAATTGACTTTCAAAGATCCTAAGGGTCACAAATGGGCTTTCGGAATAACATCTGTAGAAATTGTGGATGGTAAATTGAAGTTGTCCATTAGACCTGAACTTTCAGACGAATCTGCAGTTGTGGGACATCATGACATAGAGGATCTGGAAGTGCCAATTGCAACTCAAACTGTGCACCACAGGCAGTCCAGAACTAACCGTGACTCTTTGTTGCCCATTCATCAGCTGATTCGTCAACTGGAGAGTCAGGCTGTCATCGAGAAAGCTCATTCACCTTTCAACAGTCTGATCTGGCCCTTGCGCAGGCCTAATGGAGACTGGCAACTCATGGTAGACTTTCATGCCCTCAATGAGGTGACTCCACCCACGAGCACAGCTGTTTCAAATATACTGGAACTCCAGTACGAGCTGGAATCAAACGAGGCCAAGTTGTATGCTACCATAGACATTGCTAATGCTTTCTCTCTATTCCCATAACAAAGGAATGCAGGCCTCAGTTTTTCATTCACTTGGAGAGGAATCCAGTACCAGTTCAATTGTTTGCCTCAGGGGTGAAACATAATTCGACGATCTGTCATTCAGTGATCCACAATGCACTGGAGAAAGGTAAAGCTCCACAACATATATAATTCATCAACAACATCGTGTGGGACCAAACTGCTGAGGGAAGTATTTGAGAAAGGTAACAAAATCATTGACATTCTGTTGCAAGCAGGTTTTGCCATTGAGAGAGACAAGGTCAAAGGACTGCCAGAGAAATTCAGTTTCTGGGAGTGCAGTGGCAGGATGGTCGCCATCACATTCCACAGGATGTGATCAACAAAGTCTCCACCATGGCAATTCCACAAATAAGAAGGACACTCTATCTTTCTTGGGTGCAGTCAGATTTTGGAGACATACACATTCCTGAATTCAGTCAAATTGTCAAATCCCTGCATGTTTGACTCATAAGAGAAACCAATTTTGTGTGGGGACCTGAACAAAGAAGCAGCCTTGATCAGAAACAAGCAAGAAGTAGTCCATGCAGTGGGCTTGGGACCTGTTCAAACTGGTCCAGACATTAAAAAACGTTCTGTACACGGCTGCCAGTGACAATGGTCCAACTTGGAGCCTTTAGCAGAGAGCTCCAAATGAGACACATGGTTGTCCACTTGGTTTCTGGGGTTGTAGCTACAGAGGTTCAGAGGCAAATTACACTGCAACAGAGAAAGAGATACTAGCAGCCTAGGAAGGAGTGAAAGCAGCTTCCGAAGTCACAATTGCTTTTAGCTCCTAGATTGCCAGTTCTAAATTGGATGTTCAAAGTCAGAGGTTCGTCACTGCATCATGCCACAGATGCAACCTGGTCTAAATGGATGGCTTTGATAACTCAATAAGCACCAATGGGTAATCTTGATCTGCCTGGTCTGTTGGAGGTGATCACCAACTGGTTGGAAGGCACAGGCACCAGGGTACTCTCTGTGTACAAAACTCCAAGAGGAGAGAGTAACTTGTGCTGAGGAAGCTCCTCTTCATGGTGATCTCTCTGATCAGGAAAAAGAACTATGCTTTGTTCACAGATGGTTCCTGCCATCTAATGGGAACATGCAAAGATGGAAATCACCAGTCTGGAGTCCTACCAAGAGAGTTGCTGAAGCACGAGGTGAAGAAGGTGAATCCAATCAATTCACTGAGGTAAAAGCTGTCAAGCTGACTTTTGATGTGGCTGAACATGAAAATTGGCCTATCCTTTACCTCTACACCAAATCATGGACGGTAGCCAATGCTCTATGGGGTTGGCCAAAAGACTGGAAAAGGAAATGGTTGGCAGAGGAAAGGGAAGCCCTATATAGTATGCTGATCTATGGCAGGACACTGATGCATGACTGGAGAGAATTCCAGTGAAGGTGCAGCATGTAGACGCACACATGCCTAAGAACAGAGCCACTGAGGAACATAAACACAACCATCACGCAGACCAACCTGCTAAAATTTCTCAAGTCCCTACAAACTCTGATTTTGACCTTGACTGGAAACACCGAGGTGAACTGTTCTTAGCTCAGTGGGCCCATGATTCATCTGGACATCAAGGCAGGGATGAAACATACCGATGGGCACGTGATAGGTCAATTGACTTATCAATGGATACATGACTGTGACACCTGTGCTGCTATAAGCAGGCTAAGTAAATCAAGCCCTTATGGTATTGTGAGTGACGGTGAAAGTACAAGTATGGTGAAGCCTGGCAGACTGACATCACTACCTCGAGCTAATTCTGGCAAGCAGTATGTGATAACAATGATAGGGACAAGCATGGGATGGATGGAAACCTATCCAGTTCCACATGCTACTACACATAACATCATTCTTGGCTTGGAAAGACAATTCATGTGGAGAGATGGAACTCCAGAGAGAATCGGATCAGACAACGGCTCTCATTTCAATAACAATCTTGTGAAAAACTGGGACAAAAAGCATGGTATTGAGTGGATCTACCACATGCCCTACTATGCGCCAGCTTCAGGGAAGATTGAACATTACAACAGTTTCCTGAAAACCACCCTAAAAACCATGCGGGTGGAACTTTGAAAAACTGGGACAAACTTTTAGCACAAGCAACCTGGTTGGTAAATAGTAGGGGTTCTGTAAACCTGCACAGGACCAGCAGCAGGACGTGCACAATCAGATTTGGTACAAACTGTGGATGGTGATAAAGTTCCTGTTGTACGTGAAAAGAATCTGTTAGGAAAAACTGTTTGGCTATTTTCTCCTTCAGGCAAAGGGAAACCTATCCAAGGGGTGGTTTTCTACTGAAGGTCCTGGTCATACATACTGGGTAATGCAAGAGAATGGTGAAATCCAGTGTATTCTACAGAGAAATCTAACCTTAGCTGGGAGTTTAAATTGATCATCACTCTCTGCATGTGCTCATCCAGCCAATTCCTTCTCCAGTCAGTGGTCTACCCAGCAAGTCCATGTTTTTCCAATTTGGTGACCAGAATGTCATGTGGGACAGAGTCAAATGCCTTACTCAAGTCCAGGTAGATGATGTCAGTTGCCCTTCCCTTGTTCACTGTTGCTGTGACTTCATCATAAAAAGCCACTACATTTGTCAGGCATGATTTGCCCTTAGTGAAACCATTGCTGGTTACTACCAATCACTTCTGCTTTGTTTTCCATTTGCCTTAGCACGGCCTTCAGAAGGATCTGCTCCATGATCTTGCCAGGCACAGAGATGAGACTGGTCTATAGTTCCCAGGATCATACTTTTTTCCCTTCTTGAAGATGGGTGTTATGTTTGCCCTTTTCCAGTCAGCAGGAACTTCACCAATCTGCAATGATCTTTCAAATACGATGGGCAGTGGTTCAGCAACTTCATCCACCAGTTCCCTCAGGACCTGTGGGTGGATCTCATCAGGCACCATGGACTTCTGAATATTCAGATTCCTTAGGTGCTCACAAATATGATCTTCAATTACAGTGGGTGTATCTTCCTTCTTCCAGTACAGACTTTTGCCCTCTGGGACTTGGACATTGTGGTTGGAACCCTTGCCATTGAAGACTGAGGCAAGGAAGTCATTGAGCATCTCAGCCTTATCCACATCCTTTGTCACCAGCTCTCCAATTCCCTTCTGGAAGGGTCACACATTCTCCCTAGTCCTCCTTTTCTCACTAATATACCTGAAGAACTTCTTCTTGTTCCCCTTAATGTCCCTAGCTAGATTAAATTCCAGCTGTCCTTTAGCTTTCCTAACCTGAGCTCTGGTTACACAATTTCTTTGCATTTGTCCCAGGTTACTTGTCCTTCCTTATGCTCTCTGTAGGTTTTCTTCTTGCATTTAAGTGTGTCCAGAAACTCTCTATTCATCCATGCAGGCTTTCTGGCATTCCTCTTTTTGGGATTCATTGCTCTTGGCACTGGTGGAGGTGATCCTTGAACGTTGTCCAGCTTTCCTGGGCCTCCCTTCTTTCCAGAGTTTTTTCCCATGGCACCCTGCCAAGGAGGTCCCTGAAGAGGTTGAAATCTGCTCTTCTGGAGTCCAGAGCAGGGAGTTTGCTATGCACCCTCCTTGATGCCTTGAGAATCTTAAACTCTACCATTTCATGGTCACTGCAGCCAAGGATACCCTTCAGCCTCACTTCACTCACCATCCCTCCTTGTTGGTGAGGACTAGGTCCAGCATAGCACCTTTTCTTGTGGCTTCCTCTACTACTTGGAGGAGGAAGTTATCATCAGTGCATTGCAGGAACCTCTTAGATTGCTGGTGCTCTGCTGTGTTGTCCTTCCAACAGATGTCAGGGTGAAGTGTGCCATAAGGATCAGGGCCTGTGATTGTGAAGCTTCTCCTATTTGTTTGTAAAGGACCTCATCTGCTTCACTTTCCTGATCAGGAGGTCTGCAGCAGATTTCTACTACGATGTCACCTTTCCCTGCCTTCCCTTTAAACTTTACCCATCAGCTGTTTTTGTGTTGCACATCCCCAGGTAGAGCTCCATGGACTCTAGTTTATCACTGATGTAGAGGGCAACACCCCCTCCCCTTCTTCCCTGCCTGTCCCTCCTGAAGAATCTATGCCCAAGCTCCAATCATGAGATCCATCCCACCATGTCTCAGTGATGCAAATGACTACATAACCCTGTAGGCTTGCACGTATTTGCAATTCTTCCTGTTTTTTCCCCATGCTCCCTGAGGGAGGAGGCATGTAGAGGCATTTCAGCTGTGCTTTTATTGGAGCTGACTTGCTGACTGATTTTCCCTTACCCTGATCTTTAAGAACTCTTTTCTCATTCTGTACTCCAATCCCAGGGTCAGATCCCACCTGTCCATGTTCAGGCATCTTTATAGCTGTCATGGAGGGCCTGTAGGCCCAAAAAGAGGCTTATTTATGTCTATGCATGCCTGGACATGTTTTTCTGCCAGGACTCCTGGCATTCTAGTGGCCAAAGAGGCCATTAATTTCAGCCCACAGTCAAAAAATAGGGGTGCACAAGTAAACAATGTGATCTGACCCTACCCGCAGCTCAGCTTAGATCTGACTCACCTGCCCAGCTCAGACACAGCTCTGACCCTCACATGCAGTGCTCAGCTGCTCAGACCCCCATGCTCGGATGCAACTGCAGAGCTCCGATGTTCAGAGGCTCAGACCCTCATGCTTTGACTCATTCGCAGCTTACCTGCCTGCGTACTTTTCTTGCAAAGCTCATTTAAGCCTGCACACACACACATATATATATAAGGAGCCTATGGCCTCCTAAGACAGCTGTGCACATCTGCATGCTATTGCTTCCAGGACCAGCTCCTGCATTGCTTTACCTACGGAGCTCAGACTCCCAGCAGCTGCGCACACTTTGCATGCCTGCTGCCTTTCATTGCCTGGTAAAAGCCACTGCCGCTGAGATAACCAGGAAGCAGACTCTGGATTGTCTGCACACATGGCCTGAAGCTGTGAACAACCATTCTCCTGCTCCTGAAACCCTGCCAGCCAACAAGCCCTGGACACAGCATCCAGAAGAAGCCAGCAGCACCAAGGCAGAGATCACGTCCATCACTAGGAGAAAAGGTTAGAGAAAACCAGTATTTCCCCACAAACCGGGAAGATTCCAGCCTCCAAGTCCATGGGTAGAGATCCCTTGAAGTCTGGACATTAGGCACAGGCTGTGACACAGCCCCAGAGGGTGATTAATAATTGATAAAGAGTTGTGAGTAAAAGCTTTAATACCTCTGTAATATAAGTTGCCTCTGCCGGAGAGCAGAAAGAGTTTCAGTCTGCTCTGCTGGGCAAACAGCATAAAGATCCCAAGCAGCATTAAGCCGCAGGGAAATCTCCTCTCTTTGTTTATAGTTTGAATGTTTGCTAGTTAATTAACAAGTTCCCTGTACATATTTTATCCTAAATTGTTTTCATAACCGTGTACCAAACTGAATATTAATATACAGTGGTTGGGGGTGGCGAGAGTTCAAAATACTGAATTTAATAAATCTGTATTTTTATATAAAATTATATCACTCCAAATTAATTTCTCTCCTCTGCCAAATAGGTGTAGGTACTGAGAATCCCCCTCCGCAACAATAGCCATCAACCTATCTCTACCCCTCATGTCATCTCTACCACGTGATATTTTCCTGTTGGCAGCTACTACCTGAAGTGGACCTGGCTCATCTCTGCAAGATTTTGACTGCATATTTTGTCCCCAGCATGTTTCTGGGCAGCAGGTTGAGAGCCCTTACTAGTCCCCCATTGCTCTCACACTGATGTGTCCTCCCACACCTTACCAAATGGAAGCCTAATGACTTTATCCCCCTCTCCCTTCCCATCCCTTTTAAAGCCCTGACAACTAGCCCTGCCATCTCCTCTGCAAAGACCCTCTTCTCCCTTTGAGAGAGGTGTTTCCTGTACAGATCATACCATTGTCAAAGAACTCAAGTTTATGGTGGTGACACCATCCACGGAGCCATGTATTAAAAGTCTGTATGCGGCTGCTTAATACAAGGTCCTGGTCACACATACTGTGTAATGTAGGAGAATGGTGAAATCCAGTGTATTCCACAGAGAAATTTAACCTCAGCTGAGAGAGTTTAAATTCAGAGTGTATAATACAGGTTTTTAGGAGTTTTCTGTTCTAGGTATTACCTGGCATCCAAAGACATGATCTATGAAAGAATCTACAGTACATGAGCACAAACCCAGTGTCACCTGGGAGTCCCTGTTCTCATCTCATCTGTGAGGAGACAAACTGTTTACTGTTTTCTGAGCTTTTGAATAACCTACAGGCCCTATGAGGAGAGGCTGAGGGAGCTGGGATTGTTTAGCCTAGAGAAGAGGAGGCTCAGGGGTGACCTTATTGTTGTCTACAACTACCTGAAGGGTGGTTGTGGCCAGGGGGAGGTTGCTCTCTTCTCTCAGGTGGCCAGCACCAGAACGAGAGGACACAGCCTCAAGCTACGTCAGGGGAAATTTAGGCTCGAGGTGAGGAGAAAGTTCTTCACTGAGAGAGTCATTGGCTACTGGAATGGGCTGCCCGGGGAGGTGGTGGAGTCGCCGTCCCTGGGGCTGTTCAAGGCAAGACCGAATGTGGCACTTGGTGCCATGGTCTAGCCTTGAGAATTGTGGTAAAGGGTTGGACTTGAGGTCTCTTCCAACCTTGTTGATACTGTGATACTGTGAAGTGTGAACTGAATTTGTTAAATTCATTATTATAAATATTGTTTTAGATTAGACAGTTCTCACCAAAACTCTGAGTGAAATACAGGGGTGGATTGGTGACAGCAGTGGGAGGCAGTGCTCCCCCCAAGAAGGCATTTTTTACAAGGGCTTATTGTGATAGGATGAGGGGGAATGACGCTTGAGGAGGCCAGATTTAGATTACATATTAGAAAGAAATGGGTGATAAAACATTGCTGCACAGTGATGTTGTGGATGCTTCCACCTTGGAGGTGTTCAAGGCCAGGTTGTATGAAGCCCTCAGTGACCTGGTCTAGTGGAAGAGGTCCCTGAGCATGGCCGTGGGGTTGGAACTAGATGATCTTTAAGGTCCCTTCCCACCCACACCATTCTGTGAATCTATGAATCTATGTTTCATTCCAGATCCAGATACTTCTAAAAACATCTCTCCAAACTCATACCTAAAATAGCAAAATGGGAATGCACTCTAAAATGTAATGTTGAAATATAAAAAAAGTGAAGGAGATAACTGTAAATTAACTGCTATTTGATTAGCTTAATCACATTTTTACTGCCAGATTAAAAGAAAACTGAAGTCAAAGTGACTGATATTACAGGTTGAGTACACCCACAAGGTATTGAGTGTTCATATATGAAGATCTGATGAAACACTTCTGAAAACATGACAGATGTCCTAACATTATTTGGTAATGTTTTCCCCACTTTGGTGGCACCCAAGTTTATCCTGAAAGCACTGCATTGTAATCCTCATGACAGTTTACAAGTACACCTATCCTACTCTATTCTTTTAGAAATGGGAAAGGGGGGGGAAATTAAAGTTATGATGGTAACAGCTATTTAATCACGTTCAGTGATGCAAAACTTAGAGAATTGATTGAGTACCTCCAAAATATTATACACTGCAAACTCTTCATTACACACTGTATGCTCACGTGAGCTAACAAGTTGGCTTTGACTTTCATTAGAGTTAATGAGAAGATAAATATTCCAACAAATGCAAGCGCTTTTAAATTTGACATTTGGAGGGCAAAGAGATGAAGATTCCTCACAATGTTTGAAAAATACCAGACAGCAAGGAAGCTAGTAAAAAAAGTACCAACATAATTCACTAGGATTTACACTCTCTTTATTCATGAAGTACTCAACCTCGTATCACAGTATCATCAAGGTTGGAAGAGACCTCACAGATCATCAAGTCCAACCCTTTACCACAATTCTCAAGGCTAGACCATGGCACCAAGTGCCACGTCCAATCCTGCCTTGAACAGCTCCAGGGATGGCGACTCCACCACCTCCCCGGGCAGCCCATTCCAGCAGCCAATGACTCTCTCAGTGAAGAACTTTCTCCTCACCTCGAGCCTAAATTTCCCCTGGCATAGCCTGAGGTTGTGTCCTCTCGTTCTGGAGCTGGCCACCTGAGAGAAGAGAGCAACCTCCCCCTGGCCACAACCACACCTCAGGTAGTTGTAGACAACAATAAGATCACCTCTGAGCCTCCTCTTCTCCAGGCTAAACAATCCCAGCTCCCTCAGCCTCTCCTCATAGGGCTTGTGCTCAAGGCCTCTCACCAGCCTCGTCGCCCTTCTCTGGACACACTCAAGCATCTCAATGTCCTTCCTAAACTGGGGAGCCCAGAACTGAACACAGTACTCAAGGTGTGGTCTAACCAGTGCAGAGTACAGGGGCAGAACGACCTCCCTGCTCCTGCTGACCACACCATTCCTGATGCAGGCCAGTATGCCACCGGCTTTCTTGGTCACCTGGGCACACTGCTGGCTCATGTTCAGGCAGGTATCAATCAGCACCCCCAGATCCCTCTCTGTTTGGCTGCTCTCCAGCCACTCCAACCCCAGCTTGTATCTCTGTATGGGGTTGTTGTGGCCAAAGTGCAGCACCCTGCACTTGGAGCTATTGAACCCCATCCCATTAGACTCTGCCCATCTGTCCAGGCGGTCAAGGTCCCGCTGCAGAGCCCTTCTGCTCTCCAACCCAGCCACATCTGCTCCCAAAAATTATTACATGTTTCTAAGGATAACCAAAAAGGTGAGTTATAAAAAGGGAGAGACCAATGGCTTCATTACTTATAGAGCATTTTACTGGACTAGGCAAGTTATTATCAAAAAACAAGGGTGGAGAAAGAACCAGCAAGACTTATTCTCACAAAGACACTGAATCTGCAAATTGATATAATTTTGGGGAACATTTAATGTACACTGTGAATGATTTTCCTATAACAACTGTCATAGCTGTCTCCCTTCCTTCTGTATTTCTGCTTTTTCAGAGTTTGGATATTAACTTCACTGATCAATCATTAACTTGACAGTTAACAATCCTTAGAACAGAAGGCTTAATTTCATTACCACAACAGGGAAGCCTGGCAGGAACATGCACCTTAGATAAATCAGAAGTAGCTGTAAAGAACAGAATGGAAATGGAGTTGTGTGTTCCACTCAGAATTGTTGCTCTGGAAGAACTGTATGTTCCACTCCATTGTTGCCTGGGAAGAACAGAAGTTATGAGTGGTGCAGTTCAGATAGAATCATAGAATCAACCAGGTTGGAAGAGACTCCTAAGATCAGCCAGTCCAATCTTTCACCCAATGATGTGTCACTCTATTTCCTTATTACAGCTTCAAAACACACCTTTACAGTCATCACCTAAAGGCTATTACTGGATTCTAATGTCTCTTGCATATGATTTCACATTTACAAAACATATCTTACATGAGTTTTAGTTTATTTCTTATGTACTGCCAGCAAGTTAACCATGGGACAGCAATGTTCCCTGGTGGCCAAGAAGGCCAATGGGATCCTGGGGTGTATTAAGAAGAGCGTGTCCAGCAGATCAAGGGAGGTTCTCCTTTCCCTCTACTCTGCCCTGGTGAGACCTCATCTTGAATACTTTATCCAGTTTGGGGTTCCTCAGTTTAATAGGGACAGGGATATGCTGGAGAAGGTCCAGTGGAGGACTAAGAGGATGATTAGGAGACTGGAAGGCATGCCTGATGAGGAGAGACTGAGGGATCTGGAGCTATTTAGTCTGGAGAAGAGAAGACTGAGAGGGAATTTAATAAATAAAATGTCTGAGGGCTGGTCAGGAGTGGGTGGAGAAGCTCTTCTCACTTGCTCCCTGTGATAGGACATGCAGCAGTGGGTGTAAGTTGCAGCACAAGAGGTTCCACCTCAACACAAGAGAGTCACAGAGCACTGGAACAAGCACCCCAGAGAGGTTGTGGAGTCTCCTTTTCTGGAGACTTTCAAGGCCTGTCTGGATGCACGTCTCTGTTATCTGTGCTAGATTGTGTGGTACTGCTCTGGCATGGGGGTTGGACTCAATGATCTCCTTGAAATCTCTTCCAATCCCTAACATCCTGTGATCCATGCACTTCTAATGCATTTAAGAGGCCTATGCTTTTCTTCACTTGTATTAAATTACCTGCTTTTCGGAAGAACAACCAGTCATCCTGCATTTGTGTTATTAAGCTGTCTCAGTATCACTGTATATGTTGCTAAATATCTATGCTAAAATAAGGATTATTATGATAGTGTTACACTTCATTACCACCTCCTATGTTATGTAACTTCTCAGGTATTTGCATTCTTAAGGGAATTAATTTAAAAACTATTATTCATTAATTAATGTTCGTTTGTGAACACAAACTTTATGATCATGTAACAACAGAGTGCAAAAATGTACATAGAGTTCTGAGAACATGTCAATTCAGTTTGTTTCCAGCTATAGAATAGTAAAGAGCTTCTATACAGGAGTGAAAGTATGTCTGTGGCTGGCAAAAGCTCCCTTTTCATTCAGTCTTTAATTTTACTCAATTTAGTTCATCAGGTAGGGAGTTCTTGCTAGTTAACTAGTTCTCTTTAGCTATTTTTATCCAATCTCATGCATTAAAAAGGCAAATTGTCCATTACAATCAAGATCTGATGGGGCATTAAGTCTCTCATTCTGCTCACTGGACTTACTCATTCCTAAACTGATTAAATCTGAACAAACGTTTTCCTAGCATGTGAGGAACCAAAGGCAGTGACAGACCTTTCAAAAAGTTGCATACCGACAGAGTAACTGAGTAACATTCGGTTTTGTGACAACTGTTTACATTTAAAGAAATTATAAGTAGATACACAAATAATAAAAACGTGAGCCCCAGTCACATGTTAGTAAGTTACTCCTTCATAAGTTACTTCTTCACAAGTCACTTGGGAAATGAATGGCATGGCATACAACAGTGTATTTTACTGAACAATAATACAAAGTCCTTTTGTTTTTAAAGAAAGGCAATATATGTTTGTACCCACTACTGGTATCATCAGCTCCAAATTACTGAACCACAGTTACTTAAATGAATTGTGTGACATGAACATAAAAATGTGGAAAATTCTGGGCTTCAATTTCTTCCTCAGGAAGAAATTACAGGACAAACTTTCTGATGACTGTTCATCTGACTTGGTTATAATTTTTTAAAGGGGTATGAACAGTAGTACTTGGTGTTTAATTGTGCATTAATGATATTAATTTGAACAACATTAATTTAAGAGCATTTCTTCAAATGAGCTTCCTGTTATCTTTCAAATTTTGAATTTAAGACATTATTCTGCATATTGCCAGAAGAACTAAGCTTATTTGTGTAATCACTCTTCCTCAGCTAATAATGTCAAGGGAAGTTCACATCCTTGGATATATCTCTCTCTTTTAAGATCCTATGTGATGGAAATCCTGTCCAGTCATGTTATTAGTTTTCCTTTAAAGGCATTTCAGATCCTTTTGCTCCAGGGATTAATCTAAATGAGCACAGACATCATATCTTTTTTACTTCTCTTGGAAAAGTCACATTCACCTGGTTGCTACAAGAGAGGGTGGGAGTCAGTAAAAAGGAGGAAATAAAATATCAGGGAGAGAAACACTTCTCTCTCAAAGACCTGACTTCCAATTTTATATATCGGACAAAGAAACTTAATGCTTTCCTGCATGACACTCTCACAATAGCTGACACCCTGAGGTCACATACCCATCCTGGTATCTTGCAGACCATTGCTTCTCTATGGTAAGGTGAAGGAACAAAGAGCAAAGAGTGTCATGGCACAGATCTACTTGGGCTGTCATGAATACTGCCAGGAGCATAACCTGCTTCATCAGCAATGAAACTAGGTCTCACTTTTACTGCTCTGTGGCCTATCTTTATGCCCCCTGCTGTATTATACCCCTGTTTGCTCCTGGGACATCCTATTCCCACACCTTCAATTCTTGAAGCCACCTATTACATAATACTGCCAAAAACATATCTCCTCCTAGCAAACATGAGAGGAACCAGTCTGTGTTTCTCAGTATGCAGACATCCTAACACTATCAGCATTATTAACTTAAGCAGAGAAAAAAACCCAAACTTCAAGCTGACACATTCCTTTGAACAATCTTCTTTTTTAATTCCATTTTTAAGTGTCTATGTTCAGTGAAGCATAAAAATTGAAAACCTCAATACTACTACTTTAGTACCATATAAACAAAAACATCTCAAGCCAAGCCAACTTATGATATAAATCCTGAGACATTTGACAGCTCAGCATCCTACTTCCTGAAAGGATCATCTCTTCAGTAAGCATCCCACTAGCCCCATGCTCCACAAATATATTGTGCTATCCTAGCCTATTATCACCCTTGCATATCAATACTTTTTATTATGCAGCTCCTGTTCTGGTAGGGCATAATCCTTCCAGGCCCAGTTCAACCCCCTGCTCTCCTCCTTCCTGTTGTGGGGTCCCAGGAGTTCACAGTGATGAACAATTAATGGAGGGTATTGGCCCAGCAAAGCCCTGAGGGCTAGGAGCTCAGCACCACGTGTCAGTCTTGTGCTGCCCCTCAACGTGCTTGCATGGTCACATGAGGCATGAAGCTTTAAATTCACTGGCCAAAACACTGGTGCTAGTGCCCATTGGCCAGTTTAATTTTCAAAATAATATATTTAATGGGGGGTGATTTAGAAAACCTTGCCTTCTTTGCGGCAACTAATTCCTCTTGACCAAAAATCCAAATAATCTCAGGGAATTTCCTGATTTTTGAATATTAAATAATATAAGTTAATATTCATACTGAAATTCATATTCATAATTCATAACCAAATATTGATTTCTATAACAATCTCTCTGCAGCATGGTCTTCCTGAATTCAATGCCAGTCTTTTCACACCACACACATATCTGCCGCATCTCTCTGCATCTCACGGAATTGCCCCCCCCCCAATGAATCAAGCTAACCAACAAAATCTAACCTCTGACCTCTCTCATCTTTTCGTCCTTAGACTGGGAGTATCCTTGAATTCTTCCAAGTACATTGGCTATGGGAATTGCTATGGTAACATCAAACAGAAATTTCAAAAGCTTCATGTGTCAAGGTCTGATTATGCAGGGTAAATTCCAGTATAAAGTGCAGACCACAGTTGTCTGAAAACTTGTATATGCACTTTAATTAATAACCTTACATTTCATATCAAAACAAAAAATCAAATCAGACATACATAGTATGGAAATACACAGAAATAGGCGGTAAAGAAATCAGTACACATCTCACGTATAGCAACTTCTTAACAATGAAGAAGAAGAACCAACCAGGAGAATCCAAGATGAAGCAAAGGCTACAGAAGGACGAAAGCACCAACAATGAGGAATTTTGTTCAAACAAGATTTCCAATATTTGAGTAAAAATTTCAGAAGCATCTTGTGCTTTTCTAAATAAAAATCTCCCTATTTCAATAGTTTTATATGTTAATATACATCTTTGAGATCGTTTGAGCTATATTTCTAGCTCAGACATAAAATTATTTGGAACAGAGAAACTTAGAAGTAGAAGCTCTGAGTGGAGAGATGAGCATTCTAGGGACAGGCCATACAATGGCAAAAATGGATAAGTTAATACAATTTCATTGGAGCATCAAGAGCTTTATGTCTGGAAGCACAGCTTGGACCTTGCCCTTGCTGCTTCTGCTGCTTCAGCTGTGCCTGCTGCTATCTTCCCCCACTGCTGTTTTGGCTGCTGCTGCTGCTTTTGCTGCTTCACCATCGCTTGACCCATTCCCCATCTTTGTTATGGTTATTATATTTCTGTAGTAGTTTATTCTCCTCATACCGTTATATTTAAACTATAAGAGATACAATTTCATTTTTCCCTGACTTTCCAAAAGTCTGTGCTCTAGTGAGTTTATTCTACCAGGGGAGGGATCCACCCTAACCCAGGACATTAATTTTGGAGCTTTTCCAAACGTGGGGCACAATCTTGGTTTTTTTGATTGATAATCCGGATAAGGAAGTAGAGCAAAAATTAATTTGTGTGGTATATTCTGGCCCATTATTTCTTCAATTTTTACCTTATCAGTTCAGCAGTGCTTTACTACCAGGGTGCAATGTCATGTGTGCTCCTTTTTCACTAAGATGGTTTGGAACTGGGTAAAAGGTGTGTTAACAAAGGTTGGAAATTTTGTTATGGATGTCTTAGTGTTTAGGAATGCAGCTGAGGGTATGCCATATATTACGTTTGTGTCAGAGATTAAGAGTTATTTAGGAGACCTGAGTTACCCAGTGGCTTGCCTAGTTATGTTTGAATTTGATGTTTTTGACTGCTATTGTAGGTCTGATTGTAGTTTGGAGAAGAGAGAAATGTAGGAATAAATAGGCTACAAGTGAGGTCTTTACCTTCTCTGGAGGCAGTAGTAGGGAGATAGAGGTTAAAGACACAGTCTGCAACCGAAGCAGGGGAGGGACGGCCATGGCACCGGGCAAATGGAATGCTCACAGAGCAGCAAAGCATCCTGCCCTGGAACTTCTGAAAGAGGACAAAGTAGTTGGACATGGCTCATACCCCACTCATCCTGAAGTGTGGAATCAGTAAACAATCTGATTCCCCTTGGTACCAAATAGAACAGAGGAAAGTAAGGATAAAAGCGGTGGAACCCCTGTGGGGGTGCAGTCACAAAGGGCTGCATGGTGGCCCAGGATTTGGCTGCAAATGGTGTGGGCTATAGCAAAGTCCCTCGAATGGATAAAGTTGAGGAACCTGTTTGCGGAAAATGCGTCTCGAACATTTTGATCAGTAGGAGAGTACCTGACACCAGAGCATCTGCCATTAGAGTAGCTGTTGAGGCAAAGGTTCTTTCACCTGCAAGTAGGGGACCAGAAGCAGTACCAGAGGATGTGGCAGGGTCTTTGGAGGGCGAGACCACTAATGCCATCAAGTCCGCTAATTCTGCTGCTCCTGCTTTAGCCCTGCTTGTTTTTGCCAATCCGGCTGCTGCTGCTGTGGGAATGGTTCCCTCTGCCTCAATCCCAATTCCACCACCATGTAAGGAACAGAGTTAGGCAGACAAAACAGATTTAAATGATTCCATGAAAGGCACCTCCCAGATTAAGGCACGGTTTACTCTAAGCAAAGAAGTTCAGACAGATGGCAGTGAGCAAGAAGATTCAGCTGGAACAGGTAAGATCTCCCTTGCTCCAATTCAAACAAGGAAAAGAATGGCAGCTACTACTGGGGGTCAAGATAGCTCAGATAATGACTAGGATAAACCAGAGCAATGTAATCCTAAAGAGGGAACTGTCAGCAACCCTTTTGCTGCTGTTGAGGAGTTTCAAAAGTTTGCTCAACTCATGAAGCAAAGGCAAGAGGATCCATGAAAGGGTATATCTACTTGTGTGAAGGCTAGTACACCTCTGGTTAAAAGAAATGGGAAGGCTGAAGCTAAGGGAAAATATGCTCAGAAAATGGATGATAATGATGATGAAGAGAAAACCCCATTACCAAGGAAGGAGGTCAGGCATATTAGGCAAGATTATGCCTGGAAAAAGTGATAACTGTTGATGAGTTGGTTAAACAGATGTTGGGATGGAGGTATGGATACTGTAGAAATAAACTCTGGGACAGTGAGGCAGTTGGGAGCTTTTTCAAGAGATAATGCCATAGAAAAACACTTAGATCACAGTATCAGTATCAACAAGGTTGGAAGAGACCTCACAGATCATCAAGTCCAACCCTTTACCACAGTGCCCAAGGCTAGACCATGGCACCAAGTGCCACATCCAACCTTGCCTTGAACTGCCCCAGGGACGGCGACTCCACCACCTCCCCAGGCAGCCCATTCCAGTGACCAATGACTCTCTCAGTGAAGAACTTTCTCCTCACCTCGAGCCGAAATTTCCCCTGGCGCAGCCTGAGGCTGTGTCCTCTCGTTCTGGAGCTGGCCACCTGAGAGAAGAGAGCAACCTCCCCCTGGCCACAATCACCCTTCAGGTAGTTGTAGACAGCAATAAGGTCACCCCTGAGCCTCCTCTTCTCCAGGCTAAACAACCCCAGCTCCCTCAGCCTCTCCTCGTAGGGCTTGTGCTCGAGGCCTCTCACCAGCCTCGTCGCCCTTCTCTGGACATGCTCGAGCATCTCAGTGTCCTTCCTAAACTGGGGGGCCCAGAACTGAACACAGTACTCGAGGTGTGGTCTGACCAGTGCAGAGTACAGGGGCAGAATGACCTCCCTGCTCCTGCTGACCACACCATTCCTGATGCAGGCCAGGATGCCACTGGCTCTCTTGGTCACCTGGGCACACTGCTGGCTCATGTTCAGGCGGGTATCAATCTCAGGAGCAATTCTAACCTCTGGTCACATGTATTGAAAGCTGTGGTACTGTGGTACCCCAACAGGGATGATTTACCCTGGAGACCTCCACGCTGGAATACAGTTGAACAGGGATTTCAGTGTGTGAGAGAGATGGCCATAAGAGAGCTATTCTATGGAGATTATGCAACAGAGGACCCTGATGAGGTACCTGTGAGCCATGCTCTCCTAAACAAACTTATTCAGCTTGCTCCCTCTATGCCCATACATTGGCAAGTAAAATGGTGGGAAAAGATGATGGAACAACTCCTCTGACTGTTGGTGAGTTTGCTGATCAGATGAGGCAGAAGGAGGACAGCCTTACATTTAATGCCATGGTGTCAAATATAAATACCATGGCTGAAGAGATAACAGATGGCACGAAACAACTCAAGGAGGAAATGAAAACCTCCATATCCCAGTTGCTGAAGGACAATGACCTTTCCTCTTCACCATGGGAGTGGGTACATGTCTTGGCCATCAGAGATAGACATCATCCCAGAAGACCATTTCAAACAAACTTGCTCAGAATTAGACAACAGTCACGTGGGTCTCTTTGGGTAATCTTATATGACCAGTTTGGTGAAAATATGGGTAAGTGGAATGGGAAACCTACCTCACTTCTCCTGAAAAGAGCAAGAGAGTTGTGAAATGACAAGATTAAAAGAGTAGTTGCCTCAGTTTCCCCAAATGACTCAAACGGTACTGGCAATGATTCAGATACTACTACTAAACACTGTGCCAATTGTATTTGCAATGGTCAACATTAGGGGGCCCTGCCTCTTACTGGGTGGAGGCCAGGGACCAGGAAAATAAGAGAATATACTGGAATGTATATATTAGATGGCCTAGTACCTAGATTCAGAAATAAAGGGCTCTAGTGTGTTGGAGGTCGGAGACCGGTGCGGCGAGAGATCAGGGCACTGAGAGTCGACTCTGTGGCTTCTGCGCAGCAGCGCAGTGCAATTTATTAGGGCGATACAGCGACCTTTATAGCCCCCAAAGGGGGTGTAGACAACTGACTTAGTTCAAGATTGGTACAAGTGGAGGGTACAGATTGGCTCCAGGTTAAGTGTAAGGCAGAGATAGGTTAACTTACAGTAAACACCTTAAGGATCCCACCCAGGGGGGGGTGGCCAGAGTCAGCCCCCTGGGCCGTGCCCACCTCAGAGGCGGGCAGATTCCACCCCCCTGACAGCTGTGCGTGGGTTGCTCATAGTCACAGGCTCAGGCCCCTGGGAGCCTCAAGGCTCCAAGGACACTCCTCATCACAGGGTCTGATGTTTACCTTTCATGCTCCGCTGCGGGAGGAAGCTTCCCACACTAGTGGACACAGGTGCTCAATGTATATTGATGCCCTCAAATCATAAAGGAAGAGAACCTATTACTATTTCTGGAATTAAAGGATGGTCTCAAGAATTGATGAGGTTGGAGGAGGAGATAAGTTTAACCAGGAGTGATTGGTAAAGACATGTCACTGTAACAGGTCCAAATTCACCTTGCATTTTGGGAATTGACTTTCAGAGAGAAGGGCTTCAAAGATCCCAAGGGTTATAAACGGACCTTTGGAACAGCAACTGTAGAAGCTGTTCAAGACAGATTGAAGTTCTCTGTTAGGCCTGAGCTCTCAGAGGAGTCTGCGGATGTAGAACAGCACAATATAGAGGATGTGAAGTTGCCAATTGCCACTCAAACTATACACCATAGGCAATATGTAACAAAATACGTGATCTCATTCATCATCTGGAGTGCTAAGACGTCATTAAAAAACCCTAATCACCTTTCAACAGTCCAATATGGCCTATACGAAAGGCAAATGGAGAATGGTGACTGACAATTGACTTCTACAGCCTAAATGAAGTAACTCTGCCCATGAGTTCTCCTGTGCCAGACATGTTAGAACTCCAGTATGAGCTGGAATCCAAGGAAGCCAAATGGTATGCAACCATAAGTGTTGCTAATGCTTTCTTCTCTATTTCAATAATGGAGGAATGCAAGCCTCAGTTTACTTTCACCTGGAGGGGGATTTAGTATACATTTAACCGTTTGCCCGACGGGTGGAAGCACAGCTCAACAATCTGTCATGCAGTCATAGAATCAACCAGGTTGGAAGAGACCTCCAAGATCATCCAGTCCAACCTAGCACCCAGCCCTATCCAATCAACTAGACCATGGCACTAAGTGCCTCATCCAGTCTTTTCTTGAACACCTAAAGGGACGGTGACTTCACCACCTCCCTGGGCAGCCCATTCCAATGTGAAATCACTCTCTCTGTGAAGAACTTCCTCCTAACATCCAGCCTATACTTTCCCTGGCACAACTTAAGACTGTGTCCCCTTGTTCTATTGCTGGGTGCCTGGGAGAAGAGGCTACCCCCCACCTGGCTACAATCTCCCTTCAGGTAGTTGTAGACAGCAATGAGGTTCCCAGTGATCCATGATGCGTCGGAGAAAGGTGGAGCTCCAAAGCATCTGCAGTTCATTGATAACATCATTGTCTAGGGGAACAGAGCACACAAAATTTTCAAGAAAGATAAGAAAATAATTGACATTCTGCTGAACGCAGGTTTTGCCATAAAGTGAGACAAGGTGAAAGAACCTGCTAGAGAGATCCAATTTATGGGAATTCATTGGCAAGATGGTCATTGTCACATTCTGGTGGATGTGAAAAATAGTTTCCACCATGGCAAATCCCACAAACAAGAGGAACAGTTCTTAGGAACAGTTGGATTTTGGAGGCTGAACATCCCTGGATACAGCCAAATTGAAAAAAAAAACTTTGTATGATGTGACTTGAAAGAAGAACAATTTTAGGTAGGGACCTGAACAACAAGTAGCCTTTGATCAGATAAAGCAGGAAGTAGTTCATGCAATGGGTTTGGGAACTGTTCAAACTGGTCCACACATTAAGAACATCATTCTGTATACGGTTGCAAGTGATAATGGTCCAACCTGGTGCCTATGGCAAAGAGCCCCAGGAGAAACATGTGGACAACCACTTGGTTTCTGGAGTAGAGGTTATAGAGGGTCAGAAGCAAACTATATGCCGACAGAGAAAGAGATGAGATTTTTGCTGCTTATGAAGAAGTAAAAGCTGCTTCTGAAGTAATCAGAACAGACTCTCAACTTCTTTTGGCTCCCAGACTACCAGTTTCGAACTGGATGTTTAAACGAAAGGGGTCATCACCACATCATGCAACTGCTGTTACCTGGTTTAAGTGGATGGCAGCAAGCACACTTGGGAAGTTTTGAACAACCGGGCATAGTGGAGATGATCACCAACTAGCCAGAAGGCACAGACTGTATAAATCCTCCAGAGGAGAGAGTAACTGAGGCTGAAGAAGCTCCTCCTTACACTGATTTGTCTAATGAAGAAAGGAACTATGATTTATTACAGATGGTTCCTTTTGCCTTGTTGGAAACAAGCGAAAATGAAGAAATGCAGTTTGAAGCCCTGCGCAAACAGTGGCTGAAGCAAAAGCTGGAAAAGGCAAATTGAGCCAGTTTGCAGAGGTAAAAGCTATCCAACTTGCTCTTGATGTAACTGAGCATGAGAATTGACTCATGCTTTACCACTATACTTATTCAAGGATGGTGGCTAATGCCTTATGGGGTTGGCTAAAGGACTGGAAAAAAAATAACTGGCAATGAAAAGGAAAGCCAATTTGGGCTGCTGAGTTATGGCAGGACATTGTTACCTGTCTAGAGAAAGCTCCTGTAATAGTACGACACAAAGACGCTCACATGCCGAGAGTAAAGCTACTGAGGAACATCAACACAAACATCAGGCAGGTTTGGCTGCCAAGGTGTTTCAAACAGATGCAAATTGTAACTTGGATTTAGACAGGGAACACCAAGGTGAACTGTTCTTAGCCCAGTGGGCCCACAATTCCCTGGGACATCAATGTAGAGATGCTTCCTATCAATGGGCACAGGATAGAGCAATCCACATATCCATGGGCGCTATAATGCAAGTTATACATGACTGTGATATTTGTGCTGCTATTAAACAAGCCAAATTTCTGAAGCCCCTGTGGTATAGTGAGCGATGTGCAAAGTACCAATATGGTGAAGAGTGGCAGATTGATAACATCACTCTGCCTTGTTCTCGGACTGGAAAGCAGTGTGTGCTGACCATGGTAGAAGCAAGCACTGGATGGCTGGGAATCTATCCAGTTTCCCATGCTACTGTACATAACACCATTCTTGGCTTGGAAAGACAAAATCATCTGGTGACATGGCACACCAGAGAGAACTGAATCGGATAATGGTACTCATTTAAAGAATAACCTCATAAAAACTTGGGCCAAAGAGCACACCACTGAATGGATATACCACAACCCCTATTATGCACCTGCCTCAGGCAAAACTGAATGGTACAATGGTTTGCTATTGGTTCTGCCAACCAAGCAGGTCCAGCTCGATATGTTGCAAAAGGTAGAAGGTGATAGTGTTCCTGTCATTCCTGAAAAGAATTTGTTGGGGAAGTCTGTTTGGGTGTTCTCCCCTTCAGGGGAGGCTACGCCTGTCTAAGGGGTGGTTTCTGCTGAAGGACTGGGTTATGTAAAAGAATGGTGAAATACAATGTATTCCACAAAGGAACTTGACATTAGCAAAGAGAATGCAGATGTAAGTTGTTGTAAGTTATTTTGTAGATAATTGTGGTACCCATAAAACCCATGAAGAACCCACCATACATGAGCATGAATCCTGTGAGTGCTGAGAGTCCTGCTCCATTCCATTCACTGAAGAAAACATGTTTCTAAGACTGTTTTCTGAAAACATTTGAGGTAGCCAAAACCTGAGACAGATGGAAATAAGGAGATGGATGATCGCTAATAGAAGAAAATGCCTGAAACCTGGACGACTACCGTCCATGACACTGATGCTATCCTTAATTCATAGAATCATAGAATCAACCAGGTTGGAAGAGACCTCCAAGATCATCCAGTCCAACCCATCATCCAGCCCTGTCCAATCAACTAGACCATGGCACTAAGTGCCTCATCCAGGTTTTTTTGAACACCTCCCTGGACAGCCCATTCCAATGGCAAATCACTCTCTCTGTGAAGAACTTCCTCCTAACATCCAGCCTATACCTCACCTGGCACAACTTGAGACTGTGTCCCCTTGTTCTGTTGCTGTTTGCCTGGGAGAAGAGATCTACCCCCACCTGGCTACAGCCTCCCTTCAAGTAGTTGTCGACAGCAATGAGATTACCCCTAAGCCTCCTCTTCTCCATCATCTCATCTTCATACATCTTATCTTCTCCATCATCTCCATCTAATTAGAAGGAATTATTTGATGCTCCAATGGGAATCATATTAAAGGGGTGGATTGTGGCTGTGTGAGCTATATTTCTAGCTCAGACATATAAATATTTGGAACAGAGAAACTTAGAAGTAGAAGCTCTAAGTGGAGTGGCAAACATTCTAGAGAAAGGCTATACAATTGCAACAGTGGATAAGTTAATACAGTTTCATTGGAGCATCAAGAGCTTTATGTCTTGAAGCACAGCTTGGACCTTCCCCTTGCTGCTTCTGCTGCTTCAGCTGTGCCTGCTGCTATCTTCCCCCACTGCTGTTTTGGCTGCTGCTGCTGCTTTTGCTGCTTCACTGCCACTTGATCCGTTCCTCATCTTTGTTATGGTTATTATATTTCTGTAGTAGTTTATTCTCCTCATACCGTTATATTTAAACTATAAGAGATACAATTTCATTTTTCCCTGACTTTCCAAAAGTCTGTGCTCTAGTGAGTTTATTCTACCAGGGGAGGGATCCACCCTAACCAGACATAAATTTTAGAGACAATGTATCTTCTAATTAAAAATTTATTTTTTTTATAAATAAGTCACTGATATCATGTAGCATCTAAAGAGTTCAACACGGTGTCTTTTAAAATCTAGTATTTCTATATAAATCTCTGTATAATGATTTAAAAACAGAATGTGTATATATGTTTATTTCCTCTTGCAAAAGGTCTGGTCCCAACTTGTCTCCAAAATACAACTGAAAATTATGAATTCATGTCAGTTGTATGGGTTTTATGGGACTTGGTACTTTACTTTTTTGTTTAGCATTTCTATATTCACAGCAGTTTTAAATGTAACACAGAAAACTATATAGCCAGTGTAAACGTGAACATCTTTATATGGATATTAAAATACCAAATCTGAAATTAAAAATTAATTACATGTATTAGATTGTGTAATACAGTTTAAGAAGATATTACCTATTCTATTCAGGCATTTTTTCCCTCTAAACTTTAAAGTAACTAAACTTTTATTTAGTACTGAAATATTACAATGACAATATCACTGACTACTCTTCACGAAGATCTCTGTCCCTTAAAAAGAGCAAAAGATTACCAAGTTCTGTGTGATTAGTTGAAAGATACGCCTGTCATGAAGCAGACCATCAAAGAGCCTGAACCCTGGAACACAAAAGAATTCCTTACCAGTACCTGTTACTCCTATGCAGGCAGTTGCTACTACTGCATTTGGTACTAAATCTACACTTTATGCTCCACATACACTTCCTCTTTGATGCCAATTCTTTAAATAATAGTTTATTTACATAAATACTGCTGACCTGAAATAGACAAGGAGTAAGGTTTTTCATGAACATGTGTTTAGTTTTTTACAGAACAACTGTCAAAGAATTCTGCAGTTGCACTTCCCATAGTTTAGCTTCTTTTTATTACACTTTCTCTACTCAGTAAATATATATCCTCCCAGATGTCTTCTGATTTTTCAAACTGTCCTTCAATAAATGTATTTTATTTGTTTTGTTTTCCTTTCCAAGTAACAATTTAAAAACTTATGGTTCACAAAATCAAACAACATTGTGACAGAGGGATTACAAATGACAGGAGCAAATTACCAGCCACACATCTCTCAGACACTGAGGTGAGAGCAAACAAGTCTTGCTCAGTTGTAGGGAGAGAGCATCTCAGCTTCAGACAACAAAGAAGACATTTTTATCTGTTTCAGATGAGTTAGATATGAGGGAACTTAGTGAGACTTAGTCTCCAGGACAATCACCAGATCTTCTAACTACCCAGAATCTTCCAAGGAGGCAACAAAAGATGCTTGATTCCTCATCTACACTTTGCTTTAGCTGCCTATGCATAGGAGGAGCAAGCATTGGACTGTCAACATATGGCAATCTCAGAATATGAGTGAACTTAGTTTTACCTTTCTAGGAGATGCTGTCTACCAGGAGTGTAACTGCCCAGCTTGATTCAGGATAGCAAAGGATAGGTGGCCTTCAGGGAACTTGCAACTACATATTGCATCTCACCATAAAACAGTACATGTCTTGCTTCTGGGATGAAGTTATTGTGATTCATTGGTTGTCTAAAGTCTACGGACTTTAGACAACCAATGAATCACAATAACTTCATCCCTCATTATGAAACTCATTTTTAAATGGCATGAGACTTGTCCACTGCTAAGTTGCTCAAAGAACCTAACTTTTCCCAAACACAGAGTCACTTCAAGAAAATTTTAAAAAGACACTAAAAGGAATGTATTCATACACAGATTAAAAATATTAACAATTAGGAAATCAAGGCAAAGTAACATAAACCCAAGCAGAACACAGCTACCAGATCAAACAGAAAGGCCCTTAAAAAACCAACCAACCAACCAAAAAAAAACCCACAAAACCAAACAACAACAAACAAACAAAAACTCTGTAGATGTTTAAAAAGAAAAAAAATAAAAGGAAAATATCTCTCAGACACAAGTCTGGTAGAATTTCTGGTTTGGCAGGAAGCAAACTGAGGTCATGCCTACGTTTGCAATTAAGAGATGAGCACAACTCCTTAGGCTCACAGTACACACATCTTCACAAGTTTCATAAAATGCCAGCATCAGCTACCTATCAGCAGTTTTTTTCTGAGTTGACACTTAAGAATGCATCTCCTACCTCTGAAATTATGCCAATATAATAAAACAGATAGGCTCTCCTGTTGTTGGAGGGCAGAGCTGACCTTTTCTAAGCAAGCCACTGAGAACTAACTGAAGCTTTTGGAGATGACTTGCCTTGCCCATTCTAGTTTCAGGAAAAGTCTCAGTGCAAATAATTACCAGCAATATGAGTAAAAAGTCTTATTTTTATGTAAGATCAGATCCAGTCCCAAATTATTCCTTAACTGAACAAAAGAGTATGCTCCTGTACAGGTGAACAGTTAATGAGATATCATTTGAGCTTCAAACAAAGAAAGGCCTATTCTGCTACTCAAAGCTTAGTTTACGGTTCCTTCTTGTTTAATAGGCAAGGAACATTATTATTGCTGTTAGTAATCACAGGTATCACAAACATTCCTACTACTAAGGTAGTAGCATGATTTGCTACATGACTGTTGTTGAAGTACATGACAGTGACCAATTTGACATTAAATGTTATAGCACATCTTGTCTCAAAATAATCAGCAGCCTTTGAAGAACATGTGATTCTAATACGTGCTGATTTTTGTCTGGGAGATGAGTATCCAGTATTTATCACTCCTGGAAAGCTTCCACTGAAACACATACAGCTATTTTAGAGGAGAATAGTGACACAACTGGAACTGGAATGGTACCTTGGGATTAAGTGGTGTACTACAAATCACAAATCAGCCTTTTACCTTTTAAGCTATAATACAATCTGAAGCTGATATTTTCTTTGCTATGATATCATCAAAGGAGTATACTCATATTTACTATTTAACAACAGAACCTACAAACTCCTTATGATGTTTTTATCTATTTCTAAAGCACTATTTACAGTCCTACACTGCTAATTAGGGTGCACAGCTCACAAGATTAAACTCAAGGTCACATACTGCACATACACTGCTGCCTGTGAAAGAGGGATCTGTTTCTCAGACTTCACATGTATTTTTAAGGAGCTGCCCTAGTCATCAGCAAACAGCCCTCAAATTACAAAAGTGAAGACAAACTTTGGCTTAAAAGGTAAAATTTAGGGCTTCCATGCCAAAACAGATACACTCCTTCTGATTCAAGTAGTTCCTTTTATCTCTTCACAAAAACTGAAGGGGAAACCCCCAACACATTTAGCACAAGCCTCATTTGCCTTCTCATGGAGGGAAGAGTGAAACTGCCACAAACTCTGACAGGAACATAAGTAGATCACTTTTGAAAAATCCTGGGTTTACAGTACATCTCATAGCCAGTGCTCCCTAGAAGCATCAGCTCAACCTTTTTCTCAGTAGGCACTTGTACAGTTATAAACACTAGAGCTACAAGAGATGCAGTAATTCCATGCAAGTGAAGTTTGTAACACAGAAAAGGTCTGACTTCCCCAGAGAACACTAACTGCATCCTCAGGGGATGATATTAAATATCAGCAATTAGAAGGAGGTGAATATATTGTCCTACCACAATTATTATTATCATATTTGTCTCATAAAATGGCACTTCCAAAATGGAGCATTATGCTTGATTAATGCATATGTAGATAGGAGCTCCAAAAATTCAATTTGCATAAATAGTGAGCAGCAAAATCTGGCTATTTCTCCAACTCCAGTGATGGAAAGATCTTTAATACATGTACCACGTAAACACACAGAAAGAAATTACTGTTAACTACCTAAAAATAGAGCTCATTCTCTTTTATCCAGTAGAACTAGTTAAGACCTCTCTTTATTAGAAGAGATTAAATTGCAGCAGCTTTGTGCAGCAGGCAGACATCCAGCAGAAATCAACTTGAACTAGTATGTGCAAGCTATGTTTAACAGAGAGGAAAAATATACATAACTCGCATAAGTATTTTAAAACAACTCTCCTAAACTCAAAACCTTCAGCAGACAAAGGCTGTCTTATCATTTTAATTTACTTTTCTCCTTTCTAATATCATGTTGCTGTGGCCAACAGCACCTCTGCGGCACTTGTGCCGAAGGCGAGGGGAGAAGTGCACGGACCTGAGGCGCGGCACGGCACGGCAGACCTACTGTCCCACCGTCCCGCCCCCGGTTGCTCTGCCTTCCCTCAGCCGTCCCTCTCGGCTGCACCGGCCCCCGGTACCTTGGAGCCGGGGGAACTCGCTCTCTCGAGGTTGCGTATGTCGCCGCTGTACCCGTACTCGTAGCCGGCAGGGCAGGTCTCCTGGAAGGCACGGAAGGAAAGCAGCTCTCCCCGCGGTGTTCCGGCCATGCTGCGGGCTGCAGGCGAGCACAGAGAAGAAAAAGCCTGACAAGGACACCAGCGCGACACCCCCCTGGGCAGCGGAGCCGCCCCACCAGCGAAGCTGCTGGCAGACACTGCCAGCGGCCCAGCACGGCTCGGCCTAGTACGACCCGGCCCCGCCCGGCCTCGCTGTGCCATGCTCCTCCCGCCCGCCCGCCTGCCCTCCCTGCCCGAGGATCAGCAGCGGTGGTGGCAGGGGTTGAGTAGGGCAGTATCCGCAGCAGTGTGGTAGAGTCCTGAGTCGGTGACTAGGGCCGGAAAAGGAAGGTGGTGGTCGCCATGTGCGGGTGGGCCGTGGAGCCGGACCTGCCTTGCGTCTGCAGCAATCGGGGGGGTTGGCGAGTCCAAGCCCCACTGAGTGGTCGTCGGGAAGGGGGGCCCTGCGTGCTGGCACAGCCCACACTCCGACTGGCACCCATCCAACAACGGAGTTAACTGCCCAGAACTGTTAGTCTGGCCTTTGACACAAGTGCAGAGGCAAAGCCGCAAGTGCACCGACCCCAACCAGAGCCAGCCCGCCGTTGGCGTTTCTGAAGCACAAGGACTTGACGTTTGGGTTCACAGCGACAAGTTTCTATCCACAGCTCTCCTACTCAAGCACGCTACTGAAAATGGGGGTAGTTAATGGAACTTTCCCTAAAAGTTTTTGATTCAATACTTGAACTTTCTTCATTTCCTCTAAGTTAGTAGGTTTGTTATTTCCACCACTGATAACTGTAGTGTAAACAGTGACTGTAGTAGCAGTTGCTTTCTCACACCTTACAGTTTGTGAGAGAGGGCTTGGTTTGGGCTGGTCATTAGTTACAGCAGTGGTTTTTGTGTATGGAACTTTGCTTGTGTAGGATAAACTGTAGCAATCCACATACACAAAAAGGCATATCCAAAGGAATGTGTTGGGATTCTTTTCCTGTTTTTTGGGAGTTTGTGGGGGTTTTTTTTTGTTTTTGTTTTTGTTTTTTTTTTTTTTATTTGTATATTATTTGGTTTTAGTTTTGAGTTTTTTTGGGGGGGACTGTTTATAAGTTTTTTTGAAGGGCAGGATTTTGTTGTTCTTACAATTTTTCTTTGAACAGTATTTGCAGTGATTTCTTTCTACTTCCAGCTCTGCATTCTGTGCAGCATTAAATGATTCCCCAGTCTAATATTAAAACTGCAGGTGTTAGGATGGATATGCATCCAAATTCTGGTAAGGCAAAGTCTTTAGTTAGGTTGCCATACTGTCAGTTGGTCATCAGTGAAATATGGAACTACCAAGAACAAATTTCAGAGTAATTTGATCAATAAAGATTACACATTTCTTTTCAGATGAACAAAACACCTGTTACAAGAAAAGCAATTGCCATCAAGTGGAGGAATGTTTCACATTAAGAAGAAACACAACAACAACAAAACAACAGACTCCTCCATGGATTTTCCTTTATAGCTTCTTGGCATGAATTTTCAGAGCAATTTATTTATATTAATGGCCATATGTATTCCCATCATCATTTTCATGTCAAATGCTTGCTTTAACTTTGATATTTGAGCAAGGCTAGTTTTGCCCACCAAAATACACTGTCTTTGATGCCCTCCTCTGCGCTTGTTTCAATACCTCAATATTTTTATTGTATTGAGGTGCCCAAAACTGGACACAATACTCACAGTGTGGCCTCATCAGTGTACAGGGGGACAATCAACTTCCTGTTGCTGCTGGACACAGTATTTCTAATATAAGCCAGAAAGCCATTGGCTACTTGGGCACACTGCTGGCTCATATTCAGCTGCTTGTCAATTAGAACCCCCAGGTCCCTTTCAGCTAGATAGATTTCCAGACACACTTCCCCAAACCTGTAGCGTTGCTTGATGTTGTGACTGAAGGGCAGGACCTGGCACTTGGCCTTATTGAAGCTCATACCGTTAACACTGGCCTAAAGAGCCCATCTATCCAAGTCCGTCTATAGAGCCTCTCTACCCTTATAATGAGCAGCACTGCCACCTAACTTGGTGTCATCTGTGGACTTACTGATGGCTCTCGATCTTCATTAAGGTCATCAATAAAGATGTTCAACAGAAGTGTTCCCAACACTGAGCCCTTAGGAACACCACTTGCGATTGGCTGCCAGTTGCATTTAACTCGCTTGACCACCACTAATCAAAGCCATGAGCAGCCAGTTTTTATAGAGAATTGTACAGGAAACAACATCAAAGGCTTTTTATGATTCTCGGTAGACAATGTTCACAGTTTTTCCCTCATCCAATATTCAGTTCATCTTGTCATGGAAGGAGATAAGGTTTCTTAGGTAGGATCTGCTATTTATAAACCAGTGATGGCTGGGCCTGATCCCCTGGTTGCCCTCTATATGGCATGTAATGGCACTCAAGATGATCTGCTTCATGACCTTCCCTGGTGCCAAGGTCAGATTGAGAGGTCTGTAATTTCCTGCCTCTTCCTTTCATCTGTTCTTGTAGAAGGATGTTATATTTGCTACCTTCCAGTCCATTGGGACCTCCCCATTTATCCAGGAATTAAGGTAGAGTGGCTTGGTGAGCATGTCTGCTAACTTTTTCAGTATTCTTGGGTGTAGTCCGTACAGCCCCATAGACGTCCATGCCTTACAGTAGATTTCCATCTTCTTTCTTCTGATTTTTGAAATATAAAACCTTTAGGAAAAAAAAATCTTAATGTCTGGAACAATCCTTGCTATCAATACAGACTAAGGGATGAGGTGGTAGAAAGCAGCCCTGAGAAAAAGGACTTCAGGGTGCTAATGGATGAGAAGCCAGACATGAGCAGACAGTGTGAACTTGCAGCCCAGAAGGCAAATCACATCCTCAGCTGCATCAAAAGATGCATGGCCAGCAAACTGAGTGAGATGATTCTGCTGCTTTGCATCCAGGTCTGGAGTCCTCAATACAAGGAGGACATGGACCTGATAGAGCAGGTCCAGAGAAAGGTCATAAAAATTATCAGGGAGTTGGAGCACCTCTGCTACAAAGACAGGCTGAGGGAGATGGGATTGTCCAGCCTGGAGAGGAGGAGTATCTGGAGACACCTAATAGCCTTCCAGTACCTAAAAGGGGCCTAAACAAAGGCTGGAGAGGGACTGTTTACAAAGGCCTGTAGTGGTAGGACAAGGAGAAATGGCTTCAAACTAGAGAAGAGTAGGTTTAGATAGGATATTTGGAACAAGTTCTTTACCATGAGAGTGATGCAACACTGGAACAGGTTGCCCAGGCAGGTGGTTGGTGTCCCATCCCTGGAGATACTCAAAGTGAAGCTTGACAAGGCTCTGGGCAACCTAATGTAGTTGAGGATGCCCCTGCTTACTGCAGAGGGGGTTGGACTAGATTACCTTTGGAGGTCACTTCCAACCCTAACTATTCTATTACGATCCTGTGACAAAAGACAAGGGCGCAAGCTGGAGCAAGGGAAATTCTGACTCATTAGGAGGTTTAGAAAAAATAACTTGCCATGAGAGTGGTCAAATACTGGAGTATGTTTCTTGGAGAGGCTGTAGTGTCTCCATCCTTAGATTCAGAATCCACCAGGACATGGCCCCGAGCAACCTCCACCAGCTGAACATGCTTTGAGAAGGAGGATGGACAGGAGACCTCTAGGGTTCCCTTCCAGCCTGTGTGGTTCTGAAATAATTAATTCTGATGATAAGCAAAATATTTTAAGTAATTAATGTTTGAATATAAGGCCCAACTCTCACGGTTGTCCTAGGACAGGAACATAAATTGCATAATGTTTCTGTCCCTTCCAGCACATTTTGTGACTGTGTTTCCCGTACACCCTACCCATACAGAAGTTAGCTGAGCAGCGCTGAATGCAGGCAGCAACTACTGAACTTGCCAACTGAAGCTGACTTTGCTGAAAGAGAAAGAATAATGTATGTATTAGCAGTGGACACGTTGTCTAGTGAAGATTTAAAGTAGAATGACCAGAAAACGTACATAGATCCATTGAATTTGTTTTATTTGAGAGATTCATCTGTGGCACCCTGACCCAGGTTCTCCTTGGACCTGTGTACCCTGGCTCCCTGCTCCCTACCCCTACTGAAGTAATCCTGCCTCTGCCAAAAACTCCTGCTGTTTGCTGAAACACACCAGCAGTATGGTTTTCCTTGCACTGCTAAGGCAGCACTGCTCCATGAGATTTGCCTCGTGGAAGCTGTGTCTGGAGACACTTTGACTTTGGCTGGTTCCATTCTCATTTGGTTTGTGCTGTGTGGTTCACAAATTGGATTATAAAACTTGCAGTTTCCTTTATGGATACTGCCATAAAGGAGATCCAGGGACTGTCTCCAAGTTCCTGCTCCACCCTTTTAAGTAAAATCTGGCATTCTCTTGGCTTTTCCCTTGGGTCCTGGCTCACCTCTGATTTCTAAGTGGGGTAATGCTGTTTTGTGGATTCGCCTTTTCCATCACTCCAGTGCGAGATCAGCGGAGGGAGAGCCTCAGTAACGGCTAGCTGAGGTGTGCTTTTGATTTGGTTTGTTTGGGCTTTCTGGGCTTCTTTGAGGGCTTTTTGTGGGCAGAAGAACCCCAGGGAAAGGGCAGGACCAATGAGAGCTGTCCTTAGCACGCCTGCTCAAAAAGTGATGTAGCTGGGGGGTGTTGCCAGGGAACCGCGCGGAATTTAAACAACCCAATAGTGTGAGCCCCTCATTCCAATGCAAGAGCAGTGGAGGGAGAGCCTCAGTAGCAGCTAGCTGAGGTGTGCTTTTGATTTGGTTGGTTTGGTCTTTCTGGGCTTCCTTGAGGGCTTTCTGTGGGTGGAAGAACCCCAGAGAAAGGGCAGGACCATCAAGAGCTGTCCTCAGTGTGCCTGCTCAAAAAGTGACATAGCTGGGGGGTGTTGCCAGGGGACCATGTGGAATTTAAACAGCCCAATAGCACAGGCCCCTCATTCCAATGTGAGATCAGTGGAGGGAGAGCCAGTCTGCTCACTGCAGCAAGGGGAGTAGCACAGGAGGGGTGAGGAAAAAAAAAAAGGCAACCCCTCTGTCTCCCCCAACCCAAACCCTAACCTGCTGGCCTATATCACATCACCATAGTAGGTAAGCATAATGGTCTCCACCTGACAGAATGAAGCTAGGCTCCTGGTGCCAGCTAAGATAGAAATGGGAACACAGTCGGAGGTTGAAATTAAACAGGCTAAAATGCATACCACAGGCTACAGTGAATGCCTCAGTCTTTCCTCTGTACCAGGGAATTGTATACACTGTGAACAGGTAGATTTCTTACTGAGAAGAGCAGCGCAGCTGGAGGATGAAGTTGAAAGATTGAAGGATGAAGTTCATAGGCTTAGAAACATCAGAGGAGCAGAAGATGAGATAGACAGTGGTACCAAGCTTTGGCAGCCCCAATGGAGAGACAGAATTACCCATTATCAGACACTGAGGGTCAAGTATCCCCTGTATTCACCCCCTGTCAGATTGTAGCCAATAACTCAAAGGAAAAGAGGAAGGGGAGGCAAGTTCCTGGTCAAGGCAGTAAAGAAACTCCTGACTTGTCCATCTCCCATCCCCCGAACTCCCTCTACCAAATCAACGAGGGGCTGTGGCAACAAATTCCCACCTGCCATGGTGGGAGCATTACTTCAGTTATTAACAGCACTCCCCAGGTAACTTTACAGAACAGGTTTGATGTCCTGCAGGTAAAACTGGCCAGCAAAGAAGGTGAACCATATGGCTTGGAGAAAATCCCAAAATTTAAGCAGCCTAAGCCCTCCGTACAAACATCTTGCATCAAAAAAAAGAGAAGAGTTATTGTCATAGATGACTCCCTTTTAATGGATGCAGAGGGCCAAATATGCAGACCTGACCCACTCCAAAGGGAGGTCTGCTGTCTACCAGGGGCCCAGGTCAAGGATGTAATAAGAAGGCTTCCCTCCCTGGTACGGCTCATGGATTATTACCCATTTCTAGCCTTCCAGATAGGTTATGTTGACTTTGGAAGGAAAAAATTAAAAGCTATAAATAGAGACTTTGTGGCCTTGGGTCAAGTGGTCAAGGGAGTGGGAGCCCAGGTAATATTATCTTCTATCCTCCCTGTTGAAGAGACCAACCCAGAGAGAGTGAGGAGGACTCACACGCTCAGCGCTTGGCTTCAAGACTGGTTGCCTCCAACCAGGATTTTGGCTTCTTTGACCTTGGATCCCTCCACATGACACCAGGTCCAGCAGCAGATGGGGCGCACCTCTCTCCAAGTGGAAGGAGGTGTATATTGCAGAGGTTGGCTGGGAATATTAATCATGCTTTAAACTAGATTGGAAGCGGGGGAGGGTGGAAGCAAGGCTTACTACAAGCAAGTCTGAGACAATTGTGAGGCCATGTGTCAGCTCCACTGGCAGCTCCACTGGTGACTCGGGGGAGGTAGGTAACAGTGAGCTGTGTGCTGGAGGAGAGGCAAGACACAACATCTTGTGATGCAGAAACACATCTCCCCTCCCAGAAACCTGAGTCCCCAGGAGGGGCTCTCTACCACCCCTTCACCTACCCCCTACCCCTCTCAACCTTACCCCAGTCCCAAGGAAGAATAGTGGTTCAGCCAGGGGGTTAAGAAGCAAAGTGGATTAGTCCAAAATGGAGGGTGAGGTTAGAGAGATGCAGCTCAGCCAGCAGCCCGAATGAGAGTGGTGTCGAGTGTGTTATCTATGTTTTGATTTATGTTTTTATACATCTCAGTAAGCCTATGAGGGAAGTAGACATCACCATTGTTTTCCTTTTACAGCCTGTAATCTAGTTCTTCTCACCAAAACATTCTAGCTAGCTTCAAACTAGCACACATATCAGGGAGGGAGGCTAACAAAAGCCTTCATCCTGTTACCTTGCAGCACACTGGGGACACACAAGAACTCTTAAAAAAATCTTCCAGAGATGGGTCACGGGGATCAAGCAAGGAGGAATCAGCATGTGCAGAGCTTACTGCTAGGTTGGGGCCATGGAAGGGGCTGGGAATGGCAGAACAGCAAGAGTGGAAGCTAATGGACTATCTCCCTTCATGAAATGCTTATACACCAATGCATGGAGCATGGGGAATAAGCAGGAGGAGCTGGAGATCTGTGTTGGGCTGAATGACTATGATATTATTGCCATCACTGAAGCATGGTGGGACAGCTCCCACAACTGGAATGTTGTCATGGATGACTACGTACTGTTCAGGAAGGCTAGACCCGCCAGACGAGGTGGGGGAGTTGCCCTCTATGTGCGAGAGCAACCAAAATGTGCTAAGTTCTGTTCAGGGTAGGGGGCAGAACAAGTTGAACACTTGTGGGTAAGAATTAGGGGATGTGGAAAAGGAGATTAAATTGTTGCAGGCATCTACTATAGACCCACCAGACAATGAGGAAGATGTTGATGAGGCCTTCTACAGACAGCTGGAGGTAGCCTCTAGAGCTAACTCCTTGGTGCTCATGGGAGACTTCAATCACCCTGATATTTGCTGGGAAGATCACACAGCAAGGCACAGACAGTCCAAAAGGCTCTTACATTGTATCGATGATAACTTCTTGATGCAGGTAGTGGAGGAACCAACAAAGACAGGTGCACTGCTGGACCTTGTATTAACTGATAAAGAGGGACTGGTTGTGGACATTAAGGTTGGGAACAGCCTTGGGGACAGTGATCGTGACATGGTGGAGTTTAGTATTCTACAGGGTAGAATCAGACCCACAAGTAGAATTGCAACCCCAGACTTCTGCAGAGCTAGCTTTGTGCCCTTCAGGGACATGCTTGCAGAAATCCCATGGGCTAAGACTCTGGAGGGTAAAGGAGCCCAAGAAAGTTGGCTAATTTTTAAAGACCACTTCCTCCAAGCCCAAGCTAGGTGTGTATCCCTGAATAAAAAATCAGGTAGACATGCTAGGAGACCTGCATGGTTGAATAAGGAGCTCCTGAAGGAAATCTCAGGGAAGAAGGAATCTTCCAATATTGGAAGAAGGGATTTGTCACTTGGGAGAACTATAGAGTAGTCAGGGCTTGTAGGTATCATGGAGGGGGGTATTCTACTACCTACACCGGATTTGGCGGAGGGGAGAAATTAATTGGGGCGAGATAATGTTATATAAAAATATATATTTATTAAACTCAATATTCTGAACTCTCGCCACCCCCAACCACTGTATATTAATATTCATTTACACGGTTATGAGAACATTCTGGGATAAATTATGTACAGGAACTTATTAATTAACTAGCAAACATTCACACTATAAACTGAGAGAGGAGTTTTCCCCCACGGCAAATACCATTTGGGGTCTATATGCTGTTTGTCCAGCCAAAAGGGCTGAAACTGATTCTGCTCTACAGCAGAGGCAACAGATATTTACAGAGGTATTAAAGCTTTTACTCACAACTCTTATTAATCAATAATCACCCTCTGGGGCTACATCACAGCCTATGCCAGTGTCCAAACTTCAGGGGATCTCTGCCCATGGACCTTGAGGCTGGAATCCTCCCGGCTTGAAAGGAAAGGATGAATCTTCCCAGTTTGTGGGAAAATAGTGGTTTCTGACCTTTTCTCCTGGCGAGGATGCAATCTCTGCCTTTGTGCTGCTGGCTCCTTCTGGATGCTTCTGTCCAGGAATTCTAGCTGGCAGGATCTCATGTGTAGGAGGAGAATATTGTGCTGTCTCTGGCACAGTTCTTCATGTGGCTAGCAGGCCGTGGGTGCAGACAATCCAGACTCTGCTTCCTGGTTATCTTAGCGGCAGTGGCACGCTTACCAGGCAATGATAGGCAGCGGGCATGCAGGATGTGCACAGCTGCTGGGAGTCTGAGCTCCATAGGTAAATGCAAGCAATCCAGGATCTGGTCCTGATAACACGGTGGCGTGCAGCTGTGCACAGCTGGCTGGAGACTATAGGCTCCACATATGCATATATATATATAGGCAGGCTTACATGAGCTCTGCAAGAAAGGTACACAGAGAGGTGAGCTGCGAGTGAGGCTCCGAGTGTGATCGATGGCATCTGAGCAGCTGAGCTATCAAGGTAGCAGCTGAGTGGCTGAGCACTTTGTTTACCTGTGCACCCCTATTTATTGAATGTGGGCCAAAATTAATGGCCTCTTTGGCCACTAGAATGACCAATCAGGTTGGCAGTTAGCCAGACCTTACCATAATAGGCAAATGCCACTTGCCTGGACTTTCCCAAATATGGGGATCACATGGGCTTACGCCAGGGAGACACGAGGTGGGTGTGTGGGCTTACACAACCTGTTTACAACCAGGGGTCCTGACAGAAAAACATGTCCAGGTAAGGCAAGACGTAAGTAAGCCTCTTTTCAGGCCTACAGGCCCTCCACGACAGTAGGAAAGCAACAAGGAAGGCCAATGCCCTCTTTGAACTGATGCTGGCAAAGGAAGTAAAACAACAAGAAAGGCTTCTTCAAGTACACCAGTAGAAAAAGGAAGAACAAGGAAGGTATGGGGGCACTACTGAATGAGGAGGCAGCCTTGATAACTGAGCATGCAGAGAAGGTGAATGCTGAATGCCTTCTTTGCTTCAGTTTTTACACCTAAGGCCGAACTCTCCTATGTACTCCAGACCTGTGATGAAGGAGAGGAAGCCTGGAGGAGGGAATGCCCTGTACTGGTCAGTGCAGACTGGATTAGAGATCAGTTATACAACTAAAACATTAACAAGCCCATGGGCCCTGATGAGATGCACTCAAGGGTGCTGAGAGAACTGGCTGATATTATTACATCTTTGCCAAGTTGTGGCAAACAGGAGAGGTGCCTGAGGACTGGAGGAGAGCAAATGTCACTCCAGTCTTCAAAAATAGCAAGAAAGAGCTTCTGGGAAACTATAGACCTGTCAGCCTCACCTCCATCCCTGGAAAAATGATGGAGCAGCTCCTGCTGGAGGGCATCTCAAGGCACTTGAACAAGAAGAAGGTTATCAGGAATAGTCAGCATGGATTTACCAAGGGGAGGTCGTGCTTAACTAACCTGATAGCATTTTATGATGCCATAACTGAATGGGTAGATTCAGGGAAACCAGTGGATGTAGTCTACCTTGACCTTAGCAAGGCCTTTGACACCATCTCCCATGACATTTTAATGAGCAAGCTGAGGAAGTGTGGGACGGAAGAGCGGACAGTGAGGTGGGTTAGGAACCGGTTGCAAGATAGAGTTCAGAGAGTGGTGATCGATGGTGCCAGGTCCAGCTGGAGAGCTGTGACTAGTGGTGTCCTGCAGGAATCAGTGCTGGGGCTAGTCCTGTTCAACATCTTCATCAAAGACATTGATGAGGGCACAGAGTGTCTGCTCAGCAAGTTTGCTGATGACACCCAGCTGGGAGGCTTGGCTGATACAGCTGAAGGCTGAGTGGTCACCCAGAGAGACCTGGACAGACTGGAGAGCTGGGCACAGAGGAACTAGATGAAGTTCAACAAGGACAAGTGCCGAGTCCTGCACCTGGGAAGGAATAATAAACTGCACCAGTACAGGCTGGGAGGTGATCTGCTGGAAAGCAGTCCTGTGAGAGGGACCTGGGGGTCTTGGTGGATAACAATTTAACCATGGCACAGCAATGTGCCCTGGGATCTTGAGGTGTATTAGGAGGAGCGTGTCCACCAGATCAAGGGAGGTTCTCCTCCCCCCTTGTCGTGGAGTGGTAGTCTGCTGCCTACACCAATTTGTGATGGAGAGGAGAAATTAATTGGTGCAAGATAATATTCTATAATAAAATATATTTATTAACTTCAATATTCTGAACTCTCGCCACCCCCAGCCACTGTAATTTAATATTAAAAGGACCTACATTGCCATGAAGACATTCTAGGATTAATATCTGAACATTAACTTATTAATAACTAGCAAACAATTCAAACTATAAACAGAGAGAGGAGTTTCCCCGCAGCTTAATGCTGCTTGGGGTCTACATACTATTTGCCCAGCAGGATGGGCTGAAAGCTCTTTCTGCTCTATGACAGGAGGCAACAGATATTACAAAGGCATTAAAGCATTTACTCACAAGTTTTGATTAATTATCAATCAGTAATCACCCTCCAGGGCTACATCACAGCCTATACAAGTGTCCAGTTCTTCAGGGTCTCTGCCTGTGGACTTTGAAGATGGAATCCTCCAGCTTCAGGGGAAATAGTCTCTCTGACCTTGTGCTACTGGTTTCCTCTGGATGCTCTCTCAAGGTATATGTAGGCAGGATCTCAAGTGCAGAGGAAATACAATGACGTGCAGTCTGAGCACGGTCTAACGCTGGCTACTCAGGCCGACTGTGTGCAGACAAGTGCATCTGCTCCTGGCAACTTTTGGCAATGGCGCACACCAGGTAATCATAAGGCAGTGGGCATGCAATAGGATGCACGGCTGCACGGGAATCTGTGCTCCGTAAAGGCAGGCATAAGTGAGCTCTGCAAGTGAGTACGCAGGCAGGCGAGCAATGTGGGGGAGCAAGCATGTTGTTTACCTGTGTACCCCTATTTATTAAATGTGGGCTGAGATTAATGGCCCTTTGGACACTAGAATGACCAACAATACCATAATAGGCAAAAGCCACAGGCCTGCACTTTCCAAATATGGTAAACACACAGGTTTTACACTAGGCAGGCACGAGCTGGACATGTGGGGGCATACACATGTTTACACAAACAGGGGTCCTGGGCAGACCAGACTTCATGGCAACAGGCCTATTGTGCCCCTTTTATCCATTTAATATGTTTACCTCTGGTTTGGGCAGAAAAACATGTTCAGGCAGGACAGGGCAAGGCATAAATAAGCCTATTTTTGGGCATTTGAGCCCTCCACAACACCCCTCTATTCTGCCCTGGTGAGACCTCATCTTGAGAATCACAGAATCAACCAGGTTGGAAGAGACCTCCAAGATCATCCAGTCCAACCTAGCATCCAGCCCTATGCAGTCAACTAGACCATGGCACCGAGTGCCTCATCCAGTCTTTTCTTGAACACCTAAAGGGACAGTGCCTCCACCACCTCCCTGGGCAGCCCATTCCAATGTGAAATCACTCTCTCTGTGAAGAACTTCTTCCTAACATCCAGCCTATACCTACCCTGGCACAACTTAAGACTGTGTCCCCTTGTTCTATTGCTGGTTGCCTGGGAGAAGAGGCCACCCCCCACCTGGCCACAATGTCCCTTCAGGTAGTTGTAGACAGCAATGAGGTCACCCCTGAGCCTCCTCTTCTCCAGGCTAAACAACCCCAGCTCCCTCAACCTCTCCTCATAGGGTTTATGCTCCAGTCCCTTCACCAGCTTTGTTGCCCTTCTCTGGACACCTCAACATCACTCTTGAATTGAGGGGCCCAGAACTGGACACAGTACTCAAGGTGTGGCCTGACCAGTCCTGAGCACAGGGGAAGAGTAACTTTCCTCGTCCTACTGGCCACACTGTTCCTGATGCAGGCCAGGATGCCTTTGGCTCTCTTGGCCACCTGGGCACACTGCTGCCTCAGCTTCAGCCTACTATCTAACAGTACCTTCAGGTCCCTTTCCTCCTGGCAGCTTTCCAGCCACTCAGCCACCAGCCTGTAGAGCTGCTTGGGGTTGTTGTGGCCAAAGTGCAGAACCCTGCACTTGGCCTTGTTAAATCTCATCCCATTGGCCTTTGCCCACCCATCCAGCCTGTCCAGGTCCCTCTGCAGGGCTCTCCTACCTTCCAGCAGATCAACACCTGCTCCTAGCTTGGCGTCATCCGCAAACTTACTGATGCTGGACTCAATCCCCTCATCCAGATCATCAATAAAGATATTGAGCAGGACTGGGCCCAGCACTCATCCTTGGGGAACACCACTAGTGACTGGTTGCCAACTGGATGTGGCACTATTCACCACCACTCTCTGGACTCGGCCTTCCAGACAGTTCTTGATCCAGCACAGAGTGAATCTGTCCAAACCATGAGCTGCCAGGTTGGCTAGGAGCTTGTTGTGGCAGACAATATCAAAGGCTTTGCTGAAGTCCAGGTAGACTACGTCCACAGCCTTCCCCACATTCACCAGGCAGGTAACCTGATCATAAAAGGAGATCAGCTTGGTGAGACAGGACCTGCCCTTCCTAAACCCATGCTGGCTGGGTGTGCTAGTTTGAATCAAGCTAGAATGTTTTGGTAACAGAAATAGATAACGGGCAGTGAAATGAAAACAATTGATGTCAACTTCTCTCACAGTCTCGCTGAGAGCTCTGGGAAGAAGAAGTAAACTTTCTCCATTTTGTCTCTCACTCTTGCTTTTGCCTTGGACCTGGTCACATCTCATTAACCCTGCTCCTACTAACCTTGCTCCCTAACCTCTTGGCTGCACCTCTCTTCTTCCTGAGAACTGGGGTAAGGTTGAGAGGGCCGGGGGGAGGTGTTGGGGTGGTTTGAGAGCCCCTCCTGGGGACTCAGGTTTCTGGGAGGGGAGTTGTGCTTTTGTATTGTTTATCCTTTGTATATTTCTGTATATAATTGTATATAACTGTATATATTGTAAATAGCTGCTTGTAAATTCTGCTAGCTGTAAATAAATTGCTTCATCTATATTCCCAGGGTCCGTCTGAGTTAGCTGGGGCAAATACAAAGTGTGGGAGGGGCGGGGTAACCCCCAAACCATCACACTGGGCCTGATCCCTTGGCCATCCTGTAGGTGCTTTGTGATGGCACTCAAGATGACCTGTTCCATCATCTTGCCTGGCACTGAGGTCAGGCTCACAGATCTGTAGTTTTCTGGCTCCTCCTTTTGACCCTTCTTGTGGATGGGTATCACATTGGCCAGCTTCCAGTCTTCGGGGACCTCTCCAGTGAGCCAGGACTGTTAATAAATGATGGAGAGTGGCTTGGTCAGCTCATCTGCCAGCTCTCTCAGAACCCTAGGATGGATCCCATCCAGTCCCATGGACTTGTGAGGATCCAAATGTCTCAGCAGGTCCCTTACTTCTTCCTCATGGATTAGAGAGGGACTATAGTGGTCCTTGACTCCATCCACCACTTCAGGAGTCCAGTTGTCCTGGAGACAACCTGTCCCATTATTGAAGATTGAGACAAAGAAGGTGTTAAGCACCACTGCCTTTTCCTCATCCTTTGGCACTATATTCCCCTCTCTATCTAATAAGGACTGGAGGTTGTCCTTGGCCCTTCTCTTGACATTCATATATTTAAAGAAACACTTTTTATTTTCCTTGACAGCCGTGGCCAGCCTAGGCTCCAAATGGGCTTTTGCCTCTCTAATTTTTCCTCTACAAGACCTAGCAACTTCCTTGAACTTTTCCTGGGACACCTCCCCTCTTTTCCAAAGGTGATATACTCTCTTTTTAATCTTTAATTCCTTCAGCAGCTCCCTGCCCATCCAGTCTGGCTGCCTCCCTCGTCGGCTCGTTTTCCGGCTCAATGGCACAGCCTGCTCCTGTGCCTTTAGGAGTTCTTTCTTGAAGTAGGTCCAACCTTCCTGGACCCCTTTGTTTTCAAGGACTTTTTCCCAAGGAACTTTCTGAATTAGTTCCTTAAATAGGCTGAAGTCTGCCCTTTGGAAGTCCAGTGTGGAGGTTCTGTTAATGCCCCTCCTGGTTTCTCCATGTATTGAAAACTCTATAATTTCATGGTCACTGGACCCCAGGCAGCCTCCAACCACCACATCCCCTACCAGGCCCTCTCTATTTGTGAGCAGCAGGTCAAGCAGGGCTGCCCCCTGGTAGGCTCACATAACAGCTGGGATAAGAAGTTGTCTTCCACACATTCTAGAAACCTTCTAGACTGCTTCTTCCCAGCAGTGTTTAAGTCCCAGCAGATGTCTGGTAGGTTAAAGTTTCCGACAAGAACAAGGGCAGGTGATCTTGAGGCAGCCTCCAGTTGTTTTAAGAGTAATAAATCAACCTCTTCTTCCTGATTGGGTGGTCTATAACGGACTACAACCAGGATATCAGTCTTGTTGGCCTTCCCCTTAATTCTCACCCATAAAGACTCAACTTGATCATCCTTGATTTCTACCCCTATGACATCCAGAGCATTCCTAATATACAGAGCCACTCCCCCACCTTTTCTCCCTTGCCTGTCTCTCCTGAAGAGTCTGTAGCCATTGATTACAGCACTCCAATCATGCCAGTCATCCCAACACATTTCTGTGATGGCGACAACATCATAGTTTTCCTTCAGTACCAAGGCTTCCAGCTCCTCTTTTTTGTTACCCATACTGCGTGCATTAGTGTACATACACTTCAGCTGGGCTGCTGCTTTTACCCCTATCTCTAGCCTACTGTCCTCAATTTCCTTTGATTTATCTCTATTGCTGTCATTTTTAAACCCCTCCCCCTTCCACTCTAGTTTAAAGCCCTCTCAACAAGCCCAGCCAGCTTATATGCCAGGGTCCTTCTCCCCTTTTGTGTCAGTTGTACCCCATCTGTTGCTTGCAGACCTGTGGCAAGATGAAGTTCCCCAATATCAAAGAATCCAAAGTTATGTTGGAGGCACCAACCTCTGAGCCACTTGTTCATCAAATACGCTTTTCTATTCCTCTCTGTATTCCAACCTGTGACTAAGGGTAAAGATGAAAAGACTGCCTGTGCCCCTGCTCCCTCAACTGCTTTTCCCAGTGTCTTAAAGTCCCTTTTGATAGCTTTTAGCCCTCTGTTATCAACCTCATCATTCCCTGCCTGTATAACTAATAAGGGATAGTAATCAGAGGGCTGCACTACAGTAGGCAGCCTCCTGTTAACATCCCTGACCCAGGCCCCAGGGAGGCAGCAGACCTCCCTGTGGAAGGGGTCTGGCTGGCATATGGGGCCCTCTGTTCCCTTCAGAAGGGAATCACCAATAACAATTACCCTCCTATTTTTCTTCTGGGTACTTGTTCTGATGCGAGAGGGCAACTGATTTGTTTCAGTTGCCCTCCCAGCCGGTGATATTTCTGCCTGCTCCAAAACCACCTCATCCTCAGCCTCTAGTGCCCTATATCTGTTGTGTAAGGGCAGCTGAGGATGTGAGGATGGCTGGGAGGGTTTTCCCTTGCCCCTTCTGGCAGGTACCTGCATCCATTCTCCTTGGTTACTAAGTCCCTCTGGCAAGGGGGGCTGCAGAGCATGGTGCTCTCTTTTACATTCCGTTTCAGCCTTGAGGCGTTCCACCTGTCCCTTGAGTACAGCCACCAGGTAAAGCAGACTATTAATCTGCTCACACCTAATGCAGCCAATGCCTGTGTCTCCCTCGACTTCGAGTGCCAGGCTCCAACACTCCTCACATCCAGTCGCCTGGACACCTGCATTCCTACAGGTGGGCTCTGTTTGAGTGCCCACAGTTTTACAAGTATTGTACAACTTGGACCTAATTTGCACCATATCTGGCTTTCTTGGAAGTCCCATGGCAGTCAAGTTAGTTCGGAGATTTCCTTCCCCCGTCCCGGCGCACGCTGCGCCTGGGCTCAGCAGAGACGACTGCCTCAGTACTGCTTTCTCTTGCCGAACCAGGCTGTGGCGTCGCCGCTGCCGCTCCGCGTTTTAATCACCCGCTCACCAGGCACCGCCCCCTCTGCCTCACCTTCCAATCGAGCACTTAGCGCCTGCCGCTTCCCTGCCCCCCTTCTGGGCTCCTCGGATCGAGAGAGCCGCAAAACGGAGGAGAAAAAGCTTCGGCAAAGCGCGTTTCAGCTGAGCTAGCCTCGGTCCTGCTCTCTCTTGCCGAACCAGGGTCACAGACCGCTGGAACAGACTCCCCAGAGAGGTCCTGAAGTCTCCTTCTCTGGAGACTTTCAAGACTTGTCTGGATGTGTTCTTCTGTGTTCTCTGTTGTCCTGATCCGGCGGGGAGGTTGGACTCGATGATCTCTTTGGATCCCTTCCAACCCCTGACATCCTATGATCCTATGATCTTCTGAGTTTTTCTAAATTGTCAAAATTTCCCATAAGCATCCTTGTGAAATTCCTGAATTAATTAAATCCTGTGCCGGCATTGCACCCCAGAGTAACAGTTGTGAACACCAATGTGATTAGATAATCATTCTCCATTTATTTCTGTGAATATAGGAACTTATATGCTAACTTGGAAGAGGCATGCATAGCTAACTTTAGTTAAGATTGGTACATGTGGAAAGTACAGATTGGCTTAAGGTTATGTGTGAGGTACAGATAGGTTAACTTATATAAACAACCTGTAGGGTCAGCCCCCTGCAGCTGGGAGACCCTGCCTACTCACAGCTGCATGTGGGGGGCTGTTATTCACCATCTCAATCCCTGCCTCTGGGATGGATTCAAGGGCACTCTGAAGCACAGGGTTGCTCATGTTTGTCAGTTTGTGTCCTCTGTTAGCAAGAAATCCATCCACAGTCCTGTAAATAGAATCTTAACTAGTTTTGGAGTAATCCACCACTAGACTAAGGGAATCTCTGCTGCAGAAGACCCAGTAAACTCAGTGTTGGCAGTGATTGTGGGCAGTATGATTTCAATTCCTGATTTGAATTGAGAGATTCTGACACTGTGATGTAACCCTATAAGCATTAACTTTCAGGATTTCTAATTTGTCAGTTCACAACACCAATTGAAGGAAGTAGTTTCTCTCTAGCCAGACTTGAGACAAGCAGATGATCTGGAGAGAATTTATTTCCCTACAAGTTTAATCTCCCCAAGTTCTGCTTTGATTTATTCCTGCTACTTGAAACTACTTCCTTACTAGCTGAATTCTATAGGTTGTTTTTTTCCTTAATTCTGTTCATGGGTTACAGGAAAGAGCCTTTGGGGATATCTCTGAGAGGCAGAAGCCTGAGATGCTGCACTGTCTTTTCTGTAGGAACCCAGCCCTTGTGCCATAGTTATATGAATTCTCTGCAGCTTTAACAGTGAGTCAAAACACCACTTCTCTTTAGCAATTTTATAAACTATTATGCTCATCTAGTCATCTGAGGCTAAACGTTGCAGTTGATGGAAAATCTGAGTAGAGATCAGAATTTACACAACTGTTCTTCTTCATCACCTTTCAAACACCTCCTCTGCAGAAAAGAGATGGGTTATCCAGAGGGTTTTCTATCAAAGCTTGCTCTGGCATACTTCTGAAGATTCTCTGATTAAATGATAATAGGTAAGAGACTTAGCATGTACTTATAAACCCCAGAACTCCCAAATGCATTTTGAAATGCATTTACAAAAACTGAATCATGGAGGCCTGCATTTTCAGTAGTGCTCGAGGGTTAAATGTGAAATACATGAAAATGATGGGTGTTCAAATATTGGGTACCTAGGACTTCCCTTTTCTGTTGTTGCAATTACTTTGTCAAATCCAAGTACCTCTCTCCCTTCCCTGATGTGATTTATTTCATTGTGTTGGAGAAATACACATTATTACATACTAACACAAAATACATACTCCCCATTCAGTTTTACTAAACAGATTTCTTGGAGGTGTGTGAAACCCTGGCTGCTGCTCAGCATATCATACCTTACTCATCAGCACTGATGGAAAACATTATTGTCATACATAATGTAAGACTCCTAAGCTGTATTTCTAAAGCCCCAACTAATGGCTGCAGTGCCTTTCAGAATTTAGTGTAGAAGTGTGGGAATGCAATGTGAGAAGGAATAATAACAAGCAGACAGAGCGTGCCGGCCTTGGTTCCCACAGCAGCACAATACCTTATCTGGGGGGAAGGAGAGACAAGTAGGCATCTCGTTAATGAGAAAAACAAGGTGTGGTGTATGTAAAAGACTGAGTTGTTCTTGGCTAATTATGCTAATGTGTAAGCGTGTGCTTTATGTTCAAGACTATATAATTGGAGCTAGAACGAACAGTAAACGTCTCTGGTAGAATTCACATTGAATTGTGTAGAGTCCATGTGGCATCACTCTTGCCATACTGGTCTGTCTAGGCTTTTCCTGCGTTCTCCTGCAAACTGCTGCATAGAAGAATTTCAGGTAGTTAAGACTCCATTGAAGAAAAAAATACTTTTTTTTTTTTTTTTTTTTTTTAATTGCAGGCTAGTAGGAATCACTTTGGGAAAGGACCAAACTGAAAAGGCTAGCATAATCACCTTACTAAAGCTTCTAGTCTCATATGGGAGTTAATCTCTTCTTACAATACTTCTAGCTTTTTCAATTGCAAAAATATAACACCTAGATACTACATCGAATTCTCTGTATAGACGAAGTATTTTTACTTCAATGAAATCTTCACTACTGCATAGCACCCACCTACAGGCACAGAAAGACTGTCAAAAGTCACTATGAACAGGATTATTTTGAATTAACAAAGGTGATCTGTATTTTCACTACTGCCCATTACAACTTCAGAAGCTAAGAGTAAAGCAGTCTTCAGCTGAAAGTCCCTGAGTTTGAATATGAATATTTTTATGTGGAAGATTGTATAGCAAACACTGCTCATGAAAATAACTATTCACAATACTTGTGTACTACCAGAAGTGTCAAAATTGGTCAATAGCATTGAATACACTTAAGTTTTGTGTTTGAAGATAGATGCCAAACAAATTATCTAACAGACACAGTGAGTACAGTACAGTGAGAACAGAGCAGAATGTTGTCAGTCACGCCATCAAGACTTTTCCCACCTCATTATAGTTGCTATTTCCCTATGGAATTGGGCTTTGTGTGAGGATTGGCAGACAAAGGATTAGTCAAATGTAAAGACAATTAGAAAGTGTACAGCAAATAGACTAGAGTAGCATACGCAGAGGAAAACTACAAAGAAGTGGTGAGCATTAGTGCAACAAGAGGCCAATAAGGGAAGGCAACCTAGTGGCGTTGCTGGCTTCATGCCTAGTTCTGCCAAATCACCACAGAACTTGGGTTTCTGCTCAAGCTTCTTGCTCTTCTGGCACAGGAATCTTCTCAACCATCTAATCTGTGTTTATGAACACTGGCCCTCAGAGGGGAAAGATCAAGCAAGACGACTGTATAGCACATGACTACTGTCTTGCAAATGATTGACTGCAATGGGCTGGACAATGCAGAGATTTCTGAGGTTATGACTCTGCCAATACTGTACTTTTCCCACTGCACCCTGCAATGATGTGAGGCTCCTGGTGAAACACAAGGCTGTCCAGTTGGGTTCTGCTTCTGAGGTGATTGGAATGGAGTCACCACTGCTTTTAGCTATAAGACTTCCAGTCCTGACTTGGATGTTTAAAGGAAAAGGTTCAATTCCACACCATGCCACAGATGCCACTTGGAGTAAGTGGATGGCTCTGTGTTGTGGAGGCAGGGAATTAATGTGACCGAGTCAGGAACATATAGAAAAATAGAATTATTTCATTTTCTCCAAAAAACACCCCCAAAACTATATACAGAAATTAATTTAGTTTTAATTAGCAGATTCAGTCAGATTGAGATGATCTACAAGGATACCACAGGTAAATTTGACTATTTTGGAAGTCAGAAGTTGGAAAAGTCTAAGCTACTAAATATAACATTTCCCACTATTAATCAGGCTGAGCCAAAAGTTTACTCACAGGTGAGTCAGGATGGCTGAAAGAAAGGGTGGTCCAGATACTTGTCCTGTCGCTCTCTTTCAAAAGACCTCCGAGGCTCGTTAAGGCCTACCAAGTCTGCGTAAAGGGGGTGCTTATGATGGGAAGTCGTCCAAAGCAGGGATGGTCCTGTTCCTCAGAAGCTTGTCCTTTGGAGCGCCAGGGGCCTCTTTCTGTGGGAACTATCCAGGTGGGGGAGAACTCTAAGGTGGGCACCCCAAAGCAGGAAATACCCCAATATTTGTACTCTTCCTAGACAAAGAGCCGAGTTACCACTTCCTAGGTGCGAAGATCACAGCCAGTCCCCAGCCCGATTCCAGCGTGAGCATCTGCACGGGGCACTCCTCATGCTGGAAGGGCCCTTTACTCCCCGCTTCATGCCTGCAGGGTTGGGGGGAACAGGTGTTTTGTGCCTTTCCTCTCCCATTCAAACCACAGAGGGGGAGGAATTTTGGGGTATGCAGGACTCCAGGACACTCTTGATAAGCCAGAGAGCTAGAATGGGGAGCCTTGAATGCCCAGGCATTGTAGAAGTGATCACCAACTAGCCAGAGGGCACTGACTTCAAAACGCCAGCAGAAGAGAGGGCAGTGACACATGCTGAAGAAGCCCCCCATACAATGTCCTTCCTCATAACAAAAAGAGATATGGTCTGTTTACAGATGGATCTTTCTGTCCTGTAGGCAGTAAGCAGGGATGGAAGGCTGCCATCTGGAACCCTACATGCAGAGTTGCAGAGGCAAGAGATGGAGAAGGCAAATCCAGCCAATTTGCTAAGGTAAAAGCCATCCAGCTGGCCCTGGACACTGCAGAACAAGAACAATGGCCAGTGCTCTACATCTACACCAACTCATGGATGGTAGCAAATGCCTTACAGGGGTGGCTGATGGAATAGAAGCGAAATGACTGGCAGAGAAAGGGGAAGCCTATTTGGACTGCTGACCTCTGGCAAGATATTTCTGCACATCTAGACAAACTGCCAGTTAAAGTCCCACATATCAGTGCTCACATCCCCAAGAGCAGAACCGCTGAAGAACAACAGCACAACCACCAAGCCAACTTGGCTGCCCACATCTCCCAAATAGATCTGGACTGGAAACACAAAGGTGAACAGTTCTTAGCTCAGTGGGCTCTGGCCACCAAGGAAGAGATGCCACATACCACTGGGCTCACGACAGGTCAGTGGACATACCCATGGATGCCACAGCCGAGGTTATCCATGACTGTGACATCTGCACTGCCATAAAGCAAGCTAAGCACATGAAACCTTTGTGGTATGGGGGACGGTGGTCCAAATAGAAGTATGGGGAGGCCTGGCGGATCAAATACATCACTCTGCCGCGATCTCACAGTGGCAAACAGTATGTGTTAACCAAATGGTGGAGGGAAACACTAGCTGGCTGGAAACCTACCCAGTACCTCATGCTACTGCCCATAACACCATTCTGGTCTGCAGAGACACATGTGAGTATTGTGAACAAACTCCTTTCTGAGATCCACTGTCTTTAGAGCGCAGCCAAGACTTTAAGTCTTGGGTGAATTTTGGCATTCATGGGCTAACAACATTAGTACACTTGTGCTGTTACATATGGCTACTATAATATATGCTGTGATGTTAGTTTAGTAAGAGTGACTCCACTCCTTCTTCTTAGCTTAACAGCAAAGCTATGTGTGTATGAAAAGTGTATGTGGCAGAATTGTACACAGTAATGTCATAATACCTATTGTTGAGTAAGCTACTTAATTCACATATTTAAACAAGTTGGAGAAGAAGTTCTTTTAGGCAGAATCTAATTTCTTCTCATTTTAATTGTTTTTTTTTTTTCATTATTTTTGTATTAAAGCAGCACTCCAGACACTCTGAATAGATCTCATTCCTGATGCACAGTTCCCCTGATTATGGGAGTTTCTTTGCTATGATGAATAATGGACTAAGACAAGGACATTGACATCACTTCCACTGAAATACAAGGCTTAATTCTTGCTCAACAAAGACTTCTGTGGCAAAAAAAAAAAAAAAAAAAAAAAAAAAAAAAGCAAAAATTTGATCCAGAAGAACAAAAATTCAAAACCTGAAAAGTCTCGGTAATGTTTAAGTCACTACACAGTAACTATTTATAAGATTGCCAAACTCTGCGTTCTACAGCATATTGCCTTGTGGTGGGAAAACTAGTTGATAATGTGGGAAGACAGTGAGCAAGTAGCCAAGTGACAAAGACTGTGCTGTTAGTGCAGCCTCCATGTCAGGCTGCTAGCAAAGCTGCCAGTGCTGCCACGTTGGAGAACATCACCCACTGCATTCTCTGACCCTCCCATATGAAGAACTGGGTGACCTGGTGACAGGATGAACCAGTTGCTTGGCCTCCCCAGGCAACATCTGTAGGGCGAAAGGCTCCTGTACTGAGTGATGTGTATATGCTGGGTTGCTCAAAGGCTGTGCGGGAGACCGGAAAGACACGAACTTATACCAATATGATACACAGAGGGTCAATCCATTTATTGAAGCTAGGAGTGATACTTATATCATGGATTCGCTACAGGGGTGTGAACTTTTGATAGGCTTCATCATCAGCTATTCCCAGGGCTGACCGGCTTGCCCCCTTCAAGGCCCCCTTGCACAGCTCAGCTACAGATAGCAGCTAACTTCTTAGCTTCTCTGCTAGCCTCCCCAAGGCCGCTTCCCTGCAGTTATGACTCCTTATCAGAATGATCTAACATTACTCTGCCTGTTCTTTTCACTTCAGTTCTGCTCAACCCCCAGTATCTCCCCCTTTCTTTTAAATATTGCAGATATTACGCTTCTGATCATATCTCGTACACATTGTGCTACATATGGCGAAAATACAATGATATATACAATCATACCAACCAGGCTTCTAAGCCATCCTGTTAGTCCCCAGTCTCTAAAGATCTTGTCAATCCAATTCCACCTATCTTCTTTCTTGAGTCTTGATACACCATCTTTCAGGCACTGGATGCTGGCATGTGTCAATTCTGGATGTTCAGACAGGTTCATGCTACACATACCCTTCGAAATCTTCACACCTGTGGCCTTGTGCTAGAGGCAGGAGGTCGATGGCAGCCCTGTTTTGCAATGTCACATGTCAAACACTGTCAACATCTAATAATAAACTCGATAGAGATTTGGTAGTAGCATTAGTTTGTTTAACAAGCCAATAACCAAGCTTATCTAACAACCCCAAAGCTTTTCCTGTTGCTATCCCTGGTGCTAAGAAAGCAGCAGTGAGTTGCTGTTCAAAAGACCAAAAATCCAGACAGTCATCACAATCATGGTGTAGTGGAGGGCCACATAGGCCCAAATAGGTGCATATATATGTATATATATATATATATATGCTTGTCTGGAGATGTTTTCCTGCCCTAATGTGGTTTTCTGCACAAAGCGGAGGTAAACACATTAAATGGGCAAAGGGATCACAACAGCCCTGATGCCATCAAGTCTGCCTTGCCCTGGTTATACAATGTGGATGTAAACAGATTGCATAAGCCCACACACTTAGCATGTGGCCCACCTATGCTCTTCCCATATTTGGGGGTACCAGGCTTATGGACCCTTCCTTGTTTGGCATGTTTTGGCCTGCTGCCAGATGCTTATTGGATAATATTGTGGCCAAAGGACCATCAATCTCTGCCCACATCTGATAAATAGGGTGATTCGGGTAAACATGGTGCTCTTGCCACCTCCTCCGCTCGCCTCTCCCAGCCTGCTGCCTGGGGCCACTACCTTTATTTGCTATACATGACTCTTTGTTCCATGGTACTTTGTACCAATCCAGTGGGTGATCAACCAAGGCATTCCTGGCCGGCTGCCGCTCCAGCTCGCTGCATCAGCCCAGTCAGGCCCATGGACTCTTCTCAGACAGTGCGCCTGTGATGGTTTGGGGGTTACCCCGCCCCCCCACACTTTTGAATTTGCCCCAGCTAACTCAGACGGACCCTGGGAATATAGATGAAGCTATTTATTTACAGCTAGCAGAATTTACAAGCAGCTATTTACAATATATACAGTTATATACAATTATATACAGAAATATACAAAGGATAAACAATACAAAAGCACAACTCCCCTCCCAGAAACCTGAGTCCCCAGGAGGGGCTCTCAAACCACCCCAACACCTCCCCCCGGTCCCTCTCAACCTTACCCCAGTTCTCAGGAAGAAGAGAGGTGCAGCCAAGAGGTTAGGGAGCAAGGTTAGTAGGAGCAGGGTTAATGAGATGTGACCAGGTCTAAGGCAAAAGCAAGAGAGAGTAACAAAATGGAGAAAAAGTCTTTCTTCTTCCCAGAGTTCTCAGCGAGACTGTGAGAGAAGTTGACATCAATTGTTTTCATTTCACTGCCCGTTATCTATTTCTGTTACCAAAACATCCCAGCTTGCTTCAAACTAGCACAGCGCCCCAAAGTCCATATTGAACTATTAGCTCCATGAGAATCAACTACATGGCTTTTGCTACACATATTTTGGGACCACAGAGACTGAAACTTCCAATTAGTGAGTAATTGAACTCTCTCGATTTGAGTAGCTAAGGAGTTTCATTGACTTTCCCAGTGGCACTTTATGCCACAAGACTTTCTGACCAAGACCTTTCCAAACCTCTACCAAATTGCCTAATCCTGCTGTAAATAGACATTCTGTAAAATAGTTTTACTAACCATGTACAAAAAAATTTTTGTGGGTTAACTGTACAGAAGTTTGGGGGAAATTCTCTTTGTATATATTATAAATTATTTAAACAACTTTCAAATTGGCCTCATATCTCACCCCAAACGCAGACTCAAACCCCTCTAAAACACATGGAAGAGTGCAAGTGTATAAATTTTAAAGAGCCCTAATGCACTCCTGTTTTTCATTATGCCATTCTATCTGCCCAATATTCTTTCTCTGACTCCCACTGTTCCAGACTCACCCCGTATTTCCAGGAATTTTTATGTTTTCACTGCACTCCTGTGCTATGATCTGCGTCTGTTGTCTATTGTGCTTAAGAGCTACAAATTTCTGAATATGAAAGGGCACAAAGATGTGCCCTTGTCAAGGTCTGGAGGAGCAGAGATTAACAGTATCTCTGTCCAGGGGAGCAAGACCAGTTCTTATGGATTCCATGTTGTGAAATTAAGGTGCAAACGAGACCATATATCAGCATGAAACTATTTATTAAAGGATAAGGTTGGGCAAAACAGAGGGAGAGAGGGGAGAAGGGGGGGAGAGAGAGATAAAGAGAACGAGAAGAAGGAGCAGGGAAGGAAAAAAGCTGTGATCATATTACCCTCAGTCGCAGATGGAGGGGAGAGAGAGAGACGGGTGCGCAGCCCAGGGATGATCTTCTTGTGGAGTTTGTCAGAGTTTCTTTGGGTGATGTGCAGCTCTGGTGGTCTGGTGGTGGTCCACCCTCGGTGGTCTGGTAGAGGTGCCACTGGTGGTCCGGTGGAGGTGCCACACTTTGGCAGGCATTTCTCCTGCCTTTTTATACAGTTTTCTGATCAGTGTCCAGATGCAGCTCCCCAGGGCATCTTCCTGTGCATTCTCATGCATTCGCAGGGGTCCGGTGCCACTGGGGAGAGGGCTTCCACCCCCTCCCTGGCTGCACTTGTCCATACCCTGAATGCACATAAACCTTTTCCCTTGGGGGTAGCTGAGATAAGATGTAGGCCTCCTGGGCATTCCAGCCAGGCTGAGGTCCAGGAGTTTTGAAGGTGTTGTCTGTTGATTTGCATCCCTGAGCTTTGGGCCAAGCACTGAGTCTGAGTCCCAGAAGTAACAAGATTAAGGAGAGATGATGCAATCTTTATCTTTGTTGATGAAGGAGAGACGATGCAAGCTTTATCTTTGTTCATGAATGAGAGAGAGGATTTAGACTCTCACAGCCCTAGATCTAACTACAGTGCCTACAGTGTAAATTATATCCACGTCCAATAAGTGGACCTGTGGGTGTCACAGCACTGCGCGTTCAGACTCCATCCATATAGATCTAATTCCCACAATTCCTCTTTTTGTTTTAAAATGAAGGCAGCGTTTCTCATCTTTTGCAGGGCCCTTTATAAAAATATAACAAACACAGTGCTTCAAACATTGCTAACAAAACAGTTGTTCCCCATCTTTGCCAATGAGTGGGTTTGGCCCTAATAACAGAGGTCAAATGAAATACCTAACTCAAAGCGTGACCAAAACCTATGCACCACCATATCTCATATACATTTTTCTGCAGTTATTTGAGCAAGAATTCTGCTCACTGCCAAAAACCTTATGAATATAACAAGCTGATATTCATCGAACAAACCCAAGCACATTCATTCCTTAGGCTAAGTAGAGAATTTTTGAATTTTCCCTCTCTCTTTCTCTCTCTGTCTCCTTTTTTTTTTTTTTTTGATACATGATCCTTATCCTATAATGCTATCTTTATATACAGAAAAAAACTATGAAAAAATATCCTATAATATTCCTATATCCTCTAATATCTCTATTATAAACTCTTGGCCTTAACTGTATTATTTATCAACTCTAAAAATCTATCAACAAAATTAATTTAAACCATTGAATCATTACTAATGAAAAACAAAGAAAATCAAGAAGATACTACATTCATGGAGCTCCTTGAGAATACCCTGGTATCCAGAAAAGGAAAGAACCTTAAATCACAGAGAAGAGAATCATTAACTTATGCACTTACAAAACAATTCTTACTGTAATATTCTATTATATTCTACCAGTTGTTTAACATACTCTGTTTTAATTACTTAAGGCTTACTACAATTACCCTGCTAAAATTATTCCAAAATTTATTCTATTGCAATTAACATCTTATCCAGTAAACTCAAACTCTAAGATCTATTACAATCAAAGCTAAAAACATTATCAGGATTTTAGTTCACAAAGTAGCTATCACAAATGCACTCTGTCCCTTTAAGAATGAAGGGCTTCTCTCCGCAGAAGCTAAACTGCAGGAGCTGCAAGGAAAAAAAAGGAAGAAGGAAGGAAGGAGGGAGGGAGGTGGAGGGAGTGGGTCTCTGCTGCTCCAGCAGGTTGGGAGCTGGGGGTGGGGGTGTGCTGCAGGCGAATCCTGTGGGGAATGCCCCTCCCGTGATTCTGATGACTCCCATGGCTTCCATCACCAAATAGGCTTCTCCCCCTCGACTTGCAACTGTCCCAAGTAAAACTGATATGGCTCAGCAGGTTATCTGTTCTCCCAATCCTCCATCTTTGCAGCCGAAAGGTGAACTTTATGTGCAGAACTTGAGCCGCACATGCTTCAGAAGGCAATTAATCAGCACTTCTACAGCATTCGGCTTGTCAGAAATTCTTCAAATACCTTTGTGGCTTCTGCTGCTGGCTTCCCGTTACTCTCCAGGCAAATTTATGAGTCTTTGGAGCCGTGGTTTCTGTCGTCCATGAGGGCTTTTCTCATCACATCCCAGGTGATTTTAAGATTACTCTTTTGCACAGCAAAAATAGCTTTTAAAGTGTCACTTTCCAAAGTACATCTCTCACAGAGAGAAAAGTTTTGGAGAAGCTCTTATGGCTGTTTCTTTCTCCCCCTTCTCATACTTCAGCATCAGATTTACAGCTCATCAGATACAGCCCCCGGTGTTTACCCCATAAATCTTCTCCTGCTTTTGTCAGACCTCTGTTGTTAAAAAAATGGCTTAAGTCCTTTAAAAATCCCCTTTTTTGAGTCCGTAGCAGCAACTTAACTAAGTCCCCCTCCTTCAGGAGAATGTCCTTGTTTTCCACAAGCTGCATTAATATATAATGGCAGCTCTTTCTCACTGCAAACACAGTGACGGCATTGCTCACCTGTAATTATACATGGATTCACAAAAAAAAAAAAAAATCCCCACCTTTCTCAGATGGTTCTGGCTACCTTCACCATTGGGCGAGCCCTCCCACGACTCCATGTGATCTGTGTTTCAGCCCTCTCCAAAGTCCAAGAAGTCGTACTGTGTGTCACCGGACACCAAGTTCCTTAAACTCCAAGAAGGCACGCTGTGGGTGTTGTGGAGGGCCTGTAGGCCCGAAAAGAGGATTGCTTATGCCTTGCTTTGTCTGGACATGTCTTTCTGCCAGAACCCCTGGTTGTAAACAGGTTGTGTAAGCCCACACACTCCCAGCTCGTGTCTCCCTGGGGCAAATCCATGTGATCCCCATATTTGGGAAAGTCCAGGCAAGTAGCTTCTGCCTATTGTGGTAAGGTTTGGCTGACTGCCAACCTGATTGGTCATTCTAGTGGCCAAAGGGCCATTAATCTCAGCTCACAGTCAATAAATAGGGGTGCACAGGTAAACAACATGCTCTCTGACCCTACCCGCAGCTCAGCTTGGACCACACTGCAGTGCTCAGCCACTCAGACCCCCACGCTTGGATGCCATTGTATAGCTCCGATGCTCAGAGGCTCAGACCTCATGCTTTGATTCATTCACAGCTTACCTGCCTGCATACCTTTCTTGCAGAGCTCATTTAAGCCTGCACATATAAGGAGCCTATAGCCTCCTAAGCCAGTTGTGCACATCTGCACGCTATATTGCTATCAGGACCAGATCCTGCATTGCATTTACCTACGGAGCTCAGACTCCTAGCAGACACACACACAGCCTGAAGCTGTGAAGAACCGTGCCAGAGACAGCACGATATTTCTCTCCTGCTCCTGAAATCCTGCCAAGTTCAGAATCTCTGGACACAGCATCCAGAAGAAGCCAGCAGCACCAAGGCAGAGATCATCCCTCGCCAGGAGAACAAAGGTTAGAAACAAATATTTCCCCAGAAACTGGGAAGATTCGCCTATCTCCCTGTAAGCCGGGAAGATTCTGGCCTCCAAGTCCACAGGTAGAGATCCCCTGAAGTCTGGACATTAGACATAAGCTGTGACACAGCCCCGGAGGGTGGTTAATAATTGATAAAGAGTTGTGAGTAAAAGCATTAATACCTCTGTAATATAAGTTGCCTCTGCCGGAGAGCAGAAAGAGTTTCATCCCGCCCTGCTGGTCAAATAGCATAAAGATCCCAAGTGGCATTAAGACGTGGGGAAAACTCCTCTCTCTGTTTATAGTTTGAATGTTTGTCAGTTGATTAACAAATTCCCTGTACATATTTTATCCTAAATTGTTTTCATAACCATGTACTGAACTGAATATTAATATACAGTAGTTGGGGGTGGCGAGAGTTCAGGAATTTAATAACTCTATATTTTTATATAAAATTTATATCACCCCAAATTAATTTCTCTCCTCCGCCAAATAGGCGTAGGTACCGAGAATCCCCCTCCGAAACAGTGGGTCACCAGAATGCTGGGTTGCTCAAAGGCTGTGTGGGAGACCGGAAAGACACAAACTTACACCAATATGATACATAGAAGATCAATCCATTTATTGAAGGTAGGAGTGACACTTATATCAAGGATTCAGTACAGGGGTGTGCACTTTTGATAGGCTCTGGCATCAGCTATTCCCAGGGCTGACCAGCCCGCCCCCTGCTTTAGAGGGGTTTGAGTTTGCATTTGGGGTGAGATATGAGGCTGATTTGCAAGTTGTTTAAATAATTTAATAATATATAGACAAAGAGAATTTCCCCCAAACTTCTGTACAGTTAACCCACACAAATTCTTTGTACACGGTTAGTAAAACTATTTTACAGAATGTCTATTTACAGCAGGATTAGACAATTTGGTAGAGGTTTGGAAAGGTCCTGGTCAGAAAGTCTTGTGGCATAAAGTGCCACTGGGAAAGTCAATGAAACTCCTTAGCTACTCAAATCGAGAGAGTTCAATTACTCACTAATTGGAAGTTTCAGTCTCTATGGTCCCAAAATATGTGTAGCAAAAGCCACGTAGTTGATTCTCATGGAGCTAATAGTTCAATATGGATTTTGGGGCACACTATCTTGAGAAGAGTCCACGGGCCCGACTGGGCTGATGCAGCGAGCTGGAGCGGCAGCGGGCTGGAGCAGTGGCCAGCTGGGAATGCTGTGGTCGATCGCCCACTGGATCGGTGCAGTGTACCGTGGTACAAAGAGCCATATACAGCGAATAAAGGTAGTGGCCCCAGGCAACGAGGAGGCTAGGAGAGGTGAGCGGAGGAGGTGGCAGGAGGCACTTTGTTTACCTGAATTGCCCTATTTATCAGATGTGGGCAGAGATTGATGGTACTTTGGCCACAATATTGTCCAATAACCATCTGGCAGCAGGCCAAAACATGCCAAACAAGGAAGGGTCCATAAGCCTGGTACCCCCAAATATGGGAAGAGCATAGGTGGGCCACATGCTAAGTGTGTGGGCTTATGCAACCTGTTTACATCCACATTGTATAACCAGGGCAAGGCAGACTTGATGGCACCAGGGCTGTTGTGATCCCTTTGTCCGTTTAATGTGTTTACTTCTGCTTAGTGCAGAAAAACACATTTGGGCGGGAAATGTCCAGGCAAGCATAGGCATGTGTGAGCCTATTTGGGCCTATGTGACCCTCCACCACACTGCCCTTCAAGGCCCCCTAGCACAGCTCAGCTACAGATAGCAGCTAACTTCTCAGCTTCTCTACTGGCCTCCCCAAGGCTGCTTCCCTGCAGTTGTGCGTCCTTATCAGAATGACCTAACGTTACCCTGCCTGTTTTTTTCATTTCAGTTCTGATCAAACCCTGGCATGTGTATTTAATCTAGAAGCTCTTACTTTCTTGGGTAGCCTGAGTTTTTAATGCTAAGTATTAATCTGTCATTACCAGTTTCCCTGAACTCAATAGTATTGAATGTAAAAAATAGTTTGACATTTTTGTGGTTCGATCTGACATTAATCAGGGTTAACTTATGATAATGGTAAGGGTAATTAGTTTTAATGAGCACTAAGACCCCATGCCCAAGCCTCTTACAATTGAAATAGAACAGCAGTTCATGTATGTCAAGAAAAAAATTAACATGACTAGATCCAGTTACCTGATGCAGTTGTAGGGGCTTGGGAATTACATATGCATTTGTATGCACTTGCATATGGTCACATGTATCAAACTGCTTTGGAAACAGTGAAGTCTTGTTCAGTGTTCAATTCATTGCTTCTTTTTGTTATTCATGTTGCCTGAAATGCAGCAAGTTGAGGTTTGCCAACAAGCACTCTAGTGTAAAATTGAAAAGTTGCACTATTTTGTCCAGGAAGAAACAATACCTTGAAATTAGATGAAACTGTGAGTTTCAAGATTGCAAAGCTTAGCTAAATCTTGTAGGTTTGCTTTTCTGTTTGGTTTTGTTTGTTTGTTGTGGCTTTTCATTTATTTGGGGGGGGGGGGGGGTGGTTTTTTTTTTGTTTGTTTGTTGTCTTTGTTGTGTTTTTTTCCTCAAGTTGTGTGAAACATCCCATTTTATAGAAGAAACCATTAAGTCAAAAGGAGAAGTTACAGTTCATATGACTAGTGCAGTGGCTTCATATCTCAGGCAGGAGTGTCAGACTGAGAAATCAGATGGTAACAGGCAAGAATTAGAATACTCTGTCTTTTACTTGGTCTTCCCACACACCTCTCCTATATCTTCTGCCATCAAACATTTCCTTGTAAATGTAGCTCCCCTTGGGTTGGTACCAGGCAGTTGAGAACTAATCTCCATAAGACTTTATTCAGGTGACCAACAGCTGAGACTGGCCTACACATTGTGTGCTGGGACCTAGGTTTCCACTCGTTATTAAAATTACTGTTTTATTGAATTGCTGGGGGTGGGGTGAGAAGGGAAATCATGAAAAATCAATGTTAGCCCAGTTTTACCTTCAAGCACAGTAAAGCAATAACGTTGGTGAAGCTATTGGTCTGGGGAATTCAGCATAGTGTGGAGGAAATCACATAACCTGTTTGAGCCTTAAAGACAGCTTTAATTGTAGAGGCAGGGCCAAGCAACCTGAGGTTAATGTGATTTACATTTATAAAATTAACTTACCTCTTAAAGCCTGAGTAATATTTGAGACTGAGACACAACTATTTGAGAAGACAGGAGATTGTCTTCTCAGGATGAAGAGATGACATTTCCCAGGACTACAGCCCAACAGTAACAGTTGTGACTTCTGTGGCTAGGTCGATGGAAGACAGCTGGGCATGTGGTCAGAGTGGGACAAGGAAAGTTTATAGTTAGATGGCATAAAAACCTTATCCTAAATTTTCTTAAAATCTTTTAAATAGATATTAAAATAGTAGTGCAGGCAGCAAGTATTTGTAATCCGAGTTCAATTACTTGTAATTTCTGTATCTTGTTTTAGACAAGCAAGCTTGTCTAAACTTGACAACACGGGGTTTTAATTAGACTGAGAAATAGGTATTCCATCTCTCACCATCTTTCTGTGCATTTTTTCCCAAGCAGTTTTCAGTCTACTGATAACTCCAGATAACTAAGTTCCATTACTCAGTTATACTATTTCCACTGCTTAACAGACATGCAATTCAACTCATGGATTTTTAAGTGTTTTATGAATACTGGCACTGAGCACATCACAACTACTCTATGAGAGGAACTGGGCATTATTACTGTGCAATGATGTGCTGGTTTGAGACTAACTGAAATCTTTTACTGAGAGAAATTAAATCCTTAGCTGTGGGAAGAAAAAAAAAAAAAAACAGCAGTAACCTATATCACCATTCTTCTGCTGAGAAATGCAATTAGTCAAAATATAGATAAGATGGACACTTCATGCACATACACTGCTCAGCTCTCCCTTCAGGCTGTGCCTTCTTTCTGGTGATCTGCTCTCAGTGGCTGATTCTGCCTTTAGCTCTCTAATCCACTGTCCAGGGGCACCCTAAATTCCTCTGCTCTCTCTTTCTCCTTCTCTGTGGGTTTGAATGGGAGAAGAAAGGCTTGAAAACCTGCTTCCCCTCACCCCCCAACCCTGCAGCTTGAAGGGAGGCAGCAAGGGGTGCCTTTCTGCACGTGGGCTGACCCATATGGAAGCCTGTGCTGGAATTGGGCTGGTGGTTGGCTGTGTTTTTGCACCCAGTATAAATGGTAAATGGACACTTTGTCTAGAAAAAGGATAAATAGGGCAAGGGTTCCCACCTTGAGGGTTTCCGCCTTGAGAGTTCCCATCTTGAAAAAGCTTCTGCCTTAACAGAGTGCCTGGCAAGACAGGTTTCTGTAGTGACTGGGCCATCCCTGCTTTTGGACAGCTTCTACCTTTCGTATGGCTCTTGGTTTTATCTTGTCCCTGCTTTTGGATGGTTCTCCCCACTTTTGCACCCTTGAGAAAGAGCGAGAGGCATCTACACTGCCTTCTTTCAGGCCCTATCAGTAGCCAACTTCCTGGCTGCCTCCCAGATTGGGGGACCCAAGCAGTTTTCACTCTACCCTCCCACTGTAAAGGCAGCATCATTCCATGGCCATCCCACTCAGGAAGAAATGCTTGAGACATTTCCAAGTTTGGTGGCTGTGCTACTCACCTTGGACTTCTGTGGCATGGATCTCTATTATGTTGCCTGCAATGTCAGAAGGCTGCTCCTGCAGAGGAATCCAGTAAGGGATCATTGCCTAATGCCTATCTCACCTCTGTAAGATCCACTGCTCCCTTAATGTTCTGCTCAGCCTGATTGATAGTGGGGTAAAGCTGTGTTTATAATTTAGCCTTTTCCATTTCCTGACTTCCTAATTCTCTGAATTTATCTATAATATCCTTTTGAAAGAAATTCCCAAGCAAACTGAATCTGTTGATAAAGTAAATTAATTTTTGTATATACTTTTAGGGGCAGGGTTCCAGGAAAATAAAATAATTATTTTGTTTTATAATTGTTGATGCAGCCATGTTAATTCCCTGCCTCCATGACATACACCTAACCTCTTTTTCTTCTAACCTCCTTGCCATCCTTTTTTGACATCTCACCTCAGATCTCCAGATTTATCATGTGAGATATATGTGGGTTGATCTGGTTATTTCTGAAGGGAGAGAAAGAGGGAGAGGGAAGAGAGTTTGGGTGGGGAACCCTTCTGGGGACTCTTATTGTTTCTGAGAAGTGTATTATGTTTCTGTGTTACTTTTAATTTGTATATATTTGTATGTATTTGTGTATATATGCTTGTATATTGTTCTAAGCTGTAAATATAGCTTCATTCTTTAATTTCCAGCCTTCTGAGTCTAGCCTGGGTGGCTAGAGTGGGTGGGGTGGTTAACTCCCAAACCATCACAAATGGATTTAAGAATCACCAGGGAAATTTTGGGGAGGACTTGGTATACATCCAAATGTATATGTTCAACTAATGCACTGTGAATTAATAGGTCATAAGACCAAAAACATCTGGCTATAATCCTATAGCCACACCACACAGTGTTGATCAGACAACTCCCCTGAATTAATTCACCACAACTTTCTGAGCTCAGCTATCCAACCAGATTTTCACCTAGACAAAATATACCTATCCAGGCTATGAGCAGCCAGTTTCTTGAAGAGAATGCTGTGGGAGACAGTGTCAAAGACTTTGCTAAAATGTAAGAAGACAATGTCCACAGGCTTTCCTTCATTCATTATGTCACCTTGTCATAGACGAGATGAGATTAGTCAAGCAAACTTGCCTTTCATGAACCCATGCTGGTTGGGTCTGATCCTCGGGTTACCCTGCACATATTGTGTGATCATACTCAAGATGATCTTCTCCGTAATCTTCCTTGGCTCTGACATCAAGCTGACAGACCAGTAGTTCTCCAAATCCACCTGACAAGATGAGAAGATTCCAGGAACCCTGTGGCATAAGGAGTCTCCAAAGTAATCCCAATTTATCCTTGAACCATGCATCAGGAACAACATTGAAGAGAGCATAAGTACTGATAAGACATCAAACTCCCTGATTTTGATGAAACAAGCACTCGCTATGCAGAAAAGGATGTAAAGAAATTGAAAACATTTATAGTTCACTATTTAATCTGTGAGCTGATTAAATGAGCTCAAAGAAAGTAGTCTTCTACTGAATGATGACAAGTCAATGTAATTTAGATGGGTGTCTTCTAGTAGTACTATAAAATGCTGACAAAAAGTTGTCACAGCATCTTGATACAGCTGTTATGGCTTATTTTTAACCACATGCAGAAGTTGTTTGCTCATTTACTTACAACAAAACGTTTTTGGTATGGGTTGTTTAAATGTCTCATCCTGTGAAGAAATTAAATTTTGTTTAAACCTGCCATTTTCTAAACAATAGGCATTCTATTCTTTGATTGTCTCTGTTTAGTATATCTCCAGAAATGCATTGAGGACTTGCTTGATTTGCAAATAATCTCTCCTTGTTCCTCTTCTTATTCAAGTCATCATAATCCTGCTGGATTATTTTTCAAGAATACTCATTAGTCATAAACATTTTTTGTGAAATCTCATCCTGAGGTATTCCTGTGTAGCCTCAAGGTTTGTGATTGCACTTTGTGTCACCATTATTCTCTGTTTTGCCTTCAATATGTTTCATCATTGGTTCCTAACAAACAATTCTGTCAATAAAGTACAAGAAAAAGAAATCAGAGCATCTCTCAGCAGTGGTACCTCTTCTGGGCAAACAGGAATAAAGCACACTAAAAGTATTTGTGTCACTCAAATTAGCAGATGAGAGTCTGAAAGTGCTCTGCAAGAGATATGGTGAAGAAAGCTACTGCTTTAATATAGGTTAATTTCAGCAAAGCACTATACTTAGGAAGAAATAACTTTATCCCACTAGAAGTGTTTTTTGAGATCTAAATGACTACCTTCTAACTCTTGAGAGTTACTCTTACACTAACAGACTGCAATTTTTTAAGGACGGGTAGAAATACAGAAAAAAAATTGAAGCATTGATACACAATGTCTGTGGACGGTGTGTTGGTCTGAAACACTGCAAATACAAGTATTTCTGAAGTTGATAGCTTTTAAAAAGGCATAGTCAGTATGAGGAAAATTTTAGGACTGTTAGCATTGAGATCTCTGCATGTTACTAGCAAAAAATGATGAAAAATATGACATCAGCATCCTGCTAGGATAATCTTGATGCTGTCACAACAATGTCAGACTAAAGAGGGAAAAATAGCCCAGTTCCACATTCTAGAAAAAGTGAAACAGAGGGTAATCTGCTTTGCTTATCTCTAAAATATCTCTTCTGCTTGACAAATTTCTTTCCTCTTCATGGTACTTAACATCAGTAAGAAATGCTTTGTTTCACTACCAGCCTCATCACAACAATCCTGAAAATTATCTGAACAAGTGTCTGAAAACATGCACACTGAAGAACCTTAGCTAGAATAATTTTCATCAATACTATTTCAGAGATAAACTCTCTTAATATAGGATTAAATAGACTAGGGAAAGAGTGGAACTGAATTATATTTATCTACATTAAAAATCATTCCAGTTAGTCTTCAGATTAGAGTACTGTGTTGTTTAACACTTCTGCTACCATTCTGCAGCACAATATCCCAATTGTGCTACAAAGACAATAAACAGGCAGTATTTTTAACTGAGTCTGATATCAATCCTAGATTGTAAATTTGTTGCACCACAGAAAGTCAAAGGAATAAAACCAGAAAAAATTCAATAGTTTGATGCTGAACTGATGGTTAAGAAGCTAAGTGTGCCTCAAGAAAGTAGTAGAGCCCAATTTTGTTCAGTATCTTCAGCAACAGAGCACACTGTCAGCAGATTCATAAAGAGATTCAGTCTTGAAAGATCTTGAGAAACATGTGGAGGGGAGGGCACGCAACAGGAGCCTCAGAAAGCTCAGCAAAAAACACGAAGTATTGCATTGAGGGTGAGGTGACCCCATGTGTCAACACAGCTGGAAGATAGCTAATTGAGTAGGAGCCATGCTAACAGGGATGTGGGAGTTACAGTGAACACTGCGTCAGCCATGAGTCAGCTCTGTACTGTTGCTGACAGTGCAGATGTACTTTACCTACATGACATGAAGCTTTACTCTCATTGCTGTTGAAGCGTAAGTTGGAATATTGGGTCCTGGTTTTGACCTCCAAGTTTAAGACAGGTGCTGAGTAACTGGAGAGGGTCCAGTAGGTTGATGTCAAAATAGCTGGATCCTGGAACTGCTCCTCAGAAGCCATATGCAAAGATAGCTGAACTTGGTCTGATAAAGGTAACACTAAGGGGCTATTTGCTAATGGCCAACAACTGCATGAAGGAGTTAAAAGACAATGGAACCAGCCCCTTATCAGCCTTGACGTGCATTGTAAAATAAGAGGAAAAGGCCTAAACTTGCAGCTTGAGATCAGTGCAAATGGCCTAACAGGAAAAGTTTCTTCACTGTTAGAGTAGTGCAGCACTGAAATAAGTATTTGGGGCAGGGGGGGATGATGGCAGTTTTTTGAGGATTTTTTTACCTGGCTACATAAAATCACTGCTAAAAAAACTCCTCCAATGTTGGACGCACATGCTTTTAAGTGTTTGAAGTAGGCAACCTCCAGAGGTCCCTTGTGGGAAGCTTTCCCCTGCAGCGAGGTATGGAATGTAAACATCAGGCCCTGTGATGGGAAGCGTCCTTGGAGTCTTACAGGCTCCCAGGGGCCTAGGCTGAGAACTATGAGCAACCCACGCACAGCTGTCAGGGGGTGGAATCTGCTGGCCCCTGGGGCAGACACAGCCCCAGGGGGGCTGACCCTGACCAGCCCCCCTGGGTGGGAGCCTCAGGGTGTTTACCACAGGTAACCTATCTTTGCCTTACACATAACTTGGGGCCAATCTGTACTGTCCACTTCTGCCAGCCCTAGGCTGGTTGTGCACACCCCCTCTGGGGGCTATATAAACCGCTGTATTGCCTTAATAAATTGTACTGATGCACAGATGCCTAGAAGCTGCTGTCTCGAGTCGTCAGTACCCCGATCTTGCCTCTCGCCAGCCTCCGTACCCCAACAGTCCCTAACAATTAATACTTCCACAACTGTGTCATCAGTTGCTAGAGGTCTGTATGCAGCTTTCACTAAGATCACAAAGCTGGCTTAGTCTAGTTCTCCCTCTTTTCCATTTGAAAGTTCTGTCATGACAGACAGTTCATCTTTTAAGTCTCAAGATTGATATAGTTTTCCCAAGATTAACACCAACCTACTTTGGAAACATGTAAGGCAACAGTAATAGAGTGCCTCAAAGCAATCCCTGAAAAGCTCCCAGTCAGCAAAACAACTTATATCTATTTCTACCATCTCATTAATATGCTCTAGAACCAGCAGAGTCTTGCTGATTTTAACAGGACTGTTCATCACTGATCTAGGGTAACAGGGAAGGTCTCAATATAGACAGTCTCCCATTCCACCTCTAGCAAGAATACATGACCATTTTTACATATATAGCATTTAAATGTCATAATGAAGACTACTTCAGAAATACGTTAGAATAGAATTTAAGAGCATCTAGAATTCTTTGCAACTTTAATTTCCACATCCCCCAGGGGTTTCTTATCAGTCATGGAAAATGTTCTGGAGAAAAACCTTCTTTAACAGTTTGAAACTTCTCAAGTGTAGTTTTTGAATACTTGCCTAAGTAACGAGTTTCCATGCTAGGAAAGCAAAGGGGTATGAAGTGAAAATTTCTTTTTAAAATCATAAAATAACATATATTTTTGAAATTCACCTTTATTTCTCATAGAGCTGACAGAAAAAGAAAGGGATGAACTTGACATAAATGTTTCCATTGATCTATCCTGAGGTATTCATGGTGAATGGAAATTTGTTACCAATAGGGGACAATAAGTTTTTCAAATTGGGATTTATCTTCATATGCAGAAACTGTATTCTGCTTCATTCCACTTCAGATTTTCAAGTTAATGCTATGCACAGCATCATGAAGGCAGCAACTGCAAATCATCGCACAGCAATATACAACTCTTAATCATTAGGAAATACAAGGGTTTAATCATTCTTTTTTTTCCTGTAGTCATGTATATTCCATAGCTTCTTCTCCTATATGTCTGATTAGGAGTGGAGACATACAGTGTAAATAATGCTGGTACCACTTTTTCTTATTTTGAGAGCTGACCTCACTTCCTTGGAGTTAGAGGAACTGGCAGCCTTATGTCGTATCAGCCATGTGTGGTGCAAAGCAGCCTGTCACTTGCCCTCTTCAAGGTTTTGCCATACATTTCTCCAAACCAGAAACAAAGAAACTGAAGTCCAATTGTCTGCTGTGCTTAAACTTTAAATACCTCTAGGTATTTAAAATATAAATCAGTTATACTTAGGTTCACAGGGAATTCAGGAAACTTCTGAAAAATAACTGTGCTAGTGTGAAGCAGGGTAGAATGTTTTGGTGAGAACTAGATCATAGGCTGTGAAAGGAAACCAGTGGAGATGTCTACTCCCCTTAGAGTCTTGCTGAAGAAGAAATTAAAACATTAGATAACACTCTTGCCATTTTCTCACTCTGCCTTGGGCTTCTGACTGAGCTGCATCTCCCTAACCTCACCTTCCACTCACCATTGCTTCTTAACCTCTTGGCTGAACCTCTGTTCTTCTTTAGGACTGGGGTAAGGTTGAGAGGGACAGGGGGAAGGTGCAGGGGTGGTTGAGAGCCCCTCCTGGGGACTCAGGTTTCTGGGAGGGGAGTTGTGTTTCTGTATTACTTTTTTACTTTGTATATTTCTGTATATAACTGTATATACTGTAAGTAGCTGCTTGTATATTGTGCTAGCTGTAAATAAATAGCTTCATTTATATTCCCAGAGTCCAACTGAGTTAGCTGGGGTACCTTCTTAAGTGTAGGGGGGTGGGTAACACCTAAACCACCACATATTTTTATTTGGCTTCCCCAACGTGGGGCAAATTCATTTGAGTGACTGTTAATTAACTCTGGGAATCAGAATGAAGCTAATAAAGCAGCTATTGTACTTGGGGGGGACTATTGTGTGGCCTGTTCTCTGTTTTCTTGTGTACAATTGGATCAAAGACCTAATTGGTTATTTCTTGCTTCATGTAGTTTTTAAGAAGGCCAAAGCTAAACTTACAAGCATTTTCTGGTCCTGGGGTGATTTCATTCTTGGGTATGCTGGTTTTAATGTCACTGAAAATCTTACCAGTAACATTACAGGGGTATTTGCCAATAATATTACAAGCAATCCAAATACTGCTTAATCTACAGCCCTCATGAGGGTAATTAACCCCAGAACTGAGATGCCAGACATTTGTTCAGAATTATGTTCATGTAAGAGCATGTTGTTACTCTTAAGTGTCAATTTATGTCTTGTAGTCTTAATTTTCATATTAATTCTAGCATTATGTGTGAAAAATTCAAATGCAATACCTGTAAAAACTTGGAAAGTTTCTGTTTCAAAAGCAAAAGGGAAAGTGTCTCAAATACAACCTCTTTCCCAGCCAGGGACGATTTTACAGCAACCAAAAGTACAGCAAACTACCAGTGGAAATATAAACAAAGATAATCCAGGGGCACAACAAGGAACACCACCTCTCTCCCAGTCAGGGGCACAGCCAGGGATAGTCCCTGTACATACTTCTTCAGATTCTGGGAAGACTGCCAATGTTCCTGGTGGGAATGACAACAAACAACAATTGGCAGGCATCCCAGGAGCACAGGCAGGTACTCAAAATCAGAATGTCCCCTATGCTAATAATAACAATAGCACAGTCAGTCCGAATAACACCAGCTCAGCCAGTTCGAATCCCCAGCCAGCAGACCAGAACCCTGTTAATTCTAAGGCAGATCTGAACTCAAAGACCCCAAGTCAGACCCCCAATTATTCAAACCCTCCAGTAGACACGTCAAGACACAGCTTTTGACAAAGGGTGACTCAAAGGAGGATGTAAGAGAGGGGACCTCTGGTGAGCAAGAGGAGGAAGAGGAAGCATTTAGTCTGCGAGACCTGGTGAACATGCTGAGATCGCAGTACTCACATGAGAAGAGCGCTGTGAGGTTGGCGGCCAAGAAAGACGATGGTTCCAATGAGTTTAAGAGTTCTATGAGGAAGGTTCTGTTTCTAGGCCAGGGACAACCAGACCAACAAGAGGAAGAGGAGGAGGATGACATCTAGGACTCCAACGATCCACTCAGAGAGGTCAGGGAAGTTAGAAAGGAATACTCAAGGGAATCAGGTGAACCAATCCTAAACTGGCTAGTGAGATGCCGTAGCATTGGTGCAAATGCTCTGCAGGTAGGAGACAAGTCTGCCAAGCAGCTGGGACCACTCACTAAGGAGAGTGGAGTGGACAAATGCCTAGCAAGTCCTCTTGGTAAGGTTACCTTGTGGACATGTCTCTTATTGGCTGTGGCTATGAGATATCCTTCCTGAGATGATCTACCGTGGGCAGCCAAGAAGTGGAACACCATTGAGCAGGGAATTGAGCTTCTGAAGTAGTTTGCTGTGAAGGAAGTGCTTTATGGAGATCATAGCACTCATGAGCCTGATGACATTCCTCTTGGAACAGGTCTCATGAAGAAGCTTATTAAGCATGCTCCTTCATCCTATGCTAACATCTTGGCCAGCAAGTTCCTATCAAGGAGTGATAATGGAAGGTCTTTCACTGTTGGTGAATTTACTGACCAGCTCAGGCAGGTAGAGGACAGCTTGTCACATTCTGGCCTAGTCTCTGCCATACAAACTATGACCACAGAGATTAAAGATACCATGAAAGAACTGAAGGAGGAAATCAAAACCTCCATTTCCAATCTGGCAAATGATACCATCCCCGCATCATTGAATGGGTGCATGTTTCTGCAATCAGGAACAGACACCCACCTCCTGCAAGGCAATTCCAGCCCAGCAGGAGACTAATTCCACCCAGACATCAGCAATCACATGCGTCACTGTGGATACTTCTGCGTGACACATATGGTGAGAACATGAACAAGTGGGATGGTCAACCTACTTCAGCTCTTTCAAAGAGAGTCAGGGAACTGCAGAATGGCAGAAACAGAGACAACAATGCCAGAAAAGTAGCTGTCGCTTCTTCAGATCCTGAGAGCAACTGCAATTATTCCAACAATTGCAATTTCTCTCACAACAACACCAATCATTGTGTACAACCCACATGCCATGTTCAGCATTAGGGGTGCCCTGCCTCTACCCAAGAGGAGGAAAGAGATAGTGGAGAGAACCGAATCTATTGGAATGTATTCATTAGGTGGCCTGGCAGTTCAAAAGTTCGGAAATACAGGGCTTGAGTTGACACAGGTGCTCAGTGTACTTTGTTGCCATCAAACTGCAAAGGGACAGAGTCCATATCTATTTTTGGAATCACTGGTGGATCTCAAGAGTTAACTAAGGTACAGGCTGAGATCAGTTTAACTGGTAAAGAGTGGAAGACACATACTATTGTAACTGGTCCTGATGCGCCTTGCCTTCTGGGAATTGACTTTTTGAGACAAGGTTGTTTCAAAGATCCTAAGGGTCACAAATGGGCTTTTGGAATAGCATCTGTAGAGACTAAGGATGGTAAATCTGCAGTAGTGGGACATCATGACATAGAGGATCTGGAAGTGCCAATTGCAACTCAAACTGTTCACCACAGGCAGTACAGAACTAACCGTGACTCTCTGTTGCCCATTCATCAGCTTATTCGTCAACTGGAGAGTCAGGCTGCCATCAAGCCTACGGAATGAATGTGTTTGCATCTGGTTTCGTATCTGTGTATCTTGTTTACAGGTCCTTGATGGATACCAGCTCGTTATGTCCGGCCTGCTTTTGGCAGTAAGCAGAAGTCTTGCTCAGATGGCTGTGCAGATACTGTGGCAAGAAATTGAAATGTATCCTGGGATATTGTTGTTAACCTTGTTTACATCAAGCACAGTACAGATGAATATTTCCTGATCTGTGTGTTTGACCTGGGGGCACTGTGTACCACAGAAACTACTTGTTTATCAGGCTAGTGGTGCTTAATTAAATGGACATGATGGAGTCTGATTTATGCTTCTTATGTGGAAACAAAATCAAATATATATATATATATATATATATATATATATATATGTATATGTATATGTATATATATATATATACATACGTATAATCAGTATGTTCTAGACTTGGTACTTTAAGAGGGCCAGCTTGGAAATGCTGAAAGTTATTATGAATTAAATCAGTAGAGGGGAAAATTACAAACAGAAGCATCTAAGAGATGACTTGAACTATATCACATTATATTAAAAAAACACAGTCAGAGTAAGTGTGACAATATCATCACTGATTAAAAAAAAAAAAACTTAGTAAGGGAGAAAAGCAGGTATAAAATTATATGCACTTAATATAGATAGACAAACAACACAGTGTTCCTAAGAAGATTTTGATAAGAATACTGTTAATTCCTGTTTAATATTTATGAACTATGCATTTACTTAGTGAAAGTAAGCCTTTAAGTGAAGCAATGTGGTTCTATGACCAGAATGAAATGAATATAAATAACCTAAGTTAGAAACTAAAAGCCACAGAAAACATATAAAAGACAAAGAAGGAACATGATGAAGAACCACAAGTCAGCAGAGTTAAAAACAATGCAAATGAGACCTTTAAGTAAACTAAGAACAAAAGAAATCATGAAAACGGTGCCAGTCCATTGCTTTTAAATAGAAACTCTCTTCTGTGTCTGGGCTTCACTCAGAATTACACTGATGCAGTCTCGGCACAAAGGGAGGTAGTAGACATATCCTGCTTAATGCAGGTCTAAGAGAAATCTGCTTTTCCAGAAGTAGAATGAGCAGCTACACCTCATGATGACAATAGTTTCCATACTACCAATACACTGGCCACTGCTGCTTAATGCTTCCTTAAGTGAGGTACTTCTAAAGAAGCACATTCATGCAACTTATATTTTAGACAGGAGTTCATTTTCGGTGTCTTAAATGCCTTACTGAGAGCCTGGTCTCTAACTGTATGTAAGTTCAATAAGGCAAAGTGCCAGGTTCTCCATTTGGGACATAACAGCCCCATGATAGGCTGGGGATGTGTGGTTGGTGTGGTGGAGGGGCCGCAGGCCTGAAAATAGAGGTCTCCCTATGCCTCTACATGCCTGGACATGTTTTTCTTCCAGGACCCATGTTAGTAAACAGGTTGTGTAACACACACACACAGAGCCCGTGTATCCCTGGGGTCCACCCATGTGATCCCCATATTTAGGAGGGTCCAGGCAAACAGTTCCTACCTATTAAGGTAAAGTTTGGCTTACTGACAACCTGATTGGTCACTTTGGATAGCCAAAGGGCCACGAATCTCGGCCCACAGTCTATAAAGAGGGGTGCAAAGGAGTACCACGTGTTCAGACTTAGCTGTTCAGAGTATTCAGATTCAGCTGCTCAGACTCAGCTCTGGTCAGATCTGTTCAGATTCAGCTCTCTAACCCTGCCTGCAGTGCAGCTCAGCTCTCTGATCCACACTGCAGCATCCTGCTGCCCTGACTTGCTTGCAAGGCCTAGACAGAGGCTGACCCTCACTTGCATGCTTTCTGAGGCTTAGACCTTGTGCATTGATATCGATCTGCAGCTAACCTGTCTGCATACTTTTAGAAGCAGAGCACTTTCAAGCCTGCACCTGATACATATACGGGGAGCCGATAGCCCCCTAAGCCTAGAGTCAGACGTGCATACCAGCCACCTATCTTGCATTTACCTACGGAGTACAGACTCCCAGCTTTAGCCTGGTAAGAAGGACCAGGACAGCAGACCTTTTAGATTGTCTGCAAACCCACAAACACAGCCTGCTAGCTGTGAAAGGACCGTGCCAGAAGCTGCACAGACATTCTCCTCTTCCTGGAATCCTGCCAGCTGATCATCCCTGGATGCAGTACCCAGCAGCATTGAGGCAGAGACCATCCCACGCCAGGAGAACAAAAGGTTAGAGGAAACCTGTTTGACCCAGAGACTGGGAAGATTCCAGCCCCACAGAGGTCCGGACACTGGGCACAGGCTGTGACGCAACCCTGGGAGGGTGATTAATAATTAAGGGAAACACATTTAAGTAAGCTTTGATTCCTTTGTAATATAAGTTACCTCTGCCTTAGAGCAGACACAGTTTTCAGCCCACCCTGCTGGGCAGACAGCATAGTTCTTAAGCGGCATTAAGCCTGAGGGAAATCTCTCTTTGTCTATAGTTGATAATTTGACAGTTATTAATCAGATCCCTGTGTATATATATATATCATATCCTAATTGTTTTCATAACCTTGCACTAGAACTATATTTTATTACACAGTGGTTGGGGGTGACAAGAGTTTGTAAATTAATTTTAATAAATAATTTTTATAAAAAATTAATACTGCCTCAAATTAATTTCTCACCTCCCCCAAATAAGGGAGGCTAGAGAAACCCCCTCTGTAACAGTTGGAAAGTCATGACTCAGAGAGTGACCTGGGAGTACTGGTTGACAGCCAAATACATATGAGTCAGCAGTGTTCCAAGGCAGTCAAGACTGCCGATGGCATCCTGGCTTGTACTAGAAACATGGTAAACAGCAAGAACAGGGAGGTGATTGTCCCCTTTTACTCAGCACTGGTGAGGCCACAAGTCAAGTACTGTGTCCATTTCTGATCCACTCACTACAAAAGGGACATTGAGGTGCTGGAGCGTGGACAGAAAAGGGCTAACAGACTTGACCTATGAGGTGTGTCTGAGGTTTGGGATCAGGGCTCTGAGACATCATGGTCTCTGTTATCATCTTGCACCTACCAACATGCTCTTCAGACCTACCCTCCGTCCCATGACACCAAGGTCAAAATATCTTGTTTCCATGTTGATGGACACTACATATGAATTAAGGATAGAAGGACTACTCTGCCCAAAGTAATTTGGCAGAGACAAGGAAAATTGATTTTAAACAACTTTCAAACAGAATCCAATTTTTTTTAATCTGCTTTCTTACATGTAAGCTGCCTGGTCCTTCTGCTAAACAGTGCAATCTTGTTTAGTCCCATTTCAGAGTTTTAATTTCTCAGTCAATGTGATACCTACATATACCCACCTATAAGCAAACTGTCACATGATTTAGGAATGCTCAGCACATTTTCAAGTCAAGCCCTTCCTTTTCTCAGGACTTCTTCCAGTCACACAGAGTTCATTCCACTGTGAGGTCCATGTCAGCAGTAAGTTATCAGCTCAGTTCTTCACAACATGCCTGAACTAAAATCTACAGTACAGTCTTCCAAAAATTGCTCCATCTCATCTTTACTTTGTGGCATACTTAATTCTCTTTAAGCCCAGAGCATTTCAGCAATGTTGGACTAGGAAATCAATGCAGTTTTGTGCTGCATTGAAAGTCACATCTGAAGGTCTTTTCTATTAAGCAATCACAGGTTTGTGTTTCCAAAACTGACATGATTTTAGAGGTTTCAGTTTTAAGGGTGCTTAATCAAAAAGGCAGTAAAGAATTAATTTTCTCTGAAACTGATAAGAACTGCCTTAGAAATCAACTCTTACAGGAAAAAAATAAACTTACAAAAGATAAAACAGGGAGTGCAAACATTGGGGCACTTTGTCACTGCCAGCCCCACAGTAATTTTTTTCCCCCAAGTTTTAAAAACAAATTGATTTTTGGCAAAGTCACCAAATTTCTGTTCCTTCCTCTATCTCTCTTGGAATATGTTATTTGAACAGCTACTTCAGATAAATGTATTTCAAATCATTTACTTTAAATTCTGATTTGCATACTGCCAAGTATTAAAATATAGTTGCAATTTTAGTGATTGGGAGTGGCAAACACCAGGAGACCATCTATCAAGCTAATTTATCTCCCTATGTGTATCAGTATCAATCCACTCACTGTTCTTCTTTTAAAGTATTAGAGATAATATGGTATTTACAGTATTTGCCAGATGCATGTTAATTAAGGCAGATGAGATTTAAATATGTCTGTGGGTGGTTTCTTTGTATTCAATTGTCTTGAGAAATACTCAACAGCAATTCCCATTGGCTCCTGTGCTATTTCCTGGTGAGGACAGAAATGGTCATTAGTGGCTCCCTGCTGCTCAATGTAGCCCTTCACTTGTTCATCACAATTCTAGAGAAATATTTCTTTTAAAACAGAAAAAAAAATCACAAAAAGGAACTTAATGGATCATTGTTCCATACCTGTTGCCTTGTTGCAAATGCCAGCAGAGATTGGCATTTATTTTTAAGCGTTGGATGCAAGCTTTAAGAGCTGAAGCAAAATCCACATGGGAGAAAAAGGAACACATTTTCTGACAGCCTAAGTGTGCAGGAAAGGGGTAAGACCAGGAAAGCCAAGTGCCCCTGAAGAAGCTGCATTACTGTCACTTGCAGTTACACCCACTGAAAGCAATAAGCTGCTTCCAGATTGAGCACCTGCTTACACAGACCTCAACACAGCTTGTGCTGAGACAAAGTAGGTTATTGCCAAGCAGTAAGGCACTGTGCCTGCCTGCACACCTGTGAAACCTCTGAGCCTGGAGCCCTGAAAGGATACCATCCACCCAAGAACAGACCAAGACCTAGTCAACTTACAATACTCCTGCAGAAAATCTAAAAGCTTTTATTGGTTACAATACTGATGACAGCTCCCCTTCAAGTGTTTTCGGTACTGTTCAGCACAGCCTCAGTAAACTCCAGTGAATTCAGGTTGTGAGTAAACTGACCTTTTTTCTATAAAACCTTTTTGTAAGTAAAGTTATTTGCTTTAGCTCTGTTCCTCTTGAGTCACCCTAGAGGGCAAGCACCATATTACACTGTGGGAATCTCATTCCAAAAGTTTACTGTTTGCATTTTGCTAGTTTTGCTAGATTGTTCGAAATAGTTTAATATTGCCCTATACATATACTGCACAAAACTCTTGTAAATAAGTTGACAGTAATTTAAATGTTAATAAACATATTAATATTTTTATTAATATTTTTCTAATCATAATTCGTAGTTTTATAACAATTGCATCACCTTGTCTTGCTGACAAGTAACCAGAAGATGTTTTTTAGTGGGAATCATAGAATCATAGAATCAACCAGGTTGGAAGATCATCCAGTCCAACCTATCCCCCAGCCCTATCCAATCAACTAGACCATGGCACTAAGTGCCTCATCCAGTCTTTTCTTGAAGACCCCCAGGGACGGTGCCTCCACCACCTCCCTGGGCAGCCCATTCCAATGGGAAATCACTCTCTCTGTGAAGAACTTCTTCCTAATATCCAGCCTATACCTACCCTGGCACAACTTGAGACTCTGTCCCCTTGTTCTATTGCTGGTTACCTGGGAGAAGAGGCCACCCCCCACCTGGCTACAATGCCCCTTCAGGTAGTTGTAGGCAGTAATAAGATCACCCCTGAGCCTCCTCTTCTCCAGGCTAAATAGGCCCAGCTCCCTCAATCTCTCCTCATAGGATTTGTGCTCCAGGCCCCTCACCAGCTTTGTTGCCCTTCTCTGGACATGTTCCAGCACCTCAACATCCTTCTTGAATTGAGGGGCCCAGAACTGGACACAGTACTCAAGGTGTGGTCTGACCAGTGCCGAGTACAGGGGAAGAATAACCTCCCTTGACCTACTAGCCACACTGTTCCTGATGCACTACTTAAGACATGTGATACAAATACATACAGGGCAGCAGTTTTCAAATATAATTATTAATGGACTCAAAACCATTCACAAATTGATCTGTGGAAATGAATAGTACGGTAAAAAAGCCATTTCCACAAATCATTGTACTTTTGGCAAATTCACACACTTAATCATTAGTGGAAGCTGTCTCTTTTAGGCAGGCTGTCTTGCAAGTATCTTTTTTTTCATGCAAAATTCCTCTGGTACTCTTTTAAATAAGCTCTGCTTTCACAGAAGGTTTCTAGAGTGTGTGGAAGACAACCTCTTCTCCCAGCTGTTACAAAAGCCTACCAGGGGGACAGCTCTGATTGACCTGCTGCTCACAAATAGAGAGGGGCTGGTGGGGGATGTGGTGGTTGAAGGCTGTCTAGGGTCCAGTGACCATGAAATTATAGAGTTTTCAATATATGGAGAAACGAGGAGGGGCATCAACAGAACCTTCACGCTGGACTTCCGAAGGACAGACTTCAGCCTATATAAGGAACTAACTCAGAAAGTTCCTTGGGAAAGAGCCCTTAAAAACATATGGGTCCAGGAAGGTTGGACCTACTTCAAGAAAGAACTCCTAAAGGCATAGGAGAAGGCTGTGCCATTGTGCTGGAAGCTGAGCTGACGAGGGAGGCAGCCAGACTGGATGGGCAAGGAGCTGCTAAAGGAATTAAAGATAAAAAAGAGAGTGTATCACCTTTGGAAAAAAGGGGGGTGTCCCAGGAAAAGTTCAAGGAAGTTTCTAGGTCTCGTTGAAAAAAAATTGGAGAGGCAAAAGCCCATTTAGAATTTAGGCTGGTCACGGCTGTTAATGAAAAAGTCTTCTGCCAGGCAAGCAGCAACAGAACAAGGGGACACAGTCTCAAGTTGTGCCGGGGTAGGTATAGGCTGGATGTTAGGAGGAAGTTCTTCACAGAGGGAGTGATTTCCCATTGGGATGTGCTGCCCAGGGAGGTGATGGAGGCACCGTCCCTTGAGGTCTTCAGGAAAAGCCTGGATGAGGCACTCAGTGCCATGGTCTAGTTGACTGGATAGGGCTGAGTGATAGGTTGGACTGGACGATCTTGGAGGTCTCTTCCAACCTGATTGATTCTATGATTTTATGATTCTATGATACTCTATGAAAGTAGAGACCTGCTTTCTGCCTTGACCTGTGCATCTTCCTGAGCAGCTTAACAATAATTCAGGCTGTTTTCAAGGCAGTAGAGCAAGCCTGCTGGGCAGTTCTGTCATTTTGTGACTTAAATCAGAACAGAATTGTTAACTAATTCCATACTTGAGGTTAATAAATGGAAAGATGCCCCCAGTCCTAGCAAGTTGTGGTTCCCACATCATTGTATCTGACTGATTTTGTTTGTTATCACAGGACCACAGGATGTTAGAGGTTGGAATGGACCCAAGGAGATCATCAAGTCCAATTCCCCTGCCAGAGCAGGACCACACAATCTAGCAAAGATCACAGAGGAACATATCCAGAAAGGCCTTGTAAGTCTCCAGAGAAGGAGGCTCCACAACCTCTCTTTGCAGCCTGTGCCAGTGCTCTGTGACCCTTAGAGTAAAGAAGTTCCCCCTTGTATTGAGGTGAAACCTCTTGTGCTGCAGCTTACATCCATTGCTCCTCGTTATATGACAGGGAGCAAGTGAGAAGAGCCTGTCCCCCCATCTCCAGCTCCTGATCAGCCCTCGGGTGTTTATAGACATTTATTAAATCCCCTCTCAGTCTTCCCTTCTCCAGATTAAAAAGCCCCAGATCCCTCAGCCTCTCCTGATAAGCCAGGCCCTCCAGTCACCTAATTATCCTCCTAGCCGTCTGCTGCACCCTCTCCAGCAGATCTCCATCCCTCTTCAACTGGGGAGCCCAAAACTGAACACAGTATTCAAGATGAGGTCTCAGCAGGGCAGGGTAGACAAGGAGAATCTCTCTTGATCTGCTGGACACACTCTTCTTAATACACCCCAGGATCCAATTTGCCTTCTTGAGCACAAGGACATATTGCTGTCACACAATTAACTTGCTACCCACCAGGACCCCCAGGTCCCTCTCCACAGGGCTGCTCTCCAGCAGATCACCTCCCAGACTGTACTGGTGCAGTTTATTATTCCTTCCCAGGTGCAGGACTCGGCACTTGTCCTGGTCGAACCCCATTTGGTTCCTCCGTGCCCAGCTCTCCAGGCTGTCCAGATCTTGATGGATAGATGCACAGCCTTCAGCTGTATCAGCCAAGCCTCCCAGTTTGGTGTCATCAGCAAACTTGCTGAGCAGACTCTGTGCCCCATCAGTGAAACTGATGAAGATGTTGAACAGGACTGGACCCAACACTGATGCCTGGGAGACTCCACTGGTTACAGCTCTCCAGCTGGACCTAGCACCATTGATCACCACTCTTTGAACTCTATCTTGTAACCACATCCTAATCCACCTCACTCTCTGCTCTTCCATCCCACACTTCCTCAGTTTGCTCACCAGAATATCATATTAGACTATAACATAGTGTGATAGTTTGGGTATTACCCACCCACACACACTTTAGAAATACCCAGACTAGACTCAGCCAATGTGGAAAATTGAATGAAGCTTTATATTTACAGCTTAGCACAATATGCAAGCAGGTATTTACAATATGTACATCTATAGAGAGAAATATACAAGATAAAAAAGTAATACAGAAACACAACACCCCTCCCAGAAACCTGAGTCCCCAGGAGGGGCTCTCAACCACCTTTCCACCTTCCTCCCACCCATCTACCTTACCCTAGACTTTGCCTTTAACTCAAGGAACATTGGACGGTTGGCCAGGGGTGTTAGGAAACAGAAGGATTAGTCAGTCAGCAAGTTAGAGAGAAAAGTGCAGCCCAAAGCCCAGGCAGCGACTGTGTTATCTATGTTTATGTTCCTGCTCTTATACATCTCAGCAAGCCTATGAGTGAAGTAGACATCACCAATGTTTCCTTTTTAAAACCTATAATTAATTCTTCTCACCAAAACTTTGCCATTAAGAGAGACAAGGTCAAAGGATCTGTGAGAGAAATTCAGTTTCTGGAAGTGCAGTGGCAGGATGGTCCCTGTTTGAACTGATCTGGACATTTGTTCTGGTAGGCCTCATAGGCCCAAAACAAGCTTGTACATGTCCTGCCTTGCCTAGGCATGTTTTTCTGCTCCACCAGAGAGGCAAGAGTGGGAAACAGACACAAAAGGACCTGAAGCCATAAAGTCTGGCCTGCCCGGCATCCTGTGGTGTAAGGCACAAATGCTTGTGCCTGCCTAGTGCAAGGCCTGTGCTTTTCCCAAATTAGGGAAAAGACAGCCTATGGCTTTGCCTAATATGGTAAGGTTTGGCTAACTGCCATCCTGATTGGCTATTCTTGTGTCCAAAGGGCAATTAATCTCGGCCCACATTGATAAAAGGAGATAGGCAGGTGAACAGTGTGCTTTTGCTTCACTGTCTTGCTTCCCTGCTCTTTGCCATGCTCTCTCTGCTGTGTCCAGCTATGCTGCTATTGCACACTCCTTACTGATTGCCTGGTAAACTCCACTGCTGCAAATTACAAGGAGCAGACCCTGGATGTCTGCATGCGATCAGCCTGTGTGATCAGCCTGACATCGTGCTGAGACTGCAAGACATCTGCCTCTTCACCTGAAGGTCCTGCCTAGAATCCCTGGACAGATCATCCAGAAGAAGCCAGGAGAACAAGGTCAGAGATTGTCTGCATCCTTTCCCCAGAAGCCAGGTGTCTAGGTTCTAATTTAAATTCCCAGAGAGTCTAATAAATTTGATAGAACCAATAACAATTTGTAGAGTGTCCTTCCCTCTCCTCCCTCCTTTCCCAAAAGAAAGGAGTTAGAAGTAGAGAAGAAAGTTAAGCACACCCAAATAAATCAATTTCACTCGATTTGGAAGTTAAAAAGAAAAGTTTAACAGTAACATAAAAGAGGTATCTGAGGTAGGGAAGTTTACAAAAGGTATAGGAAAGGAAGTATTGCAAAAGACAAAATGCATAAATACAACCCGAGTTTGTGATGGTGGCTTTGTCCCCCTCGTGGGTGATGGCCACATGGAATGGTGGTATGCAGGGAGTGAAGTGATGTGGAGAGATGGAAAGAGAGATGCAGAGAGAGTGAGGCAGAGAGAGAGAGGAACAGGAAGTACTGCTGCTTTTACAGGACAAGAAGGGGGAAGTGGGCTAACCATCACCTGGTGGTGTTCAGATCCAGCCCTGGGGTCAGGTTCAGGGTTACTCCCCTTGGAGTGTCAACCCTATACACCAGGAAGATTCAAGTCTCAACGTCCAACAAGAAAGAGTCCCCTGAAAGCATGTGGGCACTGTCTGGACTGTGGCTAACTCCCGCAAGAGTACTAATAATAATTTGTGAGTAAATGCTTAAATGCCTCTTTGTAATTCTTTATTGCCTTCTGCCATGGAGCAGAAAGACCTTGAGCCCATCTAGTGGGCAAGTGGCATTTGACCACGGGAATAGTGTCTTCCAGTTCAATTAACGTTTATATATTTTGCTGGTTATATTAGATGTAGATATTATCCATAGAATGTTTCCATGACCATGAAAGAAATGAAATATTATTAAAATTAGTGGTTGGGGGGTCAAGAGTTCAGAATATCAAAATTGATAAACAATATTAATTTTGGAAAATATCCAACTGGCAGGAAGGCACAGACTGTTCCAAACCTCCAGAGGAGAAAGTAATCCATTCTGAAGAAGCTCCTCCCTATGGTGATCTCTCTGGTCAGGAAAAGAATTATGCTTTGTTCACAGATGGTTCCTGTCATCTTGTTGGGAACAAGCGAAGATGGAAGTCAGCAGTCTGGAGTCCTACCAGGAGAGTTACTGATGGAGAAGGAGAATCCAATCAATTCACTGAGGTAAAAGCTGCCTGACTTGGTCTTGATATGGCTGGACATGAAGATTGGTCTATCCTTTACCTCTACACTGACTCATGGATGGTAGCCAATGCTCTATGGGGTTGGCTAAAAGACTGGAAAAAGAACAGTAAGCCAAGGAAAGGAAAGCCTACTTGATGTGCTGATCTATGGAAGGACATTAATGCATGACTGAAGAGAATTCCAGTTAAGATGTGGCACATAGATGCATACATGCCTAAGAGCAGAGCTACTGAGGAACACCAACACAATCATCATGCAGATCAAGGTGCTAAACTTTCTCAAGTCAAAAGAAACTCTGATCTTGACCTTGATTGGAAACACCAAGGTGAACTATTCTTGGCTCGGTGAGCCCATGATTTATCTGGACATCAAGGCAGAGATGCAACATACCAATGGGCACGCGATAGATCAGTTGACTTATCCATGGACGCTATCACCCAAGTCATCCATGACTGTGACATTTGTGCTGCTATTAAGCATGCTAAGAGAATCAACCCTTATGGTATGATGAGCAATGGTCAAAGTATAAGTACAGTGAAGTGTGGCAGATTGACTACATCATTTTACCTTGATCTTGTCTTGGCAAGCAGTATGTGCTAACAATGGTAGAGGCAAGCATGGGATGGCTGGAAACCTATCTAGTTCCACATGCTAGGTATTCCACCTAACACCACTCTTGGCTTGGAAAGACAAACCATGTGGACACATGGAACTCCAGAGAGAATCCAATCAGACAATGGCACTCATTTCAAGAATAATCTTGTGAGAAACTGGGCCAAAGAGCATGGTATAGAGTGGATCTACCACATACCCTATTATGCTCCAGCTTCAGAAGCCAAGCACATACCTAAGCAAAGAAAGAGCAAAATGCAGTTATGGACCTGATCCTAGCTAGGCCATAGGAAAGTTTGTCATAGAAGCTGGAAAACAGAAGGCAGAAACAAAAGGAAAAATAGCCTTCTTCACAGGAAAATCTACAGACACTCACAGAATGTCTCCCTGCACCAAGGAGGAGAAAAAGATGTAACAGAAAATAGGAAGTCAAATCAAAGCAAATTATTTTCACTTTTTGGCAGTTATAAAGACAAAGCTCCAGCTGCCCCCAAACATGTAAGAGAAATACTTGTTTTCCCCTCCACTTTCACCCCATATTTCAGTTAAGTATTAATATTCTACAACTACATTGCTCTCGTGGGAACCCTCTTTGGTCACCTTTCATCACTTTTCTTTTGTAAAATCATAGAACTGTTGAGATTGGAAGAGATCCTTGACATCATCAAGGCCAATCATTTGCCTAGAGCTTGAAACCACACCACTGCTGCTAAGCTATTACCACTAAACCATGTCCCTGAGTACCACATGTGCCACGTGTCTTTTGAATACCTGCAGCAGTAGTGACTCCACTGCTTCCCTGGGTAGTCTTCTCTAATGATAACCCTTCTGTAAATAATCTTTTTCTTAATATCCAACCCAAACCTCACCTGACACAACTTGGATTTGTTTCCTCTTGTCCTGTCACTTGTTGTATGTGAGAAGAGAACAACCCCAACTTTACTTCAGCCTCCTTTGAGGTAGTTGAGGGTGATGAGGTGTCTCTCTCAGCCTCCTCTTCTGAAGACTAAATAACCTCAGTTGTCTCAGCTGTTCCTTGTAAGACTTGTGTTAAAGACCATTTACCAGTTTAGTTGCTCTTCTCCAGATATGCACCAGCACCTCAATGTCCTTCTTGTAGTGAGAGGCCCAAAACTGAACACAGTATTAAAGGTGTGGCCTTGACAATGCCAAGTATGAGGGGATAACTGCAGCCCTAGATGTGTTGGCTAAACTATTCCTGATACAGGCCAGGATATCATTGGCTTTCTTGTGCACCTGAGCACACTGCTGGCTCATACTCAGCCATCCATGTCCATCAATCAACATCCCCATATCTTTCTCCACTGAGCAGCTTTCCATCCATTCATCCCAAAGCCTGCAACATTGCATGGAGCTGTTGTGGCCCAAGTGCAGCACTTGACCTTGTTGAACCTCATACCATTGGCCTCAGTCCATCTATCCAGCCTATCTAGATCTCTTTGCAGAGACTCTCTGTCCTCTAACAGATTGACACACCCACCCAGCTTGGTGTTCTCTGCAAATTTACTGAGGGTGTACTTGATCGTAGAACCATAGAATGGTTTAGGTTGGAAGGGACCTCAAACATTATCTAGTTCCACCCCCCTGCCATACACAGGGACACCTCCCACTAGAACAAGGCTCCCACTAGAACAAGGTGCTCAAGACCTCATCCAACCTGGCCTTGAACACCTCCAGGGAAGAAGTAGTCACAATCTCCCTGGGCAACCTGTATCAGTGTTTCACTACTCTCACTGTAAAGAACTTCTTCCTAATATTTGGTTTAAATCTTCCCTTTACCATTTTAAACCCATTACTCATCATCCTATCATTACAAGACCTTGTAAATAGTCCCTCTACAGCCCTCCTGTAGCCCCCTTCAGATAATGGAAGTCCATTCCAAGTCTCCACAAAGCCTTCTCTTCTCCAGGCTGAAAAGCTTCAAGTCTCTCAATGTGTCCTCTTAGCAGAGCTACTCCATCCGTCTGAACATCTTTGTGTCCTCTTCTGGACTCGCTCCAACAGTTCCATATCCTTTTGCATTGGGGGCTCCAGAAGTGCACACAGTACTCCAGGTGGGGTCTAAAGAGAGCAAAGGGAGAGAATCCCCTTCCTTGCCCTGCTGGCCACACTGCTCTTGCTGCAGCCCAGCACACGGTTGCAGTCTGAGCTGCACTCACACTGCTGGCTCATGTTGAGCTTTTCATCAGCCCAGACCCCGAGGTCCTTTTCCTCAGGGCTGCTCTCAGCCATTTGCCACCTAGCCTGGAGTTCTGCTTGGGACTGCACCGACCCAGGTGAAGGACCTTACACTTGGTCTGGCCATGTGTGACAGTTTTGGAGTTACTCTCCCACACACACTTAAGAAAATCACCCAGACTAAACTCAGCAGCTGAAAATTAAGGAATGAAGCTATATTTACATCTTACCACAATACACAGGCATATATATACAATTCTATACCATTTTATACAAAGAAAAATTAACACAGAAACACAATACCCCTCCCAGAAACAATTAGAGTTCCCAGGAGGGCTCCCAAACCAAACCCCCTTCCCCCTCCCTTCAGAAATAACCAGATAAACCCACATATATCTGTGCTAGTTTGAAGCAGGGTAGAATGTTTTGGTGAGAAAAACTAGATGATAGCCTGTGAAAGGAAAACAATGGTGATGTCTCCTTCCCTCAGAGTCTCACTGAAAGAGAAATGTAAACATTAGATAACACTCTCGTCATTTTGTGTTCACTTTTGGGCTGGGCTTTGACTGAGCTGCATCTCCCTAACCTCATCTGCCACTAACCTTGCTTCTTAACCTCTTGGCTGAACCTCTTTTCTTCCTTAGGACTGGGGTAAGGTTGAGAGGGGCAGGGGGAAGGTGCAGGGGTGGTTGAGAGCCCCTCCTGGGGACTCAGGTTTCTGGGAGGGGAGTTGTGCTTCTGTATTACTTTTTACCTTGTATATTTCTGTATATCACTGTATATACTGTAGATATCTGCTTGTATATTGTGCTAGATGTAAATAAATAGCTTCATTTATATTCCCAGAACCAGCTGAGACTAGTCTGGGTACCATTTAAAGTGTGTGGGGGGCGGGGTACATCCAAACCACTACATATTTTATTTGGCTTCCCCAACGTGGGGCAAATTCATTTGAGTGACTGTTAATTAACTCTGGGAATCAGAATGAAGCTAATAAAGCAGCTATTGTACTTGGTGGGGGCTGTTCTGTGGTCTGGTTTCTGTTTCTTGCATTCAATTGGATCAAAGCCCAAAATGTTTCTTACTTTCTTAATGTAGCTTATACGAAGGTTAAAGCTAAAGTCACAACCATTTTGTGGTCCTGGGGTGATTTCATTCTTGGGTATGCTGGTTTTAATGTCACTGAAAATCTTACCAGTAACATTACAGGGGTATTTGCCAATAATATTACAAGCAATCAAAATACTGCTTTAACTACAGCCCTGATGAAGGTAATTCAACCCCGAACTGAGATGCCAGACCCTTGTAAAGATTTTTACTCAAAGCAAATTGTGGCAGGTCTGATGTGTGTCAATTTATGTCTTGTAGTTTTGATTTTCATATTAATTCTGGTATTATGTGTGAAAAATTCGAATGCAATACCTGCAATAACTAGCAAAGTTTCTAACTCGAAAGTGAAAGGAACAGTTTTGCAGCAACCAAACCAAAACAAAGGAACACAACAATCTCCTCCCCAGCCAAATTCAGGGACAAATCAAAATAACAATAATTCAGGGGGACAACAAGGAACACCACCTCCTTCCCAGCCAGGGATAGTTACTGTGCCTCCCTCTTCAGATTCTGGGAAAACTGCCAATGTTCCTGACAACAAAGATAATAACGCGTCAGGTTTGGGAGGCATCCCAGGAGTACAGGCTCAAAGTCAAAATGTTCCTAACAACAATAGCCCTTTCAGTCCCAATCTTCCACAGCCCCAGCCAGTAGACCTGTTAACTCTAAGGCAGATCTGAACTCACAGACCTCAGGTCAGACCCCCAGTGATTCAAACCCTCCAGTAGACACGTCCAAGTCTGTTGCTGTGCAGGCCTTTTTGGCACCTGCTAAGGCAAAAGCTTTTGACAAAGTGTAATTCAAAGGAGGATGTAAGAGAGGGGACCTCTGGTGAGCAAGAGGAGGAAGAGGAGACATATAGACATCAGGACTTGGCAAACATGCTTAGATCCCCGTACTCTGATGAGAGGAGTGCTGTGAGGTTGGCTGCCAAGAAAGAGGATGGTTCCAATGAGTTTAAGAGTGCTATGAGGAAGGTTCTGTTTCTAGGCCAGGGACAACCAGATCAACAAGAGGAAGAGGAGGAGGATGACATCCAAGGCTCCAATAATCCTCTTAGAGAGGTCAAGGAAGTTAGAAAGGAATACTCAAGGAAATCAGGTGAACCAATCCTAAGCTGGCTAGTGAGATGCCGTAGCATTGGTGCTAATGCCCTGCAGGTAGGAGACGAGTCTGCCAAGCAGCTAGGACCACTCACCAAAGAGGAGTGGAGTGGACAAATACTTAGCAAGTCCTCTTGGTAAGGTTAGCTTGTGGACACGCCTTCTGTTGGCCATGTGTTATGGAGAGGAGTTTTGGGGAGTTTTGGGGAATGATATGCGAGGCCGATTTTTATGAAAGTTTAAATGATTTATTGCTAAAACACTAGAAATCCCCTTCCCCAAACTTATTTATAACTATCCCATGAAAGTTCTTGGTTTGCGGTTGTGAAGTAAAATACAGAATGACTAAAATGAAGAGAGTCTATGATTTGAGAGAGTTCACTGGAGTCTTGAGAGATTATTCAGTCTTTAGATTATGTTTTGTTAGTTACTCACTGTCCAAGTACAGTTCTGAGAAGTCTTATAGTATTATGGATTTAAGGCGCATTGTCCGAGCCTCCGCAGGTCCAGGCCGAGCTGGATGCTGGCCTTCGAGGCTAGCGAGGATCGGGACACTGCCAAGTCCCGAGCTGGCTGTAGCTTTGTTGCTGCAAATGCCGAACAAATGCTGGTCTGTGCGTGTGCGTGTGTGCGTGTGTGAGGGAATCAGTCAGAAGGAGAGCGAGCAGTTCAGGGTAACAAGAAAAAAGGGGCACGACGGGCAAGGGTACTCAATTAAGGCAAAAGCAGCATTTTTATAGTGTCCAGAAGAGGTGTTGATGCTAATACAAGTGCGCAATACTGGTTGGTTTAAAGTTATAATCAATTCATACACTGGATAATTTTTACCAAAACAACCTGTGTGTGCATTGGGTGGTCACAATGCATGAGAACCAAGGTCCCTTATTGCAAAACAATAGGCTATGTTTATATTTTTTCCCCTCTGGGAGAGAGATCTTCCCAGAGACTGTACGGCTGCTGGGACAGCAGCTGCCGTGATACAGGCAGATAGAAAGCAACGTTTTGACTTTTTCGATACCTGGCCTTTGAGCCACGAAAGCTTTGCAACCCTCCATAACACCGTGGCTATGAGATATCTTTCCCGAGATGATCTGCCAGGGGCTGCTAAGAAGTGGAACACCATCAAGCAGAGAATTAAGCTTCTGAAGGAGTTTGCTGTGAAGGAAGTGCTCTATGGAGATCATGGCACACATGAGCCTGATGACATTCCTCTTGGAACAGGCCTCATGAAGAAGCTTATTAAGTTTGCTCCTTCATCCTATGCTAACATCTTGGCCAGTAAGTTTCTATCAAGAGGTGACAATGGAAGATCTTTCACTGTTGGTGAGTTCACTGACCAGCTCAGGCAGATAGAGGACAGCTTATCACATTCTGCCCTAGTCTCTGCCCTAAAAACTATGACCACAGAGATGAAAGAGAGTATGAAAGAACTGAAGGAGGACCGTAAAAACACAATTTCTAATCTGGTAAAGGATACCATTCCTGCATCATCTGAATGGGTGCATGTTTCTGCAGGAACAGACGCCCACCTCCTGCAAGGCAATTCCAGCTCAGGAAGAGAAAAATTCCACCTGGACATCAGCAATCATGTGCATCACTGTGGATAATTTTGCGTGACAAATATGGTTAGAACATGAACAAATGGGATGGTAAACCTACTTGAGCTCTTTCAAAGAGAGTCAAGGAACTGCAGAGTGGCAGAAACAGAGGCAGCAGTGCCAGAAAAGTAGCTGTCACTTCTTCAGCTCCCCAGAGCAACTGCAATTATACAAACAATTGCAATTTCTTTCACAACACCACCAATCACTGTGTACACCCTACATGACATGTTCAGCATTAGGGGTGCCCTGTCTCCAGCCAGGAGGAGGAAAGGGATAGTGGAGAGAACTGAATCTATTGGAAGGTATTCATTAGGTGGCCTGGCAGTTTAAAAGTTCGGAAATACAGGGCTTGAGTTGACACAGGTGCTCAGTGTACTTTGTTGCCATCCAATTGCAAGGGGACAGAGTCCATATCTATTTTTGGAATCACTGGTGGATCTCAAGAGTTAACTAAGATACAGGCTGATATCAATTTAACTGGTAAAGAGTGAAAGAAAGATACTATTTTAACTGGTACTGATGCACCTTGCATTCTGGGAATTGACTTTTTCAGACAAGGTTGGTTCAAAGATCCTAAGGGTCACAAATGGGCTTTTGGAATAGCATCTGTAGCGATTGAGGATGGTAAATTGAAATTGTCCATTAGACCTGAACTTTGTGATGAATCTGCAGTTGTGGGGCATCATGACATAGAGGATCTGGAAGTGCCAGTTCCTAGTCAAACTATGCACCACAGGCAGTACAGAACTAACCGTGATTCTTTGTTGCCCATTCATCAGCTGATTCATCAACTGGAGAGTCTGGCTGTCATCGAGAAAGCTCATTCACCTTTCAACAGTCCCATCTGGCCTGTGCGTAAACTGAACAGAGATTGGAGACTCACAGTTGATTTTTGTGCCCTCAACGAGGTGACTTCACCCATGAGCGCAGCTGTGACAGACATGCTGGAACTCCTGTACGAGCTGGAATCGAAGGAGGCTAAATGGTATGCTACCATAGCCATTGCTAATGCTTTCTTCTCTATCCCCATAGCAAAGGAGTGCAGGCCTCAGTTTGCATTCACCCGGAGAGGAATCCAGTACCAGTTCAACCGTTTGCCTCAGGGGTGGAAACACAGCTCAACCATCTGTCACTCAGTCATCCAGTATGCACTGGAGAAAGGTAAAGCTCCAGAGCACATACAGTTCATCGACGACATCATTGTGTGGGGCCAAACTGCTGAGGAAGTCTTCAAGAAAGGTAACAAAATCATTGACATTCTGTTGCAAGCAGGTTTTCCCATTGAGAGAGACAAAGTCAAAGGACCTGCCAGAGAAATTCAGTTTCTGGGATTGTGGTGGCAGGATGGTCGCTGTCACATTCCTCAGGATGTGATCAACAAAGTCTCCACCACGGCAGTTCCCACCAATAAGAGGGACACTATCTTTTCTGGGTGCAGTGGGATTTTGGAGACTACACATTCCTTGTTTCAGTCAGACTGTCAAACCTCTGCACGATGTGACTCGTAAGAGAAAGAATTTTGAGTGGGGACCTGAACTACAAGCAGCATTTGATCAGATCAAGCGAGAAGTAGTCCATGCAGTGGGCTTGGGACCTGTGCAATCTGGTCCACACATTAAGAACATTCTGTACACAGCTGCCAGTGACAATGGTCTAACGTGGAGTCTTTTGCAGAGAGCTCCAAATGAGACACGTGGTTGTCCACTTGGTTTCTGGGGTCGTAGCTACAGAGGTTCAGAGGCAAATTATACCCCAACAGAGAAAGAGATACCAGCAGCCTATGAAGGAGTGAAAGCAGCTTCTGAAGTGATTGGAACTGAGTCACAATTGCTTTTAGCTCCTAGACTGCCAGTTCTTAACTGGATGTTCAAGGGCAAAGGTTCATCACCATATCATGCCACAGATGCATCCTGGTCTAAATGGATGGCTTTGATAACCCAACGAGCACGAATGGGTAATCTTGACCAACCTGGTCTGGTGGAGGTGATCACCAACTGGCCGGAAGGCACAGACTGTTCCAAACCTCCAGAGGAGACAATAACTCGTGCTGAGGAAGCTCCTCCCTATGGTGATCTCTCTGATCAGGAAAAGAACTATGCTTTGTTCACAGATGGTTCCTGTCGTCTTGTTGGGAACAAGCGAATATGGAAGTCAGCAGTCTGGAATTCTACCAGGAGAGTTACCGAAGCAACAGATGGAGAAGGAGAATCCAGTCAGTTCACTGAGGTAAAAGCTGTCCAACTTGCTCTTGATGTGGCTGAACGTGAGAATTGGCCTATCCTTTACCTCTATACCCACTCATGGATGGTAGCCAGTGCTCTGTGGGGTTGGCTAAAGGACTGGAAGAAGATTGCTTGGCAGAGGAAAGGAAAGCCTATTTGTTGTGCTGATCTATGTCAGGGCATTGATGCATGGCTGGAGAGAATTCCAGCGAAGGTGCGGCACGTAGACACACACATGCCTAAGAACAGGGCCAATGAGGAACACCAACACAACCAACAGGCAGACCAAGCTGCTAAGATTTCTCAAATTGATACCAACTCTGATCTTGCCCTTGATTGGAAACACCGAGGTGAACTGTTCTTAGCTCGGTGGGCCCATGATTCATCTGGACATCAAGGCAGAGATGCAACATACCAATGGGCACGCAATAGGTCAATTGACTTACCCGTGGATGCTATCACCCAAGTCATCCATGACTGTGACGTTGTGCTGCTATTAAGCAGGCTAAGGGAATCAAGCCCTTATGGTATGGTGAGAGATGGTCAAAGTACAAGTCTGGTGAAGTGCGGCAGATTGACTACATCACTTTGCCTTGATCTTGTTCTGGCAAGCAGTATGTGCTAACGATGGTAGAGGCCAGCACCGGATGGCTGGACACCTATCCAATTCCACATGCTACCACACGTAACACCATTCTTGGCTTGGAGAGACAAATCATGTGGAGACATGGAACTCCAGAGAGAATCGAGTCAGATGATGGCACTCATTTTAAGAGTGTAAAACTGGGCCAAAGAGCATGGTATTTAGTGGATCTACCACATACCGTACTATGCACCAGCTTCAGGGAAGATTGAGCGCTACAACGGTTTGCTGAAAACCACCCTAAAAGCCATGGGGGGTGGAACTCTGAAAAATGGGGACAAGCATTTAGCACAAGCTACCTGGTTGGTAAATAGTAGAGGTTCAGTTAAGAGAGCATGACCTGCACAATCAGACTTGGTCCAAACAGTAGACGGTGATAAAGTTCCTGTTGTATTTCAAAAGAATCTGTTAGGGAAAACTGTTTGGGTATTTTCTCCTTCGGGTGAAGGGAAACCTGTCCAAGGGGTGGTGTCTGCTGAAGGTCCTGGTCATACCTACTGGATAATGCAGGAGAATGTTGAAATCCAGTGTATTCTAGAGAGAAGTCTAACCTTAGCTGAGAGAGTCTAAATTCAGAGTGTATAATAGAAGCTGTTAGGAATTTTCTGTTCTAGGTACCATCGGCGTCCAACATTGAAAGAATCTACAAGACAATCTACAGTACGTGAGCACGAACCCAATGTCACCTGGGAGGCCCCTGTCTCGTCTCATCTGTGAGCTTTTGAACCACCTACATCTGAAATAGCTGGAATGAAGTGCGAACTGAACCTGTAATATTCATTAGTGTAAATATTGGTTTAGATCAGATAATTCTCAGCAATACTCTGAGTGAAGTAGACAGGGGTGGATTCTGCTAGTTTGAAGCAGGGTAGAATGTTTTGGTGAGAAAATCTAGATGATAGGCTGTGAAAGGAAAACAACAGTGATGTCTCCTTCCCTCAGAGTCTTGCTGAAGGAGAAATGTAAACATTAGGTAACACTCTCACCATTTTGTCTTCACTTTCGGGCTGGGCTTTGATTGAGCTGCATCTCCCTAACCTCATCTGCCACTAACCTTGCTTCTTAACCTCTTGGCTGAACCTCTATTCTTCCTTAGGACTGGGGTAAGGTTGAGAGGGGCAGGGGGAAGGTGCAGGGGTGGTTGAGAGCCCCTCCTGGGGACTCAGGTTTCTGGGAGGGGAATTGTGCTTCTGTATTACTTTTTACCTTGTATATTTCTGTATATAACTGTATATACTGTAGATATCTGCTTGTATATTGTGCTAGCTGTAAATAAACAGCTTCATTTATATGCCCAGAGCCGGCTGAGACTAGTCTGGGTACCTTTTAAAGTGTGGGGGGGCGAGGTACATCCAAACCACCACAATATCTCATGTGATAAATCTGAAGATCTGAGGTGAGATGTCAAAAAAAAAAAAAAAGAGAGAGAACAGGAAGGTTAGAGAAAAAAGGGGTTAGGTGGATTAGAGAGTTAAAGGCAAAATCAACCAGAGACCAGACTGCCAGAAAGAAGGCACAGCCCAAAGTGAGAGCTGAGCAGTGTGCGTGTGTGAAGTGCCTGTCTTATCTATATTTTGACTAGTTGCGTTTCTTAGCAGAAGAACAGTGATGCAGGGCACATGTTCTTTTTTCTTTCTTTCTTTTCACAGCTGAGGATTTAATTTATCTCAGTAAAAATTAGCCTCAAACCACCACAGCATGTCATGAGGATGGCCTGAGCTCACCTCTGCAGCCTGTCCAGGTCCCTCTGGATGGATCCTTTCCTTCTAGAAAGTTGGCTGTGCCACACAGCTTGGTGCCATCTGCAAACTTCCTGAGAGTGCACTCGATTCCTCTATCCATATTGCTGACAAAGATGTTAAACAGCACTGGTCCCAGCACTGACCCCTGAGGGAGGCCACTTGTTACTGGCCTCCAGGTGGACATTGTGCTGTTGAGCACAACTCTCTGCATGCGACCATCCAGCCAATTACTAATCCAGCAGTGCTCCACCCAGCAAGTCCATGTTTTTCCAGTCTGGTGACCAGGATGTCATGTGAGACCTTACTCAGGTCCAGGTAGATGATGTCAGTTGCCATTCCCTTATCCACTGTTGCTGTGATTTCATCCTAAAAAGCCACTAAATTTGTCAGGCATGATTTGCCTTTGGTGAAGCCATTGATGGTTACCACCAACCACCTCTGCCTTGTTTTCTATTCGCCTTAGCAGAGCCTTCAGGAGGAGCTGCTCCATGATCTTGCCAGGCATGGAGGTGAGACTGACTGGTCTGTACTTCCTGGGGTCATCTTTTTTTCCCTTTTTGAAGATGTGTGTTATGTTTTTCCTTTTCCAATCAGCAGGAACTTCACCAGTCTACCATGACCTTTCAAATATGATGGGCAGTGGTTTAGCAACTTCATCTGCCAGTTCCCTCAGGACTCATAGGTGGATCTTGTCAGGCCCCATGGACTTGTGCACATACAGATTCATTAGGTGCTCACCAATATGGTCCTCAATTATAGTGGGCAGATCTTCCTTGTTCCAGTCCTTACTTCTGCCCTCTGGGCTTGGACATTGTGGTTGGAGACCTTGCCATTGAAGACTGAGGCAAAGAAGTCATTGAGCACCTCAGCCTTATCTATATCTTTTGTCACCAGCTCTCCATTTCCCTTCTGGAAGGGTCCCACATTTTCCCTACTCCTCCGTTTCTCACCAATATACCTGAAGAAGTTTTTCTTGTTCCTCTCGATGTCCCCAGCCAGACTCAATTCCAGCTTTTCTAACCTAATCTCTGGCTGCACAGACAATTTCTTTGCATTTGTCCCAGGTTACCTGCCCTTGCTACCATTCTCTGTAGGTTTTATTCTCGCAACTAAGTGTTATAGAGGGGTTTGAATCTGCTTTTGGGGTGAGATATGAGGAGGATTTGAAGGTTATTAAATAATTTATTAATACATACAAAGAGAATTTCCCCCAAACTTATGTACAGCTAACCCACAGAAATTCTTTGTACACGGTTAGTGAAACTATTTTGCAGAATGTCTATTTACAGATGAATTAAGCAATTTGGTAGAGGTTTTGGAAATGTTCTGGTCAGAGTCTTGTAGCATAAAGTGCCACTGGTAAAGTCAATGAAATTCCTTAGCACCTTGAATCAAGAGAGTTCAAATACTCAGTAGTTGGAAGTCTCAGTATCTGTGGTCTCAAAATATATATAGCAAAAGCCACATAGTTGATTCTCATAGAGTGTTGGAGAAATTCTTGTTAGCAGAGCACACAAGAACTGATAAACAATGAGCAACCTGTGCTGGGAACGTCCTTGGATCCATCCTTGGAGCTTAGATAGCAGGCATAGGGTGGTTTCCCCCCACATGCAGCTGTGGGGGGTGGAGTGCAGCTGCAGGTGGGCAGAGTTTAGCCAGCCCCAGAGCCTGACCCTTAGAATGTTATCATATACTAACCTATGCACACATTACATGTAACCAATCTTGGTGGAGCACGCCTCTTGCTAGAATGCATATAAGTCACTGTATCATGGAAATAAAGTGGATTTGACCATCTAACCATATTGGTGAACAAAGAGTCATTTTCCTATAGTGCTCCACCACCTTATTTCCCAACAATAGAGCTAATAGTTCAATTTGAATTTGGGGCACGCTGTCTGAGAAGATTCCACAGACATGATCGGGCTGATGAGGCAGGCTGGAGTGGCATCCGGCCAGGAACACCTCATTTGGTCATCCACTGGATCATTGCAGAGTGCTGTGGAACAAAGGGTCATATACAGTGGATGAAGGTAGTGGCCCCAGGCAGCAGGCAGAGAGGTGAGCAGCAGGAGTGGCAAGAGCACCTTGTTTACCTGAATTGCCCTATTTGTCAGATATGGGCAGAGATTGATGGTCCCTTGGCCACAATATTGTCCAATAAGCATCTGTCAGCAGGCCAAAACACATCAAATAAGGAAGAGTCCACAAGTCTAGTACCCCCAAATATGGGAAGAGCATAGGTGAGCCACACGCTAAGCACGTGTGTTTATGCAACGTGTTTACAACCACATTATATAGCCTGGGCAGGCCAGACTTTATGGCACCAGGCCTATTGTGCCCCTTTTGTCCGTTTAATGTGTTTACTTCTGGTTTGGGCAGAAAAACATGTTTGGGCAGGAAAACATGTCCGGGCAAGTATAGGCATATGTAATCCTATTTGGGCCTATGTGGCCCTCCACCACACTAAGTGTGTCCAGAAGCTCTCTATTCATCCATGCAGGCCTCCTGGCATTCTTACCTGCCTTTCTCTTTTTTGGGATGCCTTGCTCCTGGGCCTGAAGGAGGTGATCCTTGAATATTGACCAGCTTTCCTGGGCTCCCCTTCCTTCCAAAGCTTTTTCCCATGGCACCCTGCCAAGGAGGTTCTTGAAGAGGTTAAGTCTGCTCTTCTGAAGTGAGTTTACTAAATAACCTCCTTGATACCCTGAGGATTTTAAACTCTACCATTTCTGTGATTCTATGATTTCATGGTCACCTGATGCCCTCATGCAAATAATAGGTGAAGATGTTAAACAGAACTGGCCTTAGTACTGAACCCTAGGGAACATCACTTGTAACTGGCTGCCAGACGGATTTAACTCCATTCATCACAACTCTTTTTGGATGACCATTCAGCCAGCTTTTCATCCAACAGAGCACATACCCATCCAACCCATATCCAACTAGTGTCTTTTGAAGGATGCTGTGGCTTTACTCAAGTCCATCCTTTGTCTTCTCCTTCCAATTCTCATACCTCTGAAGTTATTTTTATCTCCTTTTTCTCTAGTTTATAATGACCCTTCCATTTATTTTCTTATTTCCAGATTGGCTTATTGCTACATAACTAGTTTGCATCTCCACTTTTTCTTTGCTCTCCCACTACCACAAAGGAAGAAACAAGAAGAGATACTTCTGTTATTTCTGCCATCACTTCACCACTGCCTCTGGGCATTAAATGAATAAATAAGCCTTAGTGGAACCAATCAGAATCACCTCTTGCCTCAACCACACTACTGTCCATGGCCACAGGCTTTTTACAGCTGAGTTCAGTGTCCTCTGTCTCTTTTTCAGTTATGCTGTAAGAGTGCTGGTCTAGAGCTCAGTCACAGTTGTGCCTGACCATGGATGTTTCTGATATGGACTCTTGATTTTCCAGCTTAATCTCAGACCTGCCCAGCAGTCCCTGGACTTGATCTTGTAGGTTGCCTTGTAGATTGATTTCACAGCAAATTTGTCTGATGATCTAGGCTCTTGCTTGAAAATAGCCATGATTTCCAGAGCTGCTTTGTTTAGTTCATTTTAGTATTGTGAGAAGAGTGATGAAGTGTTTGAAGAGGTTATCCTTCTTGACTCCTTGTTTCTTGTCCTTCAGGGAGCTACTGGTTCTAATTATTCATTCTCATCTGGTCTGTTGAGTTTTAGGATATTTCTCCTACAAAACCTAACTTTATCCTAGAAGTCAAAAAATTTATTTCATGTAATAAATAAATAAATGCATATATACATACATATCCATTATTTTCCGGCTAATTAATATCCTTGGGATGACAAAAATTAGAAAGCTCATCAGATTTTTTTAAGTGACCCACAACTGCTTCCTTAAGAAAACCCTGCTCATAGAATTTACAGGGACAGTAGAGATGCATGTGTACCTATGAATGAGACAAGTCTGCTACATTTTGCTGTTCTATTCCTACCAATGATGTCTTGTAACACTTGTTATGTACTGCACATTGTGCTAGTTTGAAGCAAGCTAGAATGTTTTGGTAACAGAACTAGATAACGGGCAGTGAAATGAAAACAATTGATGTCAACTTCTCTCACAGTCTCGCTGAGAGCTCTGGGAAGAAGAAAGACTTTTTCTCCATTTTGTTTCTCACTCTTGCTTTTGCCCTAGACCTGGTCACATCTCATTAACCCTGCTCCTACTAACCCTGCTCCCTAACCTCTTGGCTGCACCTTTCTTCTTCCTGAGAACTGGGGTAAGGTTAAGAGGGCCGGGGGGGAGGTGTTGGGGTGGTTTGAGAGCCCCTCCTGGGGACTCAGGTTTCTGGGAGGGGAGTTGTGCTTTTGTATTGTTTATCCTTTGTATATTTCTGTATATAATTGTATATAACTGTATATATTGTAAATAGCTGCTTGTAAATTTTGCTAGCTGTAAATAAATTGCTTCATCTATATTCCCAGGGTCCGTCTGAGTTAGCTGGGGCAAATACAAAAGTGTGGGAGGGGTGGGGTAACCCCCAAACCATCACATTTTTAATTGGCTTTCCCAACATGGGGCTAGATATTTTTGAGAGACTGGAAATTAGCTCTGGGAATTAAGATGAAGCTAATCAAGCAGCTATTGTATTTGGTTGGTGCATTGCTCTGGTCTGGTTTTGTTTTCTTGGCATTTAGTTGGTTAAAAGGTCAAATTGTTGCTTATTTCATTGATCTGGCTTATAATAAGGCTAAAGCTAAGGTTTCAGATATGTTCTGGAGCTGGGGTGATTTGATTCTTGGTTATGCTGGTTTTAATATCTCTGAGAATATTACCAAGAACATTACAGGAGCTCTGGTCAATAATGTGACAATCAATGGAAATTCTGCTTTAAATATGGCTCTAATGACAGTTATTCAGCCTAAGACAGGAATTCCAACTGTTTGTATAGGTACATGCTCGTGTAAAACTGTTTTTCTTCTCACAGTTTTTAATATTTGCCTCATGATTTTAATATTCATATTAATTTTGGCATTATTGGTGAAAAATTCAAAACCAGATTCTGTAAGAACTAGGAAAAATTCTGTGTCTCAGAAGCAGTCTCTTTCACAGCAAAACAAGGGAACACAGTCATCGGCTTCCCCCTTGCCAGCCTCTGCCCCTCCTTCTCCAAGTGCTGGGAACACAGCCAATGTTCCCGCCACTAACGTAAACAATGATAACAAAAGCAAAAACAACGGGCAGAGTTCTGCAGGAGCCCTAGGAGGACAGACAGGTACCCAAAATCAGAATGTTCCTAGCAACAATCAAAACACCTCAGGTTTGGCAGGCATCCCAGGAGGACAGGCAAATAATCCCACTAATAATAATACTACTAATGCTGGTAACGCTAGCCCAGTCAGTCCAAATCCTAATGACACCAGCTCAGCCAATTTGAACCCCCAGCCAGCAGACCAGAACCAAAATCCTCCTGTTAAAAGCAAGGCAGATTTGAACTCACAAGCTCCAGGTCAGACCCCTAAGGATACAAATGCTCCAGGTCAGATCCCTAAGGATTCAAACCCTCCAGGTCAAACTCCTAATGATTCAAATCCTCCAGCAGACACATCCAAGTCTGTTGCTGCTCAGGCCCTTCTGGCACCTGCTAAGGCAAAAGCTAAGACAAAGAGTGGTTCACAGGAGGATGTAAGAGATGGGACCTCTGGTGATCAGCAAGGAGAAGAGGAAGAGGAGGCAGTTAGTCTGCGAGACCTTGTAGATGTGCTGAGACAACAATACTCAAGTGAGAGGAGTGCTGTGAGGTTAGCTGCCAAGAGAGAGGATGGTTCGCATGAGTTTAGGAATGCTATGAGGAAGATTGTGTTAGGCCAGGCACCACCAGAACAACAGGAAGAAGAGGAGGAAGATGACATCCAAGGCTCCAAGGATCCACTCAGAGAGGTCAGGGAAGTTAGGAAGGAATACACAAGGGAATCAGGTGAGCCAATCCTAAGCTGGCTAGTGAGATGCTGTGGCATTGGTGCTAATGCTCTGCAGGTAGGAGACAAGTCTGCCAAGCAGCTGGGACCACTCACTAAGGAGAGTGGAGTGGACAACCACCTAGCAAGTCCTCTTGGTAGGGTTAGCTTGTGGACACGCCTCCTGTTGGCTGTGGCTATGAGATATCCTTCCCGGGATGATTTGCCATGGGCTGCCAAGAAGTGGAACACCGTTGAGCAGGGAATTAAGCTTCTGAAGGAGTTTGCTGTGAAGGAAGTGTTTTATGGAGATCATGGCACTCATGAGCCTGACGATATTCCTTTGGGAACAGGTCTCATGAAGAAGCTGATTAAGCTTGCTCCTTCATCCTATGCTAACATCTTGGCCAGTAAGTTTCTAGCAAGGAGTGATAATGGAAGGTCTTTCACTGTTGGTGAGTTCACTGGCCAGCTCAGGCAGATTGAGGACAGCTTGTCACATTCTGGTATAATCTGTGCCATAAAGACTATGACTACAGAGCTTAAAGATGGTATTAGAGATGGCATTAAAGAGAGCATGAAAGAACTGAAGGAGGATCTCAAAAATCTGGTAAAGGATACCATTCCTGCATCATCTGAATGGGTGAATGTTTCTGCAGTCAGGAACAGACGCCCACCTCCTGCAAGGCAATTCCAGCCCAGGAGGAGACAAATTCCACCTAGACAGCAGCAATCACGTGCGTCACTGTGGATACTTCTGCGTGACACATACGGGGAGAACATGAACAAGTGGGATGGTAAACCTACTTCAGCTCTTTCAAAGAGGGTCAGTGAACTGCAGAGTGGCAGAAACAGAGGCAGCAGTGCCAGAAAAGTAGCTGTCACTTCTTCAGCTCCCCAGACCAACTGCAATTATTCCAATAGTTGCAGTTCCTCTCACAACACCACCAATCACTGTGTACACACTACATGCCATGTTCAGCATTAGGGGTGCCCTGCCTCCAGCCTGGAGGAGGAAAGGGATAGTGGAGAGAATCGAATCTATTGGAATGTATTCATTAGGTGGCCTGGCAGTTCAAGAGTTCGGAAATACAGGGCTTTAGTTGACACAGGTGCTCAGTGTACTTTATTGCCATCAAATTGTAAGGGGACAGAGTCCATTTCTATTTTTGGAATCACTGGTGGATCTCAAGAGTTAACTAAGATACAGGCTGAGATCAGTTTAACTGGTAAAGAGTGGAAGACACATACTATTGTAACTGGTCCTGATGCGCCTTGCATTCTGGGAATTGACTTTTTGAGACAAGGTTGTTTCAAAGATCCTAAGGGTCACAAATGGGCTTTTGGAATAGCATCTGTAGAGATTGAGGATGATAAATTGAAATTGTCCATGAGACCTGAACTTTCTGATGAATCTGCAGTTGTGGGACATCATGACATAGAGGACCTGGAAGTGCCAATTGCTACTCAAACTGTTCATCATAGGCAGTACAGAACTAACCGTGACTCTTTGTTGCCCATTCATCAGCTGATTCGTCAATTGGAGAGTCAGGCTGTCATCGAGAAAGCTCATTCACCTTTCAACAGTCCCATCTGGCCTGTGCGCAAACCTACGGGCGACTGGAGACTGACCGTTGACTTTCGTGCCCTCAACGAGGTGACGCCACCCATGAGTACAGCTGTGCCAGACATGCTGGAACTCCTGTACGAGCTGGAATCGAAGGAGGCTAAGTGGTATGCAACCATAGACATTGCTAATGCTTTCTTCTCTATTCCTATAGCAAAGGAGTGCAGGCCTCAGTTTGCATTCACCTGGAGAGGAATCCAGTATCAGTTCAATCGTTTGCCTCAGGGGTGGAAACACAGCTCAACCATCTGTCACTCAGTCATCCAGTATGCACTGGAGAAAGGTAAAGCTCCAGAGCACATCCAGTACATTGACGACATCATTGTGTGGGGCCAAACTGCTAAGGAAGTCTTCGAGAAAGGTAACAAAATCATTGACATTCTGTTGCAAGCAGGTTTTGCCTTTAAGAGAGACAAGGTCAAAGGACCTGCCAGAGAAATTCAGTTTCTGGGAGTGCGGTGGCAGGATGGTCGCCGTTACATTCCTCAGGATGTGATCAACAAAGTCTCCACCATGGCAGTTCCCACCAGTAAGAAGGACACACTTTCTTTCCTTGCTGTGGTGGGATTTTGGAGACTACACATTCCTGGTTTCAGTCAGATTGTCAAACCTCTGCATGATGTGACTCGTAAGAGAAACAATTTCGAGTGGGGACCTGAACAACAAGCAGCCTTTGACCAGATCAAGCGAGAAGTAGTCCATGCAGTGGGCTTGGGACCTGTGACATCTGGTCCGGACATTAAAAACATTCTGTACACGGCTGCCAGTGACAATGGTCCAACTTGGAGTCTTTGGCAGAGAGCTCCAAACGAGACACGTGGTCGTCCACTTGGTTTCTGGGGACGTTGTTACAGAGGTTCAGAGACAAATTACACTGCAACTGAGAAAGAGATTCTAGCAGCCTATGAAGGAGTGAAAGCAGCTTCTGAAGTGATTGGAACTGAGTCACAATTGCTTTTAGCTCCTAGACTGCCAGTTCTTAACTGGATGTTCAAGGGCAAAGGTTCATCACCGCATCATGCCACACATGCAACCTGGTCTAAATGGATGGCTTTGATAACCCAACGAGCATGAATGGGTAATCTTGACCGACCTGGTCTGGTGGAGGTGATCACCAACTGGCCGGAAGGCACAGACTGTTCCAAACCTCCAGAGGAGACAATAACTCGTGCTGAGGAAGCTCCTCCCTATGGTGATCTCTCTGATCAGGAAAAGAACTATGCTTTGTTCACAGATGGTTCCTGTCGTCTTGTTGGGAACAAGCGAATATGGAAGTCAGCGGTTTGGAGTCCAACCAGGAGAGTTACCGAAGTGAGAGATGGAGAAGGAGAATCTAGTCAGTTTGCTGAGGTAAAAGCTGTTCAACTTGCTCTTGATGTGGCTGAACGTGAGAATTGGCCTATCCTTTACCTCTACACCGACTCGTGGATGGTAGCCAATGCTCTATGGGGTTGGCTAAAGGACTGGAAGAAAAATGGTTGGCAGAGGAAAGGAAAGCCTATTTGGTGTGCTGATCTATGGCAGGACATTGATGCATGGCTGGAGAGAACTCCAGTGAAGGTGCGGCACGTAGATGCACGCATGCCTAAGAGCAGAGCAACTGAGGAACATCAACATAATCAGAAGGCAGATCAAGCTGCTAAGATTGCTCAAGTTGATACCAACTCTGAACTTGACATTGACCTTGATTGGAAACACCGAGGTGAACTGTTCCTAGCTCGGTGGGCCCATGACTCATCTGGACATCAAGGCAGAGATGGAACATACCGATGGGCTCGTGATAGGTCAATTGACTTGTCCATGGACGCTATCACCCAAGTCATCTATGACTGTGACATTTGTGCTGCTATTAAGCAGGCTAAGCGAATCAAGCCCTTATGGTATGGTGAGAGATGGTCAAAGTACAGGTATGGTGAAGCCTGGCAGATTGACTACATCACTTTACCTCGATCTCGTTCTGGCAAGCAGTATGTGCTAACGATGGTAGAAGCCAGCACTGGATGGTTGGAAACCTATCCAGTTCCACATGCTACTGCACATAACACCATTGTTGGTTTGGAGAGACAGATCTTGTGGAGACATGGAACTCCAGAAAGAATCGAGTCAGACAATGGTACTCATTTCAAGAACAATCTAGTGAAAAACTGGGCCAAAGAGCATGGTATTGAATGGATCTATCACATACCCTACTATGCACCAGCTTCAGGGAAGATTGACGCTACAACGGTTTGCTGAAAACCACCCTAAAAGCCATGGGGGGTGGAACTCTGAAAAACTGGGACAAGCATTTAGCAGAAGCTACTTGGTTGGTAAATAGTAGAGGTTCAGTAAACAGAGCAGGACCTGCACAATCAGATTTGGTCCAAACAGTAGACAGTGATAAAGTTCCTGTTGTAGGTGAGAAGAATCTGTTAGGGAAAACTGTTTGGGTATTTTCTCCTTCGGGCGAAGGGAAACCTGTCCGAGGGGTGGTTTCTGCTGAAGGTCCTGGTCATACCTACTGGGTAATGCAGGAGAATGGTGAAATCCAGTGTATTCCACAGAGAAATTTAACCTTAGCTGAGAGAGTTTAAATTCAAGCTGTTAGGAGTTTTCTGTTCTAGGTAACATCGGCGCCCAACACTGAGAGAATCTATGATAGAATCTACAGTACGTGAGCACGAAGCCAATATCACCTGGGAGTCCCTGTTCTGAGCTTTTGAATCACCTGCATCTGATTGAAGTGTGAACTGAACTTGTATATATTGTTTTAGTGTAAATATTGGTTTAGATTAGATTAGATAATTCTCAGCGATACTCTGAGCGAAGTAGACAAGGGGTGGATTGTGCTAGTTTGAAGCAAGCTGGAATGTTTTGGTAACAGAACTAGATAACGGGCAGTGAAATGAAAACAATTGATGTCAACTTCTCTCACAGTCTCGCTGAGAGCTCTGGGAAGAAGAAAGACTTTTTCTCCATTTTGTTTCTCACTCTTGCTTTTGCCCTAGACCTGGTCACATCTCATTAACCCTGCTCCTACTAACCCTGCTCCCTAACCTCTTGGCTGCACCTCTCTTCTTCCTGAGAACTGGGGTAAGGTTAAGAGGGCCGGGGGGGAGGTGTTGGGGTGGTTTGAGAGCCCCTCCTGGGGACTCAGGTTTCTGGGAGGGGAGTTGTGCTTTTGTATTGTTTATCCTTTGTATATTTCTGTATATAATTGTATATAACTGTATATATTGTAAATAGCTGCTTGTAAATTTTGCTAGCTGTAAATAAATTGCTTCATCTATATTCCCAGGGTCCGTCTGAGTTAGCTGGGGCAAATTCAAAAGTGTGGGAGGGGCGGGGTAACCCCCAAACCATCACACACATGCCTGCCAAAGTCAAGAAATCCTATTCATATTGTCCACAACATATTTGCTATAAGCACCTGAGATGAGTTGTAATCTCTGACCCACTGTATATGATGGGAAAGATTGACTTAACAAATGAAGAGCAAGCTTTGACTTTTTTCTGTCAAATGATGAATACAGACTGACAGACAAATGAGAAATCTATTCTAGTCTTGTTTTAAAATAAATGAACCTGTCAGTAATCTTCTTGGTCAGACCAAAATTACCAGTAAGTCTGAAGAGATAGCCTATTAAAGTTTAATAAATAAACTAATATTATGGGGGAAGAGCTAGCATCATTTTATCACAGCAGAAAGAGCTCATGGTGGTCATACTTATATATATGATGTCAGGTGCCAAAGTAAGACACACGTTCATTTTTTATAAAGCAGTTATAATTTAAGAAATGTGGAATGTAATTTTGAGAACATGTTGATTGTTTTCTGGATGAAGTATTTTCATGGAAGGCCCAAACATGCCTTGGCTTTCCCAGATGTGTTCCCCTGCTCACCCTGCCTCTTCTGGAGTGGGAAGAGATGCAGGAAAGAGGACAAAGAACCTTGAGCCACTGAGTCTAAAGACCTGGCTTGCCTAGACTTGTTTTACTTCTTTTTACATCCTGTACATACACTTGGCTTGTGCCTGCCAATTTTGGGTAAAGCAAGTCCTGACTGCACCTAATACGGTTAAGCTTGGTAAACTACCACTCTACTTGCCTAATCTGTGTCCAAAGGCCCATTAGACTTGGGCTACCTTGGTAAAAAGAGATGAGCAGGTAATGCAATGACATATTTGTGTTTGCTGCTGCCACCATTGCTTTTGCCCCTGCTAACAGCCTGCAAAGATCAGAAGCCTCAGCGGCTGACAAGACACTGACAGTACTCCCTGCAAGTGTTTGGGTATTGTCTCAAAACTGCAGTTAGCTCTATGAGTCACCAAAACATTCTAGCTAGTTTCAAACTAGCACAGTCAGGAAATAATATTTTGTGAGTAAATACTCAAAAAGCCTTTTTAGCAAATCTTTAGCAAAACTCTGTAATTGAATGTAATTGAATATTAGCCTTCTACCTTAGCAGAAAGGAACTTCCTTAGTCCATCTAGTGGGCATGAGGTATAATTGACCACAAAAACCTCTCTTCCCATTCAATAAGTTTAATGTTTTCATTATTGCTAGTTATTTCTTAAGTGTTCCAGATTCTGTTATTCCTTTATATAATGTTTTCATGACTGTTGTAAAGAACATAATTATTATTACAATTTACTGGGCAGGTAGCAAGAGTCCTGAATATGAAAATAAATAATATTAATTTTGAAAAACTACCATCTTGCACCCATTAATACCCTCCATTACAAGTATATTCATTGGCTGGAGACAAGTCACTTTGCACAGTTTCTGGAAAATTTGTGACATAGCTGTTGAAACACAAAAATTGAACAACACAGGAGTTATACAGCTTTCACAAAAGTCCACTAATTCTGGCTCATGCGACATCGTTGGAAGGAAGCAGAGGATAGGCTGATTTTGTCAATCAATAGTACAATGCAACTAATTCATCATTGTCATCTAGATAGCTACCAACTTATCCTAGAAAGAAGCATTCATAAGTGGCTGCAGTTTGAATGAACACTGATCAAGTTAGCTTTGATATGCCTCTACAAAGTGCATTAGAAGAAATGCATCACAAGTAATACGGGGAGCATGAAGCAGACACTTAGATACAGCTGTGACTCTGGGCTAATGATCACAGTAGGCACTTTCTTTGATAGAAAGTAGAAGCTTTCACATTATCAGGAAACTTAACACCTACTTCTCTCCTGCAAGAGAAGAGATTTCCCTCCATAACCTCACCACTTCTCTGTCCTATTTCCAGCTCAGCTGCTCTGCCTCAGCCTGGAACAAAATATTTGCTCCCAAGTGCATATTATTAGCCTGTTTTTTGTTAATTCAAGCTGGTATGTAAAACTATTTCCAAATCTATCACAACGCTTAAGGATGCTTGAGAGGAAAACTATGATAATGCATGCCATACTTCTATTAACATGTAGTTAGACATTTAAAATTAAATTCCTGTCAGTTGCATCAAATTGCAATCAAATCACACAGTATTAGGAGTGTTTAGTGTTTTAATTACATGTAATCTAGTATAATGCTAACATTTTAAGAGAAGTCTTTACTAATAATGGGCAAAATGTATAAAAATATTAACAAAACTGTCGGTGGAGCGCTATGGGTAAAATGACTCTTCGTTCACCAATATGGTTAGATGGTCATAATCCACTTAATTTCCGTGATACAGTGACCTATATGCATTCTAGCAAGAGGCGTGCTCCACCAAGATTGGTTACAATCAGAGGGTACAGGGTTACTTGTAAGGCATCAATAGGTCAGCATACCATAACAATCTAAGGGTCAGCGCTCCAGACACCTACTCCAGCCCCCTTGGCTATCTAACTCTGCCCACTGCAGCTGTGTGTGGGGTGCTCACTTATTTACAGTTTGATTTCCTGAGCTAGAAGTGTCCCAAGGCTGTCTCTCAGCACAGTTGCTCATGTTTATCATTTCTGTTTCCTCAGCTAGCAAGAATTCTCCAACACAAAACTATTAATAATAGTAAAGATCACAAGATGATAGGTCAGTCATCTATTCTGAAGTGCTTTATTTATGCAGGGGAGTTTTTTGTTGTTTGTTTTGCAGTCTGAAGGACTATTTCTTTATTTCCTGGTCACATTTTTTGAATTCTAACATCACACACCTGCAAAATGCCTTCTTTCACAAATGTACTATAAACCATGGAACATGTTTCTATCACATTTGTACAATAGAAAACAAAGTTCAGTAGCTACACTCCTTACCCAGTAATAGGTAACTAGGAGATAATTTCTTCAAAATGTGACTCTTAGAAACTTCCCAAACATGTTGAAGTGCAATTTATTACTTGGATGCCCACATTCACCTTGACATGCTGAATGGATGGGCAGAGGCCAAGGGATGAGAGTTCTGCACTTTGGCCACAACAACCCCAAGCAGCGCTACAGGCTGGGGACAGAGTGCCTGGAGAGCAGCCAGGAAGAAAGGGACCTGGGGGTACTGGTAGATAATAGCTGAAGATGAGACAGCACTGTGCCCAGGTGGCCAAGAGAGCCAATGGCATCCTGGCCTGGATCAGAAACAATGTGGCCAGTAGGACAAGGGAGGTTATTCTTCCCCTGTACTCAACACTGGTCAGGCCACACCTTGAGTCCTGTGTCCAGTTCTGGGCCCCTCAATTCAAGAGAGATGTTGAGATACTGGAACATGTCCAGAAAACGGCATGTGATGGTTTGGGAGTTCCCCGCTTCCCCACACTGTAGAAATTACCCAGGCTCAGTTGGCTCTGGGAATATGAATGAAGCTTATATTTACAGCTAGCATAATATACAAGGAAATATTTACAGTATATACAGTTATATACAGAAACATACAAGATAAAAGGTAATAGAGAAACACAACTCCCCTCCCAGAAACCTGAGTCCCCTGAAGGGGCTCTCAACCACCCCTGCACCTTCCCACTACCCCGCTCAACCTTACCCCAGTCCTAAGGAAGAATAGAGGTTCGGCCAAGAGGTTAAGAAGCAAAGGTGAGTGGAGAGTGTGTTAGAGAGATATTGCTCAGTCAGCAGCCTAAGCGAGAGTGAGAGAAAATGGCGAGAGTGTTATCTAATGTTTTCATTTCGTCTTCCCAAACTCCTCAGCGTGACTTCTGAGTGATGTAGACATCTCCATTGTTTTCCTTTCACAGTCTGTAATCTACTTCTTCTCACCAAAACATTCTACCTAGCTTCAAACTAGCACAATCCACCCCTGTCTACTTCACTCAGAGTAAACCAATATTAACACTAATGAATATTACAAGTTCAGTTCATACTTCATTCCGGCTATCTCAGATGTAGGTGATTCAAAAGCTCAGAACAGTTTGTCTCCTCACAGATGAGAACAGGGAGTCCCAGGTGACGTTGTACTACAGATTCTCTTATAGATTTTTTCATTGTTGGACGCCGATGGTACCTAGAACAGAAAATTCCTAACAGCTTCTATCACACACTCTGAATTTAGACTCTCTCAGCTAAGGTTAGATTTCTCTCTGGAATATACTGGATTTCACCATTCCCCTGCATTACGCAGTAGGTATTACCAGGACCTTCAGCAGGCACCACCCCTTGGACAGGTTTCCCTTCACCCGAAGGAGAAAATACCCAAACAGTTTTCCCTAACAGATTCTTTTGAAACACAACAGGAACTTTATCACCGTCTACTGTTTGGACCAAATCTGATTGTGCAGGTCCTGCTCAACCTCTACTATTTACCAACCAGGCAATTTGCCTCTGAACATCTGTAGCTACGATCCCAGAAACCAAGTGGACAACCACGTGTCTCATTTGGAGCTCTCTGCCAAAGGCTCCACGTTAGACCACTGTCACTGGCAGCTGTGTACAGAATGTTCTTAATGTCCGGACCAGATCGCACAGATCCCAAGCACACTGCATGGACTACTTCTTGCTTGATTTGATCAAAGTTCAGGTCCCCACTCAAAATTCTTTCTCTTACGAGTCACATCATGCAGAGGTTTGACAATTTGACTGAATCCAGGAATGTGTCATCTCCAAAATCCCACTGCACCCAAGAAAGATCGAGTGTCGTTCTTATTTGCGGGAACTGTCATGGTAGAGACTTTGTTGATCACATCCTGTGGAATGTGACGGCAGCCATCCTGCCACCACACTCCCAGAAACTGAATTTCTCTGGCAGCTCCTTTGACCTTGTCTCTCTCAATGGCAAAACCTGCTTGCAACAGAATGTCAATGATTTTGATACCTTTCTCAAAGACTTCCTCAGCATTTTGGCACCACACAATGATGTCGTCGATGAATTGGATGTGCTCTGGAGCTTTACCTTTCTCCAGTGCATACTGGATGACTGAGTGACAGATGGTTGAGCTGTGTTTCCACCCCTGAGGCAAACGGTTGAACTGGTACTGGATTCCTCTCCGGGTGAATGCAAACTGAGGCCTGCACTCCTTTGCTATGGGAATAGAGAAGAAAGCATTAGCAATGGCTGTGGTAGCATACCATTTAGCCTCCTCCAATTCCAGCTCATAATGGAGTTCCAGCATGTCTGGCACAGCTGCGCTCATGGGTGGAGTCACCTCATTGAGGGCACGAAAATCAACTGTCAGACTCCAGTCTCCATTGGGCTTGTGCACAGGACTGTTGAAAGGTGAATGAGCTTTCTCGATGACAGCCTGACCTTCCAGTTGACAAATCAGCTGATGAATGGGCAACAAAGAATCACGGTTAGTTCTGTACTGCCTGTGGTGCACAGTTTGAGTAGCAATTGGCACTTCCAGATCCTCTATGTCATGATGCCCCACAACTGCAGATTCATCAGAAAGTTCAGGTCTAATGGACAACTTCAATTTACCATCCTCAATCTCTACAGATGCTATATCAAAAGCCCATTTGTGACCCTTAGGATTTTTGAAACAACCTTGTCTGAAAACGTCAATTCCCAGAATGCATGGCGCATGAGGACCAGTTACAATAGTATGTTTCTTCCACTCTTTACCAGTTGAACTAATTTCAGCCTGCAACGTGGTTAACTCTTGATGATCCACCAGAGATTCCAAAAATAGATATGGACTCTGTCCCCTTGCAATTGGATGGCAACAAAGTACACTGAGCACCTGTGTCAACTCAAGCCCTGTATTTCCGAACTTTTGGACTGCCAGACCACCTAATGAATACAGCCCAATAGGTTGGGTTTTCTCCACTATGCCTTTCCTCCTCCTGGACAGAGGTAGGGCACCCCTAATGCTGAACATGGCATGTGGGGTGTACACAATGACTGGTGTTGTTGTGAGAGAAATTGCAGTTGTTGGAATAATTGCAGTTGCTCTGGGGAGCTGAAGAAGTGACAGCTACCTTTCTGGCATTGCTGCGTCTGTTTCTGTCACTCTGCAGTTCCCTGACTCTCTTTGAAAGAGCTGAAGTAGGTTTACCATCCCATTTGTTCATGTTCTCACCGTATTGGTCACGCAGAATTATCCACAGTGATGCACGTGATTGCTGATGTCTAGGTGGAATTTGTCTCCTGCTGGGCTGGAATTGCCTTGCAGGAGGTGGGTATCTGTACTTGATGGCAGAAATATGCACCCATTCAGATGATGCAGGAATGATATCCTTTACCAGATTGGAAATGTTTCTGAGATCTTCCTTTAGTTCTTTCATGCCGTCTTTAATACCTTCCTTGATGCTATCTTTGATGCTATCCTTAATGTTATATTTAATGCCATCTTTTATCTCTGTACCTAGAGTTTTTATGGCACAGATTATGACAGAATGTGACAAGCTGTCCTCCATCTGCCTGAGCTGGTCAGTGAACTCACCAAGAGTGAAAGACCTTCCATTATCACTCCTTGACAGAAACTTGCTGGCCAAGATGTTAGCATAGGATGAAGGAGCAAGCTCAATAAGCTTCTTCATGAGACCTGTTCCAAGAGGAATGTCATCAGGTTCATCTGTGCCATGATCTCCATAAAGCACTTCCTTCACAGCAAACTCTTTCAGAAGCTTAATTCCCTGCTCAATGGTGTTCCACTTCATGGTCGCCCATGGCAGATCATCTCGGGAAGGATATCTCATAGCCACAGCCAACAGAAGGTGTGTCCACAAGCTAACCTTGCCAAGAGGATTTGCTAGGTATTTGTCCGTTCCACTCTCCTTGGTGAGTGGTCCTAGCTGCTTGGCAGTCTTGCCTCCTACCTGTAAGGCATTGGCACCAATGCTACGGCATCTCACCAGCCAGTTTAGGATTGGCTCTCGTGATTCCCTTGAGTATTCATTTCTAACTTCCCTGACCTATCTGAGCGGATCGTTGGATACCTGGATGTCATCCTTCTCCTCTTCCTCTTGTTGATCTGGTTGTCCCTGGCCTAGAAACAGAACCTTCCTAAGAGCATTCTTGAACTCATTGGAACCATCATCTTTCTTGGCAGCCAACCTCACAGCTATCCTCTCATCAGAATACTGGGATATGAGCATGTTCACCAAATCCCGAAGACTATATGTCTCCTTTTCCTTCTCTTGTTCATCAGAGGTCCCCTCTCTTACGTCCTCCTTTGAATCACACTTTGCAAATGTGTCATCTTAGCGTTCACCTCAGCAGGTGCCTAAAAGCTTGGACGTGTCTACTGGAGGGTTTGAATCATTGGGGGTCTGGCCTGAGGCCTGTGAGTTCAGATCTGCGTTAGAAGTAAGAGGTTTCTGGTCTGCTGGCTGGGGATTTGAACTGGCTGAGTTAGTGTTATTCGTGTTATTAGTTGAGGGAACATCCTGGCTTTGAGTAGTCACCTGTGTTCCTGGGAATCCTGCCAATCCTGCCGTGTTATCATTCCCACTAGGAACATTGGCAGCTTTCCCAGAATCTGGATAGGGATGTGCAGTGGTAGCTCCCTGCTGTGCCACTGAGTTATCTTGGTTTTGTTTTGGATCGCTTTGCTTATATGACACTCTCCCTTTCTTTTTAGCTTTCACAGGCAATGCACTCAAATTTTTCTTACATAATGTCAGAATTAATATGAAAATCAAAATTACAAGATCTAAAATCACACTCAACAGAAATGCCACAGTCTGGCATGAATAAAATTCTGAACAAGGGTCTGGCATCTCAGTTTTGGGCTGGATAACTCTCATTAGTGCGGTAGATAAAGCAAAAGAAGTGCTTTCATTGCCTGTAACATTATTGGTAAATACCCCTGTAATATTACTAGTAAAATTTTCAGTTACTTAAATCCAGCATACTCAAGAATGAGATCGCCCCAGGCTCAGAAGACAGGTGTAAGTTTAGCTTTGACCATAGAATCATAGAATCAACCAGGTTGGAAGAGACCTCCAAGATCATCCAGTCCAACCTATCACACAACCCTAAGCAGACAACTAGACCATGGCACCGAGTGCCGCATCCAATCTTAAAAATTACATTAAGCAAGAAATAACAAATGTGGGCTTTGATCCAATTATACACAAGAAAACAGAAAACAGGCCACACAATAGCCCCCACTAACTAAAATAGCTGCTTCATTAGCTTCATTCTGATTCCCGGAGTTAATTAACAATCACTCAAAATGAATTTGCCCCACACTGGGGGCCAAAATAAAAATATATGATGGTTTGGGTGTTCCCCACCCCCCCACACTTTAGACATCACCCAAACTAGACTCAGCCAGCTCTGAAAATATGAATGAAGCTATTTATTTCAAGCACCAAAATATACAAGCAGATATTTACAGTATATACAGTTAGCATAGAATCATAGAATCAAGCAGGTTGGAAGAGACCTCCAAGATCATCCAGTCCAACCTAACACCCAGCCCTATCCAGCCAACTAGACCATGGCACTAAGTGCCTCATCCAGTCTTTTCTTGAAGACCTCCAGGGACAATGACTCCACCACCTCCCTGGGCAGCCCATTCTAATGGGAAATCACTCTCTCTGTGAAGACCTTCCTCCTGACATCCAGCCTATACTTTCCCTGGCACAACTTGAGACTGTGTCCCCTTGTTCTAGGTAAAAGGTAATACAGAAACACAACTCCCCTCCCAGAAACCTTAGTCCCCAGGAGGGGCTCTCAACCACCCCTTCACCTTCCCCCCTGCCCCTCTCAACCTTACCCCAGTCCTAAAGAAGAATAGAGGTCTGGCCAAGAGGTTAAGAAGCAAAGTAGGGTTAGGCCAAATGGAGGGTGTGTTAGAGAGATGCAGCTCAGTCAGCAGCCCAAGCGAGATTTCTCCTTCCCAAACTCCTCAGCAAGACTCTGAGGGAAGTAGACATCACTATTGTTTTCCTTTCACAGCCTGTAATCTAGTTTTTCTCACCAAAACATTCTACCCTGCTTCAAACTAGCACAGTAATGACACACACAGAAAATATGTCTTCCTCTGGACTGCTGTCCTGGCGTCCTGTACACCCCTTAATTCCTATCCCTCTGTGGTTTGAATGGGAGAGGAAAAGGGGTGAAAAGACCTGTTTCCCCACCCCCCCTGCCCTGCAGGAGTGAAGGGGCGGGGAGCAAGGGGCCCTTCCAGCATGAGGGGTGCCCCATGCAGTGCCCACTCTGGAATTGGGCTGGGGATTGGCTGTGGTCTTCACGCCTAGGAAGTGGTAACTTTGCTCTTTGTCTAGGAAGGGTATAAATATTGGGGGTGTTACGGCCTTAGAGTTTATGCCCACCTTAGAGTTCTCCCCCTGCCTGGATAGATTCTGCAGAAGGAGTCCCTGGCGCTCTGCTCAGAAGAAGCTTCCCACCTTAAGCACCCTTTATGAAGGCTCAATGGGCCTTAACGACCCTTGGACAGCCTCTGAAAGAGAGCAAGGGGACAAGCAGCTGGACTGCCCTTCTTTTCAGCCATCCTGACTCACCTGTGAGTAACTTTGGCTCAGCTTTATTATTAGTGGAGAACGCTATCATTTAATAGCTCGTCCTTTTCCAACTTCTGACTTCCAAAATAGTCAAATTACCTATGGTATCCTTGTAGATCGTCTCAAACTAACTGAATCTGCTAATTAAAACTAAATTAATTTCTGTATATAGTTATAGGGGCAGGTTTTCAGGAAAATAAAATAACTGTTTTTATATAAATTCCTGACTTGGCCACATTAATTCCCTACCTCCACAACAACTGCCTGAATGCAATTGGAGGAAAGCTGCCCAACATTAACTGCTCACAGTAGTGATAAAACCTTGAAGCAAAGTAATGACCTGTGAGGAATTATTTTGTACATGTCAATTCAGATGCTCTGTTTTGTTCTCTCAACTGTTCTAACTACTTTAGGTTTTGATCAATTTAGACAATAATCTATAACATATAGATACTGTCTTCTGGAAAAGAATTACTTCTATAGGAGCTTTTTATATAATAAAATATCCAACTTGAACCCTTGTCATGATTTCCATCCATTAAGATGTATGTACATCCACACTGTAAACCAAACAGTTTCCCAGCAGGCAAATGATTTGAGTGCTAAGCGATGCTTGTAAATCAGACATTAAATAAGCAGATCTTGTGACATGGCCACTGGAATGCATATTATAAAAACATATGCTTGCATTTAAGCATTTTGTGGTTAGATGTTTCTAAATACCACCAGTGTCTGTGCTTTTCATAATCAGGCTATGAAGCCTATCATCAAAGTTTGTGTTTTGGTTTGGTTTGGTTTTTTGTTTGGTTTGGGGTTTGCTTTTGTTTTCCAGAATTAATTGAATTAAAAATTATAGGTCTGTACAAATTTGGCAATGTCAGCAGGGCACTCTGCTGGGTCTAAGGGTCACAGGGCACTAAAAACTGCACTGATATTACTGGGCATGGAGTGACTGAAGGAACTGGTAACAGTCAGAGCTTCACACTGCATACTGGATGGGCCTGTGTTTTACAGAAAATTGGCACTTCTACAGCAGTAGAAAATGATTCATGAATAATAGAAATCAAAGAGAGTTCATGTAAATACATATTAACTGAGATACAGTTTCTCAAAAATTAACTGAAATGGAAGAAAATACTTAATAACATAATATATAAAACATGACCTCCACTTTAATGTATAAAATATTTTCCCAACTTAGCTATTGCAGGAACCAGACCTCCAAGCTGCAATGTCTTTGCTCCCCTTTGTGTGGCTATTTTATATAGACTTGATTTCAAAAAAGACACGTGATTCAAATCCTGTAAATTCTTCAGTTCCATCATTAGGCTGCTGAATGATTTGGCTCATAGAAGACACTAGAGTAGAAACAGATTCTTCTTCCTTTGACTCCTGTGAGAAGTCCACTACAGGAATTACATCCTCTTATTTTATTTTTGTTTCACAGGATTACAGGATGTTAGGGGTTGAAAAGGATCCAAGGGGATCAAGTCCAACCCCTCTGCCAGAGCAGGACCACACAATCTAGCACAGATCACAGAGGAACACATCCAGACAGGTCTTGAGAGTCTCCAGAGAAGGAGCTCCACAAGCTCTCTGGGCAGCCTGTGCCAGTGCCCTGTGACCCTTAGAGTAAAGAAGTTCCCCCTTGTATTGAGGTGGAACCTGTTGTGCTGCAACTTACACCCATTGCTCCTTGTCCTATCACAGGGAGCAAGTGAGAAGAGACTGTTGTCCCCCGTCCTCCCCCCAGCTCCTGACCAGCCCTCAGGTATTTACAAACATTTATTAAATCCCCTCTCAGTCTTCTCTTCTCCAGACTAAAAAGCCCCAGGTCCCTGAGCCTCTCCTCATAACCCATGCCCTCCAGTCCCCTAATCATCCTCCTAGCCGTCTGCTGGACCTTCTCCAGCAGATCTCTGTCCCTCTTCAACTGGGGAGCCCAAAACTGAACACAGTATTGAAGCTGAGTTCTCACCAAGGCAGAGTAGAGGGGAAGGAGAACCTACTCTGATCTGCTGGACACATTCTTCTTAATACACCCCAAGATCCCACTGGCCTTCTTGACCACAAGGACATATTGCTGTCCCACAGTTAACTTGCTACCCACCAGGACCCCCAGGTCCTTCTCCAAAGGGCTGCTCTCCAGCAGTTTATTATTCCTTCCCAGGTGCAGGACTCAGCACTTGTCCTGGTTGAAGCCCATTTGGTTCCTCCGTGCCCAGCTCTCCAGGCTGTCCAGATCTTGATGGATAGATGCACAGCCTTCAGCTGTATCAGCCAAGCCTTCCAGCTTGGTGTCGTCAGCAAACTTGCTGAGCAGACTCTGTGCCACCATCAGTGTCACTGATGAAGTTGTTGAACAGGACTGGACCCAACACTGATGCCTGGGAGACTCCACTGGTTACAGCTCTCCAGCTGGACCTAGCACCATTGATCACCACCCTCTGAACTCTACCTTGCAACCAGTTCCTAACTCACCTCACTCTCTGCTCTTCCATCCCACACTTCCTCAGCTTGCTCACTAAATGTCGTGGGAGATGGTGTCAAAGGCCTTGCTAAGGTCAAGGTAGACTACATCCACTGGTCTCCCTGAAATCTACCCATTCAGTTATGTCATCACAGAATGCTATCAGGTCAGTCAAGCATGACTTCCCCTTGGTAAATCCATGCTGACTTCTTCTGATAACCTTCTTCTCTTCTAAGTGCCTTGAGATGCCCTCCAGAAGGAGCCATTCCACCATTTTTCCAGGGATGGAGGTGAGGCTGACTGGTCTATAGTTCCCTGGAACCCCTTGTTGTCCTGTTTTGAAGACTGGAGTGACATTGGCTCTCCTCCAGTCATCAGGCACCTCTCCTGTCTGCTGTGATTTGGCAAAAATGACAGAGAGTGACAGAGCGATAACATCAGGCAGTTCTCTCAGCACTCTCGGGTGCCCCACCAGGGCCCATGGACTTGTGAATGTTCAATTTGTGTAACTGATCCCTAACCCAGTCTGCAGTCACCACGGGGGAGCATTCCCTTCTCCTGGGTTCCTCTCCTTTATCCAGGGTCTGGAGTACACAGGGGAGTTCAGCCTTAGGTGTAAAGACTGAAGCAAAGAAGGCATTCAGCTACTCTGCTTTCTGTGCATCCTCAGTTATCGAGGTTGCCTCCTTGTTCAGCAGTGGCCTCACACCTTCCCTCGTCTACCTTTTTCTACTGATATATATGAATATATTTGCCATATGTTTCATATGAGAGATTTGGAAAACTCATTATTCCTCTAGTTCTTCTGTTGCAAATTCATAGGAAATAACTCTTCCGCTGGAGTAATAAATGTGAAAATAATTAAAATACCAGATAATGAAATTCTTGTTCAGTTCTGAAAAGATTTTTTTCTATCTAATGAATGATTAATTTAGCAAAGATGTTCTGGTTCTAACCAACACCTGGGTTCAAAATATTTTGCCTGCTCCCTTACCCCACGGCTGCCATGCCAAGGGCTGCTCGCAGGAGGGGGGCTCCGCAGCTTGCTGAGCGAGCCCGGGTCCAGCACACCAGCTGCCAGCGGTTAGCGGTTCCCTCGGGCCAGAGCACCTGCACCTCTATCCGCGCAGCTGCGCGGATCGCTCTCAGCAGTAAGCACCACTCGCTCTACAGCCTCCATCGAACAAGCGGTGCCGCCCTGGAGAGCTCCTATCGCGCGGGCGGCTCCTAGCCACTGCCGCCCCGCCTCTGCCCCGCAGCCTATCCGCACCCCGGCCCGCAGAGGCAGGCGGTAGGGGGCGTCCGCGGGCGCCGAGAGCGCGGGGGTGGCCGAGGAACGGCGGGGGCGGCCGAGGAACGGCGGCGGCGTGAACGTGAACGTGGCTGCAGAGCACCGGGGTTCCGCGAGAGTGCCGCGTCCGCCGCAGCCACCGGAACCGGTCGAAGACCGAGCCCGGCCGCCCGGAGCCGCCGGGGAGAGGCTCACAGCCCCGCGGGGCGTCCGCGAGGAAGGCCTTCGCCGAAAGCGCGACCGCCCCCCGGCCCGCCGCCTCCTCCCGCCCCGCCGCCTCCTCCCGCCCCCAGCGAAGAGAAACAAAACAAAACCCCAGCACCGCCACGCTCTACCCGCCTTCTGGGCGTTTGGTGGTGGTTTATTGTTTTTTTCTGTGTTTTTTTTGTTGTTGTTGTTGTTGTTTATTTGTGATTTTTTTTTCCCCTTGGGGATTCTCTTCTACCGGAGTGACTTGCATTGTCTCGATAATTTCTCTTCCCCTCGTTTATTTTATACACTCCTTGCTTCTGAACCCTGTGTCTGTGTGTTTCAATACTATCACAGCCTCTTCTAAAAATAGATATTTTTATACACCCTTCCTTCTCTCTGACCCCATCCAACACCCCTTGTTAAGGTGAGTGTGTCTTTTCATCACTTTTTTCCTTGTGTGTTGTTTTTCTGGTTTTGTGATTTTGGTAGGGTTTGGGTTTTATGTGTTTTTTTGGTTTGTTGTGTGTGGGGTTGTGTTTTTGTTGGTTTCCCCCCCCCCCCCCCCCCCTTCAGTCTTTTAGGGCAGGTTTTAGGGAGGAAGAGATGTGCACGAGAGAATTTCGCAGGGAGTCAGGCATGTTTTCTAAGCCTTATTTTCCGTTCTGCAGCCTCAGCATCCCTAACCCTGATCCCTTTCATCCCAAGGATGTAGCTAACTGATGAAAATGGGGAACTACTCTTCCATAGTACCGCATACTTGGGAACCAAAGCAACAACATGCGGGGAAAAAAGCTGCTCTTTTTTCCTTCACCCTCACTCCCCCTCCATCCCTCCCTTCCTCCTCCATTCACTACTCCTTTCTGTGTTTTGTTGTTTTCGTGGCTTTTCTTTGTAGTTTTTTTTTTTCTTTATGGGGTTTTGGTTTGATTTTTTCCTTTATTTTTCCTTTTTTTTTTTTTTGTGCATCAGTGTTCTTGGTTTCTGTTAAGCAGTACACAAGGGATTTCAAAAGAATCGCATGTGATGCTGGAGAAGCAAGTGTGCATGCTTGCACGTGTGTCTTGAGTGTGTATGTTCTTATGTGTATGTGAAGTGCATTTGTATTTTGTGGTTATGGGATGATGAGTGATGAAACTTCTGAATACTCAACAGTGTGAGGAGCATAGCAGTCTGCTAATGGAGAAATTGGTTAGGTATGCAGTGAAGCTACAGAGCTTTCCACAAAGTTCAGTCCCTTGTGCTCCAGGACATCTTTCCATAGAGCCTTAATTGCACTCCTGGCTTCTCAGCAGAGGACTGCCACGAGAGAAAACTTAAGGGCTAACATAAATTGGCTGAAACTTGAATTTGTTTGTGAAATCTAGTGGATCTAAAGTACATGAAAGAGCACTTTGTATATATCGTTTTCTAACAGATTGAACCATATTTGCGTCTGAAAGTTTACAAATATATTGAAAATGTTGCTGTTAGCTGTGTTTGAAGGCAGTCATGATGTGTGGATACAGGAACATTAATGTTGCCTTCTGTAGTTAGTGCAATTCCAAAATGACCTATCTTTGCACATACTGTGTAGATGATGCTCAATAAAAATGAGCAGTTATGGAAGTAGTCTTGTCATTTCAAGAGTCATCTCATCATTTACTTATTTGTTTAGCCTAAATTAAAAGACTGTACACAAGTTTGCCTTGGGAATTTTTTTCTGCTGTGTCTGGATGATGTGAAAGCAGGAAACATGCTTTGAGTGAGTTGTGCCTTTATAGTGCTTGATAGCAGCAGGGGGAGAAATGCCTGATGTACTACATATATTGTCCCTGAAGATATGCAGGAGTGAGAAAAGAGAAAACCAGCACAGTGCACTAGCAGCTTAAAGAAATAAATATGGTTGATGTGCATGTTAGCTTGTCAGCTGCTCTTCTGCTGAACCTTGACATCTGGCTAAGCACATTTCCTTGGAAAGCACTATGATGTGTGCAATTTTTCAGATTTGATAGATTTTGCTGTTAAAATCACGTGTCACAGCAGAACTCTTGTTTTGCTGACAAAAATCATGCTGCCTCATTCTAATCCAGAGAAGACTGACATATCCACAACTCCTGCTGAAGTCACCAGGAGTTACTTGTGTTCAGCATTTGTCAGAATCATTTGCATCATCAGTGTGTCAGGATTTAGGATATTTCCAATGGATTCAATTGCCAACAGATCTGTAATATTTTGTTTAGATTTTACATGGAGTGCACGTGCTGTTTACAAGTAATTTTTTTTTTTTTACCACAGCAACACTAAGCAATGTTAGGAAATTTAACCTTTCACCATTGTTTTACTCATGAGATTTTAAAGAGAATTCTCTTGGTATCCTTTATTTTTTTGTGGTAAAGCACTGTTCACTTCAGAAATCTATGCACTAAATTCCTTACTGTGGTTTATTATCTGTTGATAGTGGTGAAGGAAAAATACCAAACACTTGGATGGAGTATTTGTATAAAGACAGTAAACAGCAAGTTCTGTCGTTTTTGGGTTTGGTTTTGCTTGTTGGTTTAGTTTATTTTGACAACAACTGAAAGACCTAATGCTTTCAGCTGATTGTGAAAATGCTGAAGCAAGGTAATGCTGAGTTTGATGGTTGTTCTCATTGATGTGAGTAGAAGCACACCAACACTTAAACTATTCTATAATGTACTAACCCAGGTTAAAAGGCCTTTTTTTGTGTGTGTTGAGACTTGGATAAAACCTCAAACGTTTATATTTGTTCACCTCTAAAGCTTTTTTTTTTTTGGCTCTTGGAACAAGCCATATAAAGCTGTAGTGCTATAAATAAAGTAATGGAGGGAGAGTTAAGAAGTTGCTGACTTTGAGGAGCTTATTGCTGTAAAATTGAAGTGGGATTTTTCTCTGCTGTTAGCTAGCATTTTCTTTACTATTGCACAATATCATTCTAAAATACTTAGGCCAATGTGTTTTTATTTTCTGCATGTGGTGATTCCACAAATGGAGCACTTGCATGTTTTGTCTTGTCCTAAAATACAAGTGCCCATCAGTAGTATTTTGCTGCAGGGCAGAAAAATGCTGTTTCATTTGGATGCTTACAGAGGAAGCCGTACTGACTCTGTATATTCTTAAATTTTTAACAAGTGGGACAAAAACTATCACAGTGTTGCCTGGGATTTTTGTGAATAGGTTGCAATAGTATTATCAAATCCATGCAGAGTGCAGTTACAAAATAAATTAATAAGCAGTAGCATAATCCATCTGAAAACGAATTCGTCACTTTCTGTAAATCCCTCATTGTTACCAGTTTTAAATGGTACCAACCACGTGTTTCAATCTGACTGTGTATTTGTGATTTTAAAATGTTTAGGTGAACGAGAGTATTTATGCAAAGCTGACTTTATTTGCATTTTGTCTGCTAGAAATACAAGTTGTGTCTTTTTTTTTTTTTTTTTTTTTTTTTTATTCTGCTCTACTTGCTCTACATGTAGAAGAACATAAGTATTTTCCTTCTAGGAACCATGTGCAACTGAAAAGCCAGGTGCTGAACAGAGTTTCAAGTATTACCTTCCCAGTGTTGGTAAATGTGGATGAGTGTCAGAGGCAGCAATGGCTTGGGCATGGCAGGCAAAGGAAGAACGTGGCTTGTGGGGAAGCAGTTGTCTGTCTGGTGCTGGAGCAGCTGTGCTTCAGGACTAGAATAGTGAGTCACTTCCTTATCTTTAGTGGTATTAAACTCCTCCGCCTGACAGTTGGTGTTCAGTGATCTGCTTGTTTTTCTCTCTGTTTTAGCATAGATATGGATGACTTAATTACAGTCAGGTCATGCTAACACAGCTCTCTGATGGCAACCGTTTGCAGGGGGTCAAATGGAAAACAGTTGTGGAGCAGCATATGGCTATAGTGTGTCTTCCTTGTATGTTTTCATTTGTGCCAGTTTCCTGGATTTGCATCCAGGTAGTATATCCTTGTAGGCTGGAGACTGCTTTGTGCGGAGGGAAGTGTCTGTAGGAAGGGGAAAAATAATATTGTCAACATCGGACAACACAGTATACAGCTCTACTGACTCCCACCAAATGCAGGACTGGCTGTAGTGCTGTAGGTAACAAGATTGCATTTTGACATGAATACAGGATTTCATACTTCACGAAAGAAGGCACATTTTAAATGGGAATGTTCTTTTCACAGTGAGACTTGTTATCAGTAAGTCCCTATGCCCGTTCTTTTCCTATGGGGTCTGTTTGGAGCAGTACAGTCCATTCCTAGTTTTAAGTGGAGTGGGGCAAGTTTCGCAAATTGATCATTTTCACTCCACACTTTTAAATGGGTACCTATTCCAGCACTGCCATGGTATCTGTAACAAAATCTAAACTTTTTGTGTAGGTCAGAATATATAATGCACTATTGATTTCTGCTAATAGACAATGCTTTTAACAGGGTATATGAATCCAACTGTCTTGATTATGGATCTGTTTATATTGCAATATTCATGACTTTCTCATCTATGTATTAGATATAGCCTAATAAGTGTCCACAGTATTTAAGTATAAGGAAGCAAATTATTTTCTTTAAATGATAAACAAAGTCTTTTTTTTTTTTTTGGGGGGGGGGGGGGGGAGGGGATGGAGGGTTGTACAAGTTATTCAATTAAAATTTGTCTTTTATTTGGCTTAAAATAGTTACAGAAGTGCTTATTAATTTTAGACAGTCTTTTTTCATGTGCATTAAAAAAAGAGTTTAGTTTCATAATGAAGTTTTATGGTAGGCCACCAAGGTCTGATGAGAACTTAGCTCTCTTAACTCATTGTTATCATTCTTTCATTAATATTAATAGCATATATAGTGACAAGATATTTTTCAAATTTAGTAATACTTTGCATAAAACAGTTTCTTTTATAGTGAGTCACCTGGAGCTCTACTAAAGATTTTTTAGTTATTTTTGTTTAATCTGTCTTGAAAATATTCAAATCTTAAGCAAATCAAGCTAGTAGAGTTATTTGAGCTCTTGTAAAATAAGTCAGATACAGTTCACTTATCAGTCTTAAGTAATGTCACTCACCTGGGCAAGTTCAATGTAAACCATCTACAAACCATCCTTAACAGTTTGGGGAAATAACCTTTAGGTCATGATGGCTGCAATATTCTATGAAAACATGGTAGAAGACAGACAGCATAATCTGGGAAGTAAACAGGGCTCTAAGGGAGGCTTAGAAAACCCCTGAGGAAAGCCAAAAAAAGTTTGTCTTGGGAGGAGAGGTCAGCATGACATAATCTTCGTGAGTTATCAGCAGTGCAGAACCCTAACATAATTTATATAAGACATCAGAGGCTGTAACAGAATCAGAAAGGGAGAACTTAACAAGTGCAATACACTTTGACTTACAATCATTAATGGGAAGTGATTTAGACTCAAAAATACTGAAATTGAAAGCTGAGGCTTTTCTTGCACTTTACTACTACAGAGGTATAGTTTATGTCTTGGGAGTTCTTGTTGCAGTTCTAACAAACATCTCCTGAAGTGGTACTGAATATGAGGTTTGTATGATGCTTTTCCTATCTGTAGTAGTATAGTTAAGTAGTAGTAGTGTAGTTAATTCAGCAGTGTTTTGTTAAAGAGTTCTTCAATTTCGGTGGGATTACTTTCTTAAGTAAGAGACTCAGAAACAGACTCATAGAACACTGACAACAAAAAAGGTGGGAACATTTTATTATTGTTGTTATCACCATCTCAGAGAAACTTATCTTGCATGGTACTTTCACTTGATTTCTGCAGTGCATCACTGATTGAAGCTGTAGCAGAATTAAGTGAATTGAAAGTCCTTTCTAAAGTCTGAGGTCTAAATAAAGAACTGTGTTACATGTAGGAAATTAAAATATGTTAATTGCATATGGTAGTTGAAATTTAATTTATTAGCTCTATGTTTCTGGATGTCCATCTGTGTGCAAGGAATTATTTTGTAAAAATTCTTCATGAATTTTAGAAGCAGATAAATACTTCATAGGTAATTTTTCATGTCAGAGTAGAGATACTGGTGAGACACTGGAAGGTTCTGCCCAAAGAAGTTGTGAGTGCCTGCTTCCTGGGAGTGTTCAAGGCCAGGCTGGATGGGGCTTTGAATAGCCTGATATAATGAAAACTGTCCCTGCCTATGGAAGGAAGATGTGGACTATCTTATGTCTGAAAGTCCCTTCCTGCTCAAACCTGTCTATGATTCTGTGTTACAGACATTAACTAGTTAGCCATCACAGCAGCCCCTCCTTTGGTTTTATAGTACATTGTCAAAATTTTAAGCAGCACTAATAGTAAAATGAAAAAATAATTTATTTTCCTTCTCTTTTCCATTTATAGTTAGCTTTTGGTGGTAGTGTAGGATAGACACTAAAAAATAATTGCAAATTTGGCTGTTCTTAGACACCAGCTTAGACGTAAGACTTCATGTGCTTTCTGAGTGAGGATCAGTGCTTGTATAAGCATTTGGCATTGGCAGAACTCCCCTGCCTGGCAATACAGAGGAATCTGGGAAGGGGAGGATTTTGTGGTTCTTTGAATGTAAAGTCTTATATGCCATATGGGTAGTATTAGATCATCCACTTACCTGAGATCTTTCCAGTGCATATTGCAAAGACAAGCTGATATTAGATCTCCAAGGCCAGAATCTTAAAAGCAGCTTCTAAATTTGCACTCTCACAATTTGCTTGTGTGTGGCATCTATATACGCAGCCTTGAGATGAAAGCAGTATAAGGCAGAATTAGGGAGAGTCAAGTAGCAAGAATCGAGGAAAGAATTAGTGAAAGGCTAGCAAAAGTACATTTATAAGCAAAAATGGAAAAGGTACATGCAGGGACGTCCTCAAGAGAGAAGATGGAAGAGGGAACGGTGTTGGACAGAGATGAAATTAATATCTAACAGAATGAAAGAGATGAGAAGCACAAGGCGAAGATGGAGATGAATTGGAAGACAGCATGAACTAATGATAGAAGGCAAAAAGACATGCTGGAAGGGAGCTATAAACTATCAATTAAAAGTTTATTTTCAAGACCAGCTTAACTGATCTAAATTCCATCTGCTTCTGCAAAGGGAATCCTGCATAATTCTTTTTCTGTCCTTCAAATGATATGCTCCAACTTATAATGTGAAAACCCAGACTAACTGCTCATATTAACGTTACAGTTGACTCAAGGCAAACAGGTGGGAGGTGGACATAGAGCAAGGTGACATAAAATTGCACTGATGGTGGGTTTTACTCTTGATCTCTAAGTCCTGGTAAGATTCTGAGTTAGAAATTATCTAGAAGAGAAGCTGTCTAGGGTTAACACAAAGAAAGGAAGAAGCTGCCTAGGAGAATATATATAGTGAGCAGCTTAGATGGAAGCATGCAAAAGAAAAAAGATGCTCAAAACACTTAGGAAGCAATATCAAGTATTTAAAAGTTACAAAAACCTTGCATTTCTGTTGCCTCTCTATTCAGCACCCATAGGCATGTCTGTGGATGCATTCATTAATTATGTGAAGTGGAGCTTTCTTCTCGTAGCATATCTAGCAGAAAGGCAGAGTGGCAGAGGTTCCAAGTGGCAAACCTGTCCCTCATGATACCTGTTGAACAGAGCAGTGCCTGCACTTTGTAGCTCACTTCACCTCATTGGATCATGAATGACAAAATCCAGTGCTCAGCAGTCCCACTGATAGCTCCGTGCTTCCCTCTCAAACTTTCACATGCATCTCCTTCATGGACCCAAGTGTATTTTGTGTTGACTTGTATGGCTTCTGATTAACTCAGTAGTTATGGTTCCCACACAAAACATCTTTCTATTTCCCCCTTTTTTTTCCCTCATAGCTGCATCTGCAGTGTGCTGTACACGTATAGCATGCATTAAGCTTACTTCAAAATTGTAACTTATGCTTCAAGTTTCTCTTCAAATAGGAAGAAATAGTATAGAAAAATAAAAAGAAATTCAGTATAAAGTGCCTTCAGAGAGAAGGCAAAGATTAGAACATGTTTGGTAATAAATGAAATGTAAAGCTCTTAAGTCTTATTGACCATCCTTTTAATGACTAAAAAAAAAAAAAAAAAAAGAGTGGGAGATATTTGATTATGCCCATATGCACTCACAGAATCACCCAATGTCAAGGGCTTGTCCAGTCCAAACCCCCCTGCCAGAGCAGGATCACCTATACCAGATTACACAGGGATGCGTCCAGGTGGGTTTTGAATATCTCCAGAGAGGGAGACTCCACAACCCCCCATGGCAGCCTGTTCCAGTGTTCTGTTGCCTTCACAGGGAAAAAATCCTCCTCATGTTTAAATGAAATTTCCTATGCCTCAGCTTCCACCTATTGCCCCATGTTTTGTCATTGGGCATCACCCAGCAGAACCTGGCTCCATCTTCCTGGCGCTCACCCTTTACATCTTTATAAACATTGATGAGGTCACCTCTCAGTCTCCTCCTCTCCAAGCTAAAGAGCCCCAGCTCCCTCAGGCTCTCCTCATAAGAGAGATTTTCCAATCATCTTTGTGGCTCTGCACTGGACTCTCAAAACAGTTCTGTGTCCCTCTTGAAGTGGAGGGCCCAGAACTGGACACAGTATTCCAGATGTGGCCTTATCAAGGCAGAGCAGAGGGGCAGGAGAACCTCTCTTTACTTACTAACCACAGCCCTTCTAATATACCCCAGAATATCATTGCCCCTCCTGGCCACAGGAGCTCACTGCTGGCTCATGGTCAACCTCCCATTCGCCAGAACCCCCAGATCCTTTTCCCCTTCCACTACCTTCTGACAGATCAGTCCCCAGTCTATACAGATCCCTGGGGTTGTTATTTCCCAGGTGCAACACTCTACACTTGCCCTTGCTAAATTTAATGAAATTTCTTCCTGCCCGCATGCACACACAAAACCATGTTATAGGTTCCACTCATTAAAGAAAAAGGCTGGCAGATAATGCCATCCTGTCTAAACTAGAATAAAATATTTTTAAAAAATCTTAGCTAATTTATTTACATAAAATGTTCCATGTGTTCTGGTGTATTTTCATATCTTATTTATAAAATGCTTCTTTTTCTTCCTTTAAACATACCTGTAAAGAATGAAATGCTCACATTACTGACTCTTCTGGGTTATCCAATTCAGTCACTTTGTCTTTTGCCAGGATATTATATAACTCCTTTCATATGCTGATTAGACTACTTCTTACAACTGTTGAGAGATCTTTTTTTTTTTTGTTTAATTCTCATACTATGATTTAGAGCATTTTTCAGTCTTCAGTACTGGCCTTCAGAGAGTGATTTATACATCAGGTGTCTTATTCACATTACTCTTTGGGGTTAGGCTTCGTCTTCTAGTGCGTAGTGCTCTATGAGTGTTTTGCAGACTCATTCTCATTTGGCTTAGTTTTGTGTTCTTATTATAAACAGTTTAAGACAGAAGGAACCTTTGTTTACCGTTTGAAAAAAAAATCCTGTTTTCTCTTTGGATTAAATTTAAATTGGTGAGAGTTTAACATTTAAGCAGATTCAATAATCTAAGCATTATTTTTTTCATATAGGAGGTAGCCATTATGCTCTGGGCAAAATTTATTGTCCACTCAGACTATCTAATAGTCCTAATCAAGAATGCACTGGATTTCATGTGGATTTACCACTTGCACTTCATTTAGGAAGCAGGCACTAAGTTTTGATACTGAACTAATTTTTAAATTTTGAGATTACTGGTGAAAGGAACATGTATATTTTGTTGCTATTCCATGATATTTGGTGCAAACAGAGGCTAGGGAAGCCAACCTTTATGTTTCAGCCACTTGAAATGGCTTTAGTCTGAAAAGTGAAGAGCATCAACATTGATGCCCCCTTGCCTGGAGCACTGTGTGCCCTTCTGGATCCCACCATTCAGCGAGAATGTGAGGGTCCTTGAAAACATCCGGAGAAGGGCAGCAAAGCTGGTGAAAGGTGTGGAAGGGAATGTCCTGTGAGGAGGGGCAGGTCCTGTCTCACCAACCTGATCTGCTTTTATGATCAGGTTACCTGCCTGGTGAATGTGGGGAAGGCTGTGGATGTAGTCTACCTGGACTTCAGCAAAGCCTTTGACACTGTCTGCCACAACAAGCACCTGACCAAGCTGGCAGCTCATGGTTTGGACAGATTCACTCTGTGCTGGATCAAGAACTGGCTGGATGGCCAAGCCCAGAGAGTGGTGGTGAATGGTGCCACATCCAGTTGGCAGCTGTCACTAGTGGTGTTTCCCAAGGATCAGTGCTGGGCCCAGACCTGTTCAAGATCTTTCTTGATGACCTGGACGAGGGGATTGAGTCCAGCATCAGTAAGTTTGCTGATGACACCAATCTAGGAGCAGGTGTTGATCTGTTGGAAGGTAGGAGAGCCCTGCAGAGGGACCTAGACAGGCTGGATGTGTGGGCAGAGGCCAGTGGGATGAGATTTAACAAGGCCAAGTGTAGGGTTCTACACTTTGGCCACCACAACCCCAAGCAACATTACAGGCTGGGGACAGAGTGGCTGGAAAGCATCCAGGAAGAAAGGGACCTGGGGGTACTGATAGATAGTAGGCTGAAGATGAGCCAGCAGTGTGCCCAGGTGGCCAAGAGAGCCAGTGGCATCCTGGCCTGCATCAGGAACTGTGGCCAGTAGGACAAGGGAGGTTATTCTTCCCCTGTACTCAACACTGGTCAGACCACACCTTGAGTCCTGTGTCCAGTTCTGGGCTCCTCAGTTCAGGAGAGATGTTGAAGTGCTGGAATGTGTCCAGAGAAGGGCAACAAAGCTGGTGAAGGGCCTAGAACACAAACCCTATGAGGAGAGGCTGAGGGAGCTGGGGCTGTTTAGCCTGCAGAAGAGGAGGCTCAGGGGTGACCTCATTGCTGTCTACAACTACATGAAGGGACATTGTAGCCAGGTGGGGGTTGGCCTCTTCTCCCAGGCAACCACCAATAGAACAAGGGGACAGAGTCTTAAGTTGTGCCGGGGGAAGTATAGGCTGGATGTTAGGAGGAAGTTCTTCACAGAGAGAGTGATTTCCCATTGGAATGGGCTGCCCAGGGAGGTGGTGGAGTCACTGTCCGTGGAGGTGTTCAAGAAAAGACTGGATGAGGCACTTAGTGCCATGGTCTAGTTGATTGGATAGGGCTGGGTGATAGGTTGGACTGGATGATCTTGGAGGTCTCCCAACCTGCTTGATTCTATGATTCTATGACATGAGCAACTAAGGACTTTGAATTTATTAATTTTGACGCAAAGGAGGCTGAAGGGCAGACTTAGTGCTCTCTTCAGGTTCCTGATGAGGGGAAGTGGAAAGTGAAGAGGCAAGTGCTGATCACTTCTCACTGGTACCCAGTGACAGCATACGTTGTATTTCAAAGCTGTGTCAGGAAAGGTTCAAATGGATGTGAGACAACATTGACAGGATGGTCTCCCCTTACTGCAGCAGGATTCAGGAGGAAAAAGTTTTGAGAGGACTACTGGTCTCATCCTGAGTTATAAACTTTGAGTATAGGAGACTCAGCTTTGACCTCTGTCCATTAGATATCCAAAACCAGCAAGATTGATTAAGAACGTTGAGTCCAAATTTAATGTTTCTCAACACAGACTCAAGTTTTTTTTTTTTAATATAAACAACATCGTCAACCTGGTTATTGCCCTGAACTATCACCTAAAAGCCAAGTGGAAAAATAAGTCTATACTATTATGCCACTTAAATTGGAAAGTATTTTTAAAAAATGTTTAGCTTGAGGTTTAGTGAATTCTTCAGGCTACAATGACTTCAACTGTTTTTGAAGCAGGCATCTCCTCAGTCATAGAGTCAGTGTTCTCATGCTGAGACCAGCATCCCTTCAAAATCATACAGAGTTTGCATTATCATAGTGCTTCCAGTGAGTGTTTCTGTGATGTGACAGGCTTGCCTTCAAATGCCCTGGCTGCAGGTTGCTGACAGTAACCTTGTTCAGACACACCTATGTATTTTGAGAGTTATCTTTCTCTTGTTTAGCCTGGTCGTTATTTTTATTCACTGTGCCAGATCTCACTTGAGGGCTTGTTTGCAAACTTCCTGAGCAGCAGAGTTGCAGTGAAAGTGCCGCCTTGGCAGCAGATGGACTGTATTCCTCCTGAATTCTTGAAGGGAATGAATTCTGCTTAAGGCCAGGAATCCTGGCCATGCTGAGCTTGGATTGCCCTCCCTCTCTCGAGCATAAATGCTTTCGTGTAGTATAAAGGCAGTGGAGTCCAATAATAGCTAGAGCAAGGAAGCAGGGGGAATAGCTGGCTGAAAATTTAGGCCTTTTGGAAAATCCCTCTCTAAAATGTTTATTCTCTAACACTCAATATTAAAAAGGATTTTATACCAGGGACCTCTCTGGAAATCCTCCTTACCTTCTGTCTTTGTTGGTATTAGATGTGGATATTTTAAAACAGCTTGCAGACTTGCTGGGGTTTTTAGACTGTTTGTTTTTTTTTCTGAAGGGCTGATGGCAATCTGCTTCTTGTCTTCCTCTTCTTGTTTCTGGTAACTCTTGTGTCCATTTGCCACATCTGCCACGGGGCTGAAAAGCTCAAAATACAATTCTGTCTGAAGTTTCTTCCAAGTATGTGCTTGGACAAATTAGAGGAACACACTGACCCTAAAAGGGAGACCACAATTTGTCTGTGACGGGCCCCAAGAAGACCTTTGGCATGCTCCAGCATGTCAGGGAGTATGGTTGGACCTTCTTATACATCTGTGACACTTGAAACCGACACATATTTGCAGAAAACAAGGCTTCTTTAACACCCTCTGAGTAATGTTTTTGTTCATAACCCTGATGTATGGTAAATATCCATGTCTTTGATGAAAGCCCATCACATTTAGGGGTGCTTGGCATTGCACAGAGCTTTGTTTTTTTGCTACAACTTTTGTTATAATTGTGTTAATTCTCACTGTTATTACAGCTTCTGATGCATTTTGAGTAGTTACATATTTCACTACATTTTTAGGAGAGTGTTATTCTGATGTTTAAAACCTGGAGGATCCAGAAAAAAAAGCAAGTTTCTTTGTAGCCCTATTTTGAGGGTATTTTCTGTCACATGAAACTTTCATTATAGTTTAATTATTGATAGGAAGCATTTTCTTACCAGTATAGCACTTACACATAGTGAAATCACTTTTGAGGAGAAATTACTGCAAGCAGTTTTTGGATGAGTTTCAGTTTTGCAAGTTGCTTAGTTTTTTTTTTTTGTTTTTTTTTTTCCTGTGTTTTCTCTTCATACTCCATAAATTAAAGCACAAATGATAAGCAAGATTGTTATTCTGTCATGAATCACTTAAGTTCTAGTCGCCTAATGCACTTAGCCTTAATTAGTAATATTGTGTTTTTAAAAAAGGCAATATTGTGAATGAAATCTGAACATGCACTGTTTTTTACTTGGGTTCCCAGAAGATTTTAAATGGATTCCTCTTCATAGTGTGTTTTTAAATAATTAATATGGCCACTTCAAGCCTTTAGTAGACAAAAGAATTATTGTCTGACAGTGACAAAATGTAGTTTGGGCATAATAACTTCACAGAGACACTGCATACATCTGCTGCTCCAATTAGAAAGTTTGCCTATGATGCTTGTATCAGAAAGAGTGGGAAAAAATTATGGTGCACAATCTGTTGTAATAGAGACTGCTGCAAAATGTGATCTATACAAGATTTCTGGTTAACACTTTCACTTCTGGAACACTGATGCCATTTCAGCAAATTTTATATAGGCAGCAGTATATTTGCCTTACATGATTGGGCTGCCTGATTGGAAATGCCAGTGTCACATTCCAGATTTGGGGCCCGAAGGTGCATTGGTCCATAGTGTGAATGACCATTGTTGTGGAGGGACCATGGGCTCAAAATAGGCTTATACATTCCTTGTCTTGCCTGGACATGTTTTTCTGCCCACACCAGAGAGAGGTAAACACATAAATGAGCACAAAGAAACACAATAGACCTAGTGCCAAAAAGTCTGGCCTGCCCAGGGCCCAGGTTGTGTAACGCAGTTGTATAAGTGGTTTCATAAGCCCCACATGCCCAGCTCATGTTTACTGGGTGCAAGGCCTATGCTATCCCCATATTTGGGAGGTCCAGGCCTGTGGCTCTTGCCTATTATGGTATGTTTTGTCTGACTGCCAAGCTGATTGGTCAGTCTGGTGGCCAAGGGGCCATTAATCTCGGCCCACATTTGATAAATAGAGGTACACAGGTAAACAAAGTGCTTATGCCTGCCTGCTTGTCTGCTTGCTCACCCGCAGTGCTCACCCACAGTACTCACTCTAATGCCTGCTTGCTTGCTTTGCTGCTATTTGCCTGTGCTATCTACCTTTCTCTATGGAGACAGAATCTCCCATGGGCTCCCAGCCAGCCGTGCACACCTGCATGCCACTGCGGTGAGTTACCAGGACTAGATCCTGTATTGCCTGTCTTTGTTTATGGAGCTCAGTCTCCCATGCAGCCACACACCCTATTGCACACCCACTGCCTTATCACTGCCTGGTAAGTTCCTCTCCTGCGAGTTACCAGGAGCAGACCCTGGATTGTCTGCACATCATCAGCCTGCGTGGCCAGCGTGACATCGTGCTGAGACTGCATGACATCCTGCCTCTGCACCTGAAGGTCCTGCCAGAAGAAGCCAGGAGATCAAGGTCAGAGATTGCATGTCTGCATCCTTGCCCTTGAAGCCAGGGCAGAGTTCCTGAAGACTGGACACTTGTATAGGCTGTGACGTGGCCCCGGAGGGTGATTGATAATTAATAAGAATTTGTGAATAAATGTTTTAATGCCTTTATAATTCTTGACTGTCTTCTGCCATAGAGCAGAAAGATCTTGGGCCCATCTATTGGGCAAGCAGCATATGGACCCCAAGCGGCATTCAGCCATGGGGAAATTCCTCTCTGTATTTATAGTTTGAATATTTGCTAGTTATTAACAAGTTACTGTTTGATGTTATTCCTAGAATGTCTTCCATAACCATGTAAGAACAGATATTGATATTAAAATTCAGTGGCTGGGGGTGACGAGAATTCAGGATATTAAAATTAATAAATTATATATTTTTATAAAATATCACCTTGCACCAATTAGTTTCTGTCCTCCACAACAACCATTGCTGCTCTGTCCTACAGATGTATACTAACAGGCTCTTGAGCCGCTCCAGCCATGGAGAGTAAGGCAGCAATTGCAGTTCCTGGTGCTTTCTAGAATAAGCTTTTATACATAGGCAGTGAAAATCAGGAGTAACAGCATGAAAGTTTTCACAGTATCACAGTATCACCAAGGTTGGAAGAGACCTCATAGATCATCATGTCCAACCCTTTACCACAGAGCTCAAGGCTAGATCATGGCACCAAGTGCCACGTCCATTCCTGCCTTGAACAGCTCGAGGGATGGCGACTCCACCACCTCCCTGGGCAGCCCATTCCAGTAGCCAATGACTCTCTCAGTGAAGAACTTTCTCCTCACCTCCAGCCTAAATTTCCCCTGGCATATCTTGAGGCTGTGTCCTCTTGTTCTGGTGCTGGCCACCTGAGAGAAGAGAGCAACCTCCTCCTGGCTACAACCTCCCCTCAGGTAGTTGTAGACAGCAATAAAGGCTCCCCTGAGCCTCCTCTTCTCCAGGCTAAACAATCCCAGCTCCCTCAGCCTCTCCTCATAGGGCTTGTGCTCGAGGTCTCTCACCAGCCACATCGCCCGTCTCTGGACATGCTCAAGCATCTCAATGCGCCTCCTAAACTGGGGGGCCCAGAACTGAACACAGTACTCAAGGTGTGGTCTAACTAGTGCAGAGGACAGGGGCAGAATGACCTCCCTGCTCCTGCTGACCACACCATTCCTGATGCAGGCCAGGATGCCACTGGCTCTTTTGGCCACCTAGGCTGGCTTATGTTCAGGCAGATATCAATCAGCATCCCCAGATCTCTTTCTTTTTGGCTGCTCTCCAGCTTCTCCGACCCCAGCCTGTATTTCTGCATGGGGTTGTTCTGGCCAAAGTGCAGCACCCTGCACTTGGAGCTATTGAACCCCATCCCATTGGACTCTGCCCATCTGTCCAGATGGTCAAGGTCCCGCTGCAGAGCCCTTCTGCCCTCCAACCCAGCCACATCTTCCCCCAGCTTAGTGTCATCTGCAAACTTGCTGATGACTGACTCGATGCCCTCATCCAGATCATCTATGAAGATGTTAAAGAGGATGGGGCCCAGCACTGATCCCTGAGGGACACCACTAGTGACTGGCTGCCAGCTGGATGTGACACCATTCACCACCACTCTCTGGGTCCGGCCCTCCAGCCAGTTCCTAACCCAGCACAGAGTGTTGCCATCCAAGCCATGGGCTGACAGCTTAGCCAGCAGTTTGCTGTGGGGGACAGTGTCCAAGGCCTTGCTGATGTCCAGATAGACCACATCCACAGGCCTCCCCACATCCACCAAGTGGGTCACCTGATAATAGAAGGAGATCAGGTTGGAGAGGCCGGATCTGCCCTTCCTAAATCCATGTTGGCTGGACCTGAGCCCTTGGCCATCTCTCAGGTGCGCAGTTATTGCCCCCAAGATAACCTGTTCTACCAGTTTCCCTGGCACTGAGGTCAGGCTGACAGGTCTGTAGTTCCCAGGTTCCTCCATCCGACCCTCTTGTGGATGGGGATCACGTTGGCCATTTTCCAGTCTCCTGGGACCTCTCCGGTGAGCCAGGACTGCTGGAAAATGATGGAGAGTGGCTTGGCCAGCTCAGCTGCCAGCTCTCTCAGCACCCTAGGATGGATCTCATCTGGTCCCATGGACTTGTGGGTGTCCAGATGGCTCAGCAGGTCCTGAACTAATTCCTCATGAATTTCCAGGTCAACACACTGCTCCCCGACCCCATGCCCCATTTCAAGAGGCCACTTGCCCTGAACTCCTCCCTCCTTACTGTTGAAAACTGAGGCGAAGAAGGCATTCAGGACCTCAGCCTTTTCTTCGTCATCAGTTATAGTGTTCCCCTCCTGGTCCAGTAAGGAGTGGAGGCTCTTCTTGCCCTTCTCTTTAGAAATGATAAATTTATAAAAGTGCTTTTTATTATCTTGCACGGAAGTGGCCAGCCTAACTTCTAGCTGGGCCTTAGCCTCTCTAATTTTTCTCCTGCATAATCTGGCTACATCCTTAAACACGTCAGGAGAAGCCTTCCTCTCCTTCCAAAGGTGATACACCCTCTTTTTTTCCCCCCAGATATAAAATTTTATATAAAAATATAGATCTATTAAATTCAATAATTTGAACTCTCGCCACCCCCAACCACTGTATATTAATATTCAGCTCAGTGCACGGTTATGAAAACAATTTAGGATAAGATACGTAAGTGGAATTTGTTATTTAACTAGCAAACATTCATACTATAAACAGAGAGAGTTTTCCCTGTGGCTTAATGCCGCTTGGGATCTTTATACTATTTGCCCAGCAGAGCGGGCTGAAACTCTTTCTGCTCTATGGCAGAGATAACTTATATTACAGAGGTATTAAAGCTTTTACTCACAACTCTTTATCAATTATTAATCACCCTCCGGGGCTGTGTCACAGCCTGTGCCTAGTGTCCAATTCTTCAGGGTCTCTGCCTGTGGACTCTGAGGCTGGAATCTTCCCAGCTTGAGGGGAGAGGTAAATCTTCCCAGTTTCTGGGGAAATGTTTCTGACCTTTGTTCTCCTGGTGAGGGACATTCTCTGCCTTTGATTCTGCTGCCTTCTTCTGGATGCTGTGTCCAGGGATATCAGCTGGCAGGATGTGAGGAGCAGGAGAATATCCGTGCTGTCTCTGGCACGATTCTTCACGGCTTCAGGCCGTGTGTGCGGCTGCTAGGAGTCTGAGCTCCATAGGTAAATCAATGCAGGATCTGGTCCTGATAGCAATATAGCTTGCAGATGTGCACAGCTGGCTTAGGAGGCTATAGGCTACTTTTATATATATTATGTGCAGGCCTCAATGAGCTCTGCAAGAAAGGTACGCAGGCAGGTAAGCTGCTAATGAGTCAAAGCATGAGGGTCTGAGCCTCTGAGCATCAGAGCTCTACAATGGCATCCTAGCGTGGGGGTCTGAACATCTGAGCGCTGCAGTGAAGGTCAGAGCTATGTCTGAACCATGGAAGTGAGTCAGAGCAGCCGGGCACTGCAATAGGGTCCAGGCGGAGCTGCGGGTAAGGTCAGAGAGCGGGTAGGGCCAGAGCGCACGTTGTTTACCTGTGCACCCCCATTTATTGAATGTGGGCCAAGATTAATGGCCTCTTTGGCCACTAGAATGACCAATCAGGTTGGCAATCAGCCAAATCTTACCATAGTAGGCAGGAGGCTACTTGCCTGCACTTTCCCAAATATGGAGATCACATGGATTTGCCCCAGGGAGACATGAACTGGGTGTGTGTGGGCTTACACAACTTGTTTACAACCAGGGGTCCTGGCAGAAAAACATGTCCAGGCAAGGCAAGGCATAAATAAGCTTATTTTCAGGCCTACAGGCCCTCCACGACAGAGTTCTCTCATTTTATTGCAGTGTGATTTGTTGAAGGCAAAAAAGCAGGTCTGCAGACTGGAGTAAGCACTCAAAAATTGATAAGATCTCATTCTTAGTAAAACAGCACTCAAATAGAGTTAATAAAAGGAAAGAGACCACTCAAAAAAATCTAGTTGTGTATTGTTATTTATGCCTGCTGATGCAAGTTACACATATACTGGGGCTGAGAGAGCAGACACTAAAACACCCTGGTCTCAAATATTGGTTGTATAGTAAGCAATGTCTGCAATGTCTCCCCTGTTCTGGTATTAAAAAGTAGTTGGATATGGGAGAGTGGAGGAGTTGCCTCAGTGTATTTTCTAGCATTTCTTTCAAGGAGGGATGCAATGCTTCCTGGGCCTAGAGATTCCCACTAATACTAAAAGCATATTTTCTGCTGTTTGGAGAGTAGGTTGGGTAGTCAAATTCATATGAATTTGGGACATAAGGAAATGAGTGCCTCACAGAGATGCTTAAAGAAAATCTCTTCTCCCAAACTTGCTGTTTTGAGATTTATTATGTGGAAGAATAATCCAGGCCAGTATATGGCAGTTGCAACTATTTATTGAAACAAACTGCTCTCTGCCTAAATACTCACAGTTTTCACAAAACTCAAGCTTGAGAAGCATGCATACATGTAGGGAAACTGTGTGCTTTATTTAGTTTTCTGCAGGTACATTGCATGGAATACAGTTGTATGTTCTGTGTAGAAAATCAGGTTTCAGTCTTCTTATTCAAACGTCAGTATAATCATAGGCTTCTCTGGTTTTGATTGTCATTGTAAAACTTCTTACAGACAGTTTTCCTGGAGTTTTATTATGAACTCCTGGAATTTTGCTCATCTCATCAATAATTGGTTTACTTTTTACAGAAAATTTAATCACTGGGACAAAATCTAAAGCATTACTGCAATAATATAATTTAGCATAATTAAGTATAGCTGATATACACAAGCACTGAAGTTTTAGTCTGAGTAGGTAAGGTGGGTATTGAAATCCATTGTTTCATTATTCTGAACACTTCTGAAATATTCCACAACATAGAAATGTTATAAATGGCTCTGTTTGAGTAAGTTCAAAATACGATCTCTCTGACATGCTTTCTTCAAAGCAAGATTACATTTCTCTGCCACCAAAATAAAGTGTCTTACCTCTCCCCCAACCCTGCTGTGAACTGTACCAGAGCTGTCATCTTCTTTTTCTTTTTGGGTAGGAATTGTGTATAAAAAGGACCTAGGTTTTGCTGTCCAGCACACTAGAAACCCTTTAGTTTTCAATTTCATTGTATAAATATTGATTCTGCACCTCCCTGTTTTTCTTACTTAACTCAAAGATGGTAGCATTTTCATTTAATAAACATCTTTAAGGAAGTAAAATACTATACCTTCCTAGAACTTGTATCTCAGTAGCCATTTATTCCCAGAAGCTAACCACAGTCCATTTAGAATATTATGACATGGATGTGATGTGTTTTTTAACTTGAGAAACCATACTAAGAAATGACCACAGATGATCAAGCTATCAAAAAAAAAACCCCGCTTAATTCTGTTGTTAGAGTTGGACAGCTATTCTTGATTATATTTCTATAGCAGTTTACTCATTTTTTGTAATGTAGCTTTAAACATAAGTATCATTGCTCATTAGAAGTACTGGATTTTGCAGGGCTCACTTGGCTTCAGATTTCTATTTTCATTATATCAAGAAACTAGGAACAGAGGATGCATTAGAACTGCGAAGGATCTCATGCTTTGATCCAGTGAAAGTGCTTTTCATAAATAAACCTTAAAGCTACTCATTCATGGAAGAAATGCACTTCAATCTGTGAGCTCAAGCTGTGGAATTTGATTCCTAGAAGCCACATTTATGGCTTGATGACCAGCCCTCACTTCTGTTCTTGTAACCTGGCTTCAGAACTCCAACAAGTTGGAAAACACTTCTGTAACCAGATGAGAACAGCCTTAGGCTTGCAAAGATTACAGATACAGGATGCTTGGCATGTGAAAAAAAAAAGCATCACTATTGTGTATTTCAACACATCACCAAAAATTCCATTTTGCAGGTTCCTGAGCATTGCTCAGCTGCCATCGGTTCCTCCAGAAACCAGTGGATGAACCCCTGGCTTCATAAATCACTGAAACTCCTACTGTCCCAATGATATTCTTGATCACTACAGAAAAAAAAAATTACATTAAAAAGGGTGTGTGTCTTGGCTCATAGATTAAGAAGTACTTTTTTGTTCTTTTGCAGGAGTAATTTTTTGCCTTTTCCTTGTAAAAAATATTCTTCCCCCACTGAGTAGTAAGGTGTGGAATGCCACCTCTGACTTAGCGGCAAATCCTCTCTTCAAATATATTTAGATTATATTTGATAAGTACCACCAGACATACAATATAGGATGAGATTCAACAAGGCTAAGTGCAGGATCCTACACATTGGCCACATTGACCCCAAGCATCACTACAGGCTGAGGACAGAGTGGCTGGAGAGCAGCCAGGCAGAAAGGGACCCAGGGGTGCTGGTGGATAGTAGGCTGAAGATGAGCCAGCAGTGTGCCCAGGTGGCCAAGAGAGCCAATGGCATCCTTTGTTCAGTTCTGGGCCCCTCAGTTCAAGAGAGATGTTGAAGTCCTGAAACATGTCCAGAGAAGGGTGATGAAGCTGGTGAGGGACCTGGAGCACAGCCCTGTGAGGAGAGGCTGAGGTAGCTGGGGTTGTTTAGCCTTGTGCTAGTTTGAAGCAAGCTAGAATGTTTTGGTGAAAAGAACTAGATAATAGGCTGTGAAAAGGTAAACATGGTTGTGTCTCCTTCCCTCATTAGTCTCGATGAGAGTTCTGGGAAGAAGAAGGAAAACATTTGATAACATTCTCCATTTTGTCTTTCGCTTTGAGCTTCAGACCTAGCCACATCTCCTTAACCCCACTGCCACTAACCTTCCTTCTTAACCTCTTGGCTGCACCTCTATTCTTTCTGGGAACTGGGGTAAGGTTGAGAGGGGCCGGGGAAGGTGTTGGGGTGGTTTGAGAGCCCCTCCTGGGGACTCAGGTTTCTGGGAGGGGAGTTGTGCTTCTGTATTGTTTATCCTTTGTATATTTCTGTATATAACTGTATATACTGTAAATAGCTGCTTGTATATTTGCTGCTGTAAAATAAATAGCTTCATTTATATTCCTGGAGGCCTTCTGAGTTAGCTGGGGCAATTCCAAAAGTGTGGGGGGGCGAGTAAGAGCCCAAACCATCACAAGCCTGGAGAAGAGGAGGCCCAGGGGTGACCTTATTGCTGTCTACAACTACCTGAAAGGAGGTTGCAGCCAGATAGGGGTTGGTCTTTTTTCCCAGGCAACCAGCAACAGAATGAAGGGACACAGCCTCAAGCTGTGCCGGAGGAGGTATAGGCTGGATGTTAGGAGGAAGTTCTTGCCAGAAGGAGTGATTGGCATTGGAATGAGCTGCCCAGGGAGGTGGTGGAGTCGCTGTCCCTGGAGGTGTTCAGGAAAAGACTGGTTGAGGCACTTTCTGTCATGGTCTAGTTGACGGGATAGAGCTGGGTGATAGGTTGGACTGGATGACCTTGGAGGTCTCTTCCAACCTGGTTGATTCTGAGATTCTATGAATATAACCAGGTGGCAACATTTCAGCTACCCTAGGAAGATATTCTCTGCCTTGAACTTGATGAATTGCAGACTTGGTGGTGATCCCCAACAAATACAAGAAACAGATTATCTTCATTACATTGAGATTTCCTAAGGGGCTGTGGAAGGAAACTCTGGGAGAGTAAACACAGCAATTTCCATAACTCAGTAATACTTCATGATTTTGTCACAAATAACACAAGTGTTTCACACACATACAAGAGCAGGAGAGGAATATGAAATGAAAGGAAAAGCAACTATTCTTGTGTCTGAAGCTTTCTGGACAGTCTCAAAAAGCACTCCACACCAAGTAAGATTTTTCACCCTGTGAGCCTTGAAAACTCCATCACAGGATTCTCCAGTAACTCCCACAGTCTTGCCTGTATGGAGATTGCTGGCTTAAAACTTACTGTCAGAAGGCTTTTCATGCATTAGTGAATCCCAGTGTTACAGACTTTCAAGAAGTTGCTGAAGACACCCTGGTCAGAGCCACTGCTTTCTAAGCATTGTTCCTTTCACACTTTGTTTTGAAGCTATGCAGCAGGGCATCCACTCCCAGCTCTCTCTTTCCTCCTCCAGGCTTTCATGCCTTCCTGTTTCATCATCATCATGAAGAAAGCATTTCACACTCACCTTCAGTGCCTGTGTGACTCAACTGCAGGCTTCATTTGGGCCAGCTATCTGACTCTAGGTGTGTAAGCATGTCTTCACAGTTACATTGGTGGCAATTTTGTCTGTCTTTCAGCACATAGCTAGGAATGAACGTTCTTGCTATGCTCTTTATTTAGTCAGAATTTGGATCACACATCTTTCCCTTTGGGTTGTGTCTGAACATAAACAAGGCTGAATTTATCACATTCTCTTTATAGTTTAATGTACTGCAATTTCTTTGGTCATTGAAAGCATCAGCCTTACTATAAGTAAAAACCACCTTGCTAGCCATTTCAGTGAAGTTGAAGATACTGCCACTCAATAACTGTCTTCCAGAAATGCAAGAAATCTAGGATAACAACTTAAAACGATTACCAGTCCAGTCACTGTCTAAATACTGGTTAAGAGTATATGTTTCTTTTATTTCTGGCAATAAAACCTTCAAGGGATACACAGGTGAGAAGCGGTACTAGCTTACCTTGTTGTGATGGTTGTTTTCATTGTAAATACTTGTGCAAATATAGAGAAAAATATAATTGCAGCTAAAAATTCAGTTTTGAACTACTTAATTGGCTTGTGTTTGTGCCACATTCACAAGCAAAGAAGTTGTGTCAGCATATGTCTTTTGAGATAACTTTCTATGTTCCAAGATAAGGGCTGTGTAAACATTTATAGAATACCATTAGGCTATGGCAGTACTACACAAATGTTACTGTTGATAGAGCTAGTAGGAAGAAAAACAGCTGAGGAGCACATAGAGCAGACTTAATGATAAATATTGATTCAAACCTTCTCAGCATGTGCACACCTCCATCTCCTTGTTTCCAGAATATTTGCTTTCTGCTGCTCTGCATCCATTTCCTGCTATGTGTTGTTGGTACTCAGCATCTAAGAAAGGTAGGGGGATAAAACACTTAGAAGAAGAGAACATGTTTCTCCATCTTTAAAAAACTCTGATGGCTTGGGTGTTCCTCACCCCCCCCACTTTAGAAATCACCCAGACTAGACTCACCTGGCTCTGGAAATATGAATGAAGCTTATTTTCATAGCTAGCACAATATACAAGCAGATATTTACAGTATATACAGTTATATACAGAAATATACAAGGTAAAAAGGTAATACAGAAATACAACTCCCCTCCCAGAAACCTGAGTCCCCAAGAGGGGCTTTCAATCACCCTTTCACCTTCCACCTACCCCACTCAACATTACCCCAGTCCCATGGAAGAATGGAGGATTGGCCAGAGGTTAAAAAGCAAAGTGGGTTAGCCCAAGGTGGAGGGTGTGTTAGAGAGATGCAGTACAGCGAGCAGCCCAAGCAAGAGTGATGGTGAGTGTGAGAGTGGTTATCTATGTTTTTTTTTTTTGTTCCCATACATCTAAGCAAGACTGTGAGCAAAGCAGACAGCACCACTGTTTTCCTTTCACAGCCTGTAATCTAGTTCTTCTCACCAAAACATTCTACCCTGCTTCAAACTAGCACAATCCACCCCTGTCTACTTCACTCAGAGTATTGCTGAGAACTATCTGACCTAATCTAAACCGATATTTACACTAATGGATATTACAAGTTCAATTCACACTTCATTCTGGCTATCTCAGATGTAGATGATTCAAAATCTCAGAACAGTTTGTCTCCTCACAGATGAGATGAGATGAGATGAGATGAGATGAGAACAGCGACTCCCAGGTGACGATGGGTTCGTACTCACATGTGGTAGATTCTCTCATGGATTCTTTCATTGGATGCCAATGATACGTAGACCAGAAAACTCCTAACAGCTTGTATTATACACTCTGAATTTAGACTCTCTCAGATAAGGTTAGATTTCTCTGTGGAATACACTGGATTTCACCATTCTCCTGCATTACCTAGTATGTATGACCAGGACCTTCAGCAGAAACCACCCCTTGGACAGGTTTCCCTTCACCCAAAGGAGAAAATACCCAGTTTTCCCTAACAGATTCTTTTCACCTACAACAGGAACTTTATCACCGTCTACTGTTTGGACCAAGCCTGATAGGACAGGTCCTGCTCTGTTTACTGAACCTCTGCTATTTACCAACCAGGTAGCTTGTGCTGAATGTTTGTCCCAGTTTTTCAGAGTTCCACCCCCCATGGCTTTTAGGGTGGTTTTCAGCAAACCATTGTAGCGTTCAATCTTCCCTGAAGCTGGTGCATAGTAGGGTATGTGATAGATCCATTCAATACCGTGCTCTTTGGCCCAGTTTTTCACAAGATAGTTCTTGAAATGAGTGCCATCGTATGACTCGATTCTCTTTGGAGTTCCATGTCTCCACATGATCTGTCTCTCCAAGCCAAGAATGATGTTACATGCAGTAGCATGTGGAACTGGATAGGTTTCCAGCCATCCGGTGCTGGCCTCTACCATCGTCAGCACATACTGCTTGCCAGAACGAGATTGAGGTAAAGTGACGCAGTCAATCTGCCAGGCTTCACCATACTTGTACTTTGACCATCTCTCACCATACCACAAGGGCTTGATTCGCTTAGCCTGCTTAATAGCAGCACAAATGTCACAGTCATGCATGACTTGGGTGATAGCATCCATGGACAAGTCAATTGACCTATCACATGCCCATCGGTATGTTGCATCTCTGCCTTCATATCCAAATGAGTCATGGGCCCACCCAGCTAAGAACAGTTCACCTCAGTGTTTCCAATCAAGGTCGAGATCAGAGTTTGTATCAACTTGAGCAATCTTAGCAGCTTGGTCTGCCTGCTGGTTGTGTTGGTGTTCCTCAGTGGCTCTGTTCTTAGGCATGTGTGCGTCTACGTGCCGCACCTTCACTGGAATTCTCTCCAGCCGTGCATCAATGTCCTGCCATAGATCAGCACACCAAATAGGCTTTCTTTTCCTCTGCCAACCATTCTTCTTCCAGTCCTTTAGCCAACCCCATAGAGCACTGGCTACCATCCATGAGCCGGTGTAGAGGTAAAGGATAGGCCAATTTTCACATTCAGCCACATCAAGAGCAAGTTGGACAGCTTTTACCTCAGTGAACTGACTGTATTCTCCTTCTCCATCTCTCATGTCGGTAACTTTCCTGGTAGAACTCCAGACTGCTGACTTCCATCTTCGCTTGATCCCAACAAGATGACAGGAACCATCTGTGAACAATGCATAGCTCTTTCCCTGATCAGAGAGATCACCATAGGGAGGACCTTCCTCAACATGAGTTATTTTCTCCTCTGGAGGTTTAGTACAGTCTGTGCCTTCCGGCCAGTTGGTGATCACCTCCACCAGACCAGGTCGATCAAGATTACCCATTCGTGCTCGTTGGGTTATCAAAGTGTGCTAGTTTGAAGCAGGCTAGAATGTTTTGGTGAAAAGAACTAGATTATAGGCTGTGAAAGGAAAACAATGGTGATGTCTGCTTCCCTCAGAGTCTTGCTGAAGAAGAATGTAAACATTAGATAACACTCTCACCATTTTATCTTCACTCTGCTTCTCGCTTTGGACTGAGCTACATCTCCCTAACCTCACCTTTCACTAACTTTGCTTCTTAACCTCTTGGCTGAAACTCTGTTCTTCCTTAGGACTGGGGTAAGGTTGAGAGGGGCAGGGGGAAGGTGCAAGGGTGGTTGAGAGCCCCTCCTGGAGACTCAGGTTTCTGGGTGGGGAGTTGTGTTTCGGTATTACTTTTGCCTCGTATATTTTAGTATATTTATATATATATTGTAAATAGCTGCTTGTATATTGTGTTAGCTGTACATAAATAGCTTCATTTATATTCCCAGAGCCGGGCTGAGTCTAGTGGGCTGCTTCTAAAGTTTGGGGGGGCGGTGGTACATCCAAACCACCACATATTTTATTTGGCTTCTCCCAACGTGGGGTAAATTCATTTCAGTGACTGTTAATTAACTCTGGGAATCAGAATGAAGCTAATAAAGCAGGTATTTTACTTGGTGGGGGCTATTGTGTGGCCTGTTTTCTGTTTTCTTGTGTACAATTGGATCAAAGACCAAATCGGTTATTTCTTGCTTAATGTAGTTTTTAAGAAGGTCAAAGCTAAACTCACAAGCATTTTCTGATCCTGGGGTGATTTCATTCTTGGGTATGCTGGTTTTAATGTCACTGAAAATCTTACCAGTAACATTACAGGAGTATTTGCCAATAATATTACAAGCAATCGAAATACTGCTTTAACTATAGCCCTCATGAGGGTAATTAACCCCAGAACTGAGATGCCAGACATTTGTTCAGGATTATGTTCATGTAAGACAATGTTGTTAATCTTAAGTGTCAACTTATGTCTTGTAGTTTTGATTTTCATATTAATTCTAGCATTATGTGTAAAAATTTCGAATGCAGTGCCTTTAAAAACTAGGAAACTCTCTGTCTTGAAAGCAAACGGGACAGTGTCTCAAAAACAGTGTACCAGTGGAAATCAAAATAAAGGAACGCAATCTCCTTCCCAGCAAAATTCAGGGACAGTTTTGCAGCAACCAAACCAAAACACAGATAATTCGGCAACACCACCTCCTTCCCAGCCAGGGACCGTTTTGCAACTAAAAGTACAACAAACTACCAGTGGAAATATAAACAACGATAAGCCGGGGCACAGCCAGGGATAGTCCCTGTACCTCCCTCTTCAGATTCTGGGAAAATTGCCAGTGTTCCTGACAACAAAGATAATAACACGTCAGGGTTGACAGGCATCCCAGGAGCACAGGCAAATAATCTTACTAATAATAATACTAGTAACAATTGCCCAGCCAGTGCGAACCCCCAGCCAATAGACCAGAACCCTGTTAGCTGTAAGGCAGATCTGAACTCACAGACCTCAGGTCAGACCCCCAATGATTCAAACCCTCCAGTAGACAGGTCCAAGTCTGTTGCTGTGCAGGCCTTTTTGGCACCTGCTAAGGCGAAAGCCAAGACACAGCTTTTGACAAAGTGTGATTCAAAGGAGGATGAAAGAGAGGGGACTTCTGGTGAGCAAGAGGAGGAAGAGGAGGCATTTAGTTTTCGAGACCTGGTGAACATGCTGAGATCCCAGTACTCAAATGAGAAGAGCACTGTGAGTTTGGCTGCCAAGAAAGAGGATGGTTCCAATGAACTGGTACTGGATTCCTCTCCAGGTGAATGCAAACTGAGGCCTGCACTCCTTTGCTATGGGAGTAGAGAAGAAAGCATTAGCAATGGCTATGGTAGCATACCATTTAGCCTCCTTCGATTCCAGCTCATACTGGAACAGCTACGCTCATGGGTGGAGTCACCTCATTGAGGGCACGAAAATCAACTGTGAGACTCCAGTCTCCATTGGGCTTGTGCACAGGCCAGATGAGACTGTTGAAAGGTGAATGAGCTTTCTCAATGACAGCCTGACTCTCCAGTTGATGAATCAGCTGATGAATGGGCAACAGAGAGTCACGGTTAGTTCTGTACTGCCTGTGGTGCACAGTTTGACTAGGAACTGGCACTTCCAGATCCTCTATGTCATGATGCCCCACAACTGCAGATTCATCAGAAAGTTCAGGCCTAATGGACAATTTCAATTTACCATCCTCAATCGCTACAGATGCTATTCCAAAAGCCCATTTCTGACCCTTAGGATCTTTGAAACAACCTTGTCTGAAAAAGTCAATTCCCAGAATGCAGGGTACATCAGGACCAGTTACAATAGTGTGTTTCTTCCACTCTTTGCCAGTTACACTAATTTCAGCCTGCAACGTGGTTAACTCTTGAGATCCACCAGTGATTCCAAAAATAGATATGGACTCTGTCTCTTTGCAATTTGATGGCAATAAAGTACACTGAGCACCTGTGTCAACTATAGCCCTGTATTTCCGAACTTTTGAGCTGCCAGGCCACCTAACGAATACATTCCAATAGATTCAGTTCTCTCCACTATCCCTTTCCTCCTCCTGGCTGGAGGCAGGGCACCCCTAATGCTGAACATGGCATGTAGGGTGTACACAATGATTGGTGTTGTAGTGAGAGAAATTGCAACTATTGGAATAATTGCAGTTGGTCTGGGGAGCTGAAGAAGTGACAGCTACTTTTCTGGCACTGCTGCCTCTGTTTCTGCCACTCTGCAGTTCCCGGATTCTCTTTGAAAGAGCTGAAGTAGGTTTACCATCCCATTTGTTCATGTTCTCACCGTGTTGGTCACGCAGAATTATCCACAGTTGCGCACGTGATTGCTGATGTCTAGGTGGAATTTGTCTCCTCCTGGGCTGGAATTGCCTTGCAGGAGGAGGGCGTCTGTTCCTGAATACAGAAACATGCACCCATTCAGATGATGCCGGGGTGATATCCTTTACCAGATTGGCAATATTTTTAAGATCCTCCTTCAGTTCTCTCATGCTTTGATGCCATCCTTAATGCTATCTTTAATGCCATCTTTTATCTCTTTTTTATCTCTGTATCTAGAGTTTTTATGGCACAGATTATGGCAGAATGTGGCAAGCTGTCCTCCATCTGCCTGAGCTGGTCAGTGAACTCACCAACAGTGAAAGACTTTCCATTATCACCTCTTGATAGAGACTTGCTGGCCAAGATCTTAGCATAGGATGAAAGAGCAAGCTCAATAAGCTTCTTCATGAGACCTGTTCCAAGAGGAATGTCATCAGGCTCATGTGTGCCATGATTTCCATAGAGCACTTCCTTCACAGCAAACTCCTTCAGAAGCTTAATTCCCTGTTCAATGGTGTTCCACTTCATGGCCACCCATGGCAGATCATCTCGGGAAGAATAGCTCATAGCCACATACAACAGAAGGTGTGTCCACAAGGTAACCTTGCCAAGAGGACTTGCTAGATATCTGTCCACTCCACTCTCCTTGATGAGTGGTCCTAGCTGCTTGGCAGACTTGTCTCCTACCTGCAGGGCATTGGCACCAGTAGTATGGCATCTCACTAGCCAGTTTAGGATTGGCTCACCTGATTCCCTCGAGTATTCCTTTCTAACTTCCCTGACCTCTCTGAGGGGATTGTTGGAGTCCTGGATGTCATCCTTCTCCTCTTCCTCTTGTTGATCTGGCTTTCCCTGGCCTAGAAACAGAACCTTCCTCATAGCACTCTTGAACTCTTTGGAACCATCGTCTTTCTTGGCAGCCAACCTCACAGCGCTCCTCTCATCAGAGTACTGGCACCCATCGTTGGCATCCAATGAAAGAATCTATGAGAGAATCTACAGTATGTGAGTACAAACCCATCGTCACCTGGGAGTCCCATCCACAAGAAGGGTCAAAAGGAGGAACCAGAAAAGTACAGACCTGTCAGTCTGACATCAGTGCCAGGCAAGGTCATGGAAAAGGTCATCTTGAGTGCCATCACAAGCACCTGCAAGATGGCCAAGGGATCAGGCCCAGCCAGCATGGGTTTAAGAAGGGCAGGTCCTGTCTCACCAACCCGAGCTCCTTTTATGATCAGGTTACCCGCCTAGTGAATGTGGGGAAGGCTGTGGATGTAGTCTACCTGAACTTCAGCAAAGCCTTTGACACCGTCTGTCACAAGAAGCTCCTAGACGAGCTGGCAGCTGGTGGCTTGGACAGATTCAGTCTGTGCTGGGTCAAGAACTGACTGGAAGGCCAGGTCCAGAGAGTGGTGGTGAATGGTGCCACATCCAGTTGGCAGCCAGTCACTAGTGGTGTTCCCCAAGGATCAGTGCTAGACCCAGTCCTGTTCAAGATCTTTCTTGATGACCTGGACGAGGGGATTGAGTCCTGCTTCAGTAAGTTTGCAGATGACACCAATCTAGGAGCAGGTGTTGATCTGTTGGAAGGTAGGAGAGCCCTGCAGAGGGACCTAGACAGGCTGGATGTGTGGGCAGAGGCCAGTGGGATGAGATTTAACAAGGCCAAGTGTAGGGTTCTACACTTTGGCCACAATAACCCCAAGCAAGATTACAGTCTGGGGACAGAGTGGCTGGAGAGCAGCCAGGCAAAAAGGAACCAGGGGGTACTGGTAGATAGTAGGCTGAAGATGAGCCAGCAGTGTGCCCAGGTGGCCAAGAAAGCCAATGGCATCCTGGCCTGTATCAGGAACAGTGTGGCCAGTAGGACGAGGGAGGTTATTCTTCCCCTGTACTCAACACTGGTCAGACCACATCTTGAGTACTGTGTTCAGTTCTTGGCCCCTCAATTCAGGAGAGATGTTGAGGTGCTGGAACATGTCCAGAGAAGGGCAAATAGGCTGGTGAGGGGCCTGGAACACAAATCCTGTGAGGAGAGGCTGAGGGAGCTGGGGCTGTTTAGCCTGGAGAAGAGGAGGCTCAGGGGTGACTTCATTGCTGTCTGACTACCTGAAGGAAGGTTGTAGCCAGGTGCGAGTTGGTCTCTTCTCCCAGACAACCAGCAATAGAACAATGGGACACAGTCTCAGATTGTGCCAGGGGAGGTATAGGCTGGATGTTAGGAGGAAGTTCTTCACAGAGGGAGTGATTTCCCATTGGAATGGGCTGCCCAGGGAGGTGGTGGAGTCGCTGTCCCTGAAGGTGTTTAAGAAATGACTGAATGAGGCACTTAGTGCCACGTTCTAATTGACTGGCTAGAGCTGGGTGTTATGTTGGACTGGATGATCTTGGAGATCTCTTCCAAACTGGTTGATTCTATGATTCAGTGGTTCTATGATATACACCACCAGGGCACATTGCTGTGCCATGGTTAACTTGTTATCCACCAGGACCCCCAGGTCCTCTCCACAGGACTGCTTTCCAGGAGGTCACCTCTCAGCCTGTGCTGGTGCAGTTTATTATTGCTCCCTAGATGCAGGACTCTGCACTTGTCCTTGTTGAACCTCATCTGGTTGCTCTGTGCCCAGCTCTCCAGTCTGTCCAGGTCTCTCTGGGTGGCCGCGCAGCCTTCAGCTGTATCAGCCAAGCCTCCCAGTTTGGTGTCATCAGTAAACTTGCTGAGTAGACACTCTATGCCCTCATCAATGTCATTGATGAAGATGTTGAACAGGACTGGCCCCAGCACTGATCTCTGAGGGACACCACTAGTCACAGCTCTGCAGCTGGACCTGGCACCGTTGATCGCCACCCTCTGAACTCTATCTTGCAACTAGTTCCTAACCCACCTCACTGTATGCTCTTCCATCCCTCAGTTCCACAGCTTGCTCACTAAAAAGTCATGGGAGACAGTGTCAGAGGCCTTTCTAAGGTCAAGGTAGACTACACCCACTGGTTTCCCTGAATCTACCCATTCAGTTATGGCATCATAGAATGCTATCAGGTTAGTCAAGCATGGCCATAACAGGGCAATAAACCCAGCCTGGCTGCTAAGGTGTTAAGCCACACAGTTTACTAACTTCTCTGTTTCGTGTTCCACTTGCTGGCAACTTGTATGCCCAGGGATGTGTCTGGAGGATGTATGATTTAGAGGTATCACACAGAACATGAAGACCTTTTCAATTCCTATAATCACTTTTGGCTTTTCTCTGGGAAAACAATACTTGCTGGTATTTTCCATGAAAAACTTCTGAATGAATACAGTTCCACCCACTTTGGTTTGATTCAGAAAAAGATTTTTCAATAAAATATGAGCACCAGCACAAATCAATGTTCTTTCACTCCTCTTTTGTTTTCCTTAGAATTTTTATAATGTATTTCCCTTTCCCCACAAATAAATCGCAAATCCAAAAGTCAGAAAAGCGCTTCAGTACTCTTTTTGTCACCATCATTTATATGGTTACTTGTTACAAGAGTTTATATGATGGAAAGTCCTCACTCGTTCTTAACTATTTTTAGTAGGAAAATATTCTGTGGGAAAACCAGTATAAAAGTTGGCATGTGCAGTGATTCTTTGCTGCTAAAATATGTTGGAAAATAACTATGTGTATAGTAATGGAACAGAAAGTAGGTAAATATTTTCAACATAGAACCTCTGATATGTGAAGGCTATAGCACTGTTACTATCAGTAGGCAGGACATCTTCACAGCACAGCAATGATAATTTCACTTCTCACTGTAACAAAGAAGAAGCAAAAAAATGTAAGGAGGTAAAATAAACAAAGAATAGTGAAATACTGTTTAAGAAAAATGTTTCAAATACTGAGATAACTGGCAGCATTTTTGAACATTCATTAAGTTTATAATTAATTACAGTATCACAGTATCACCAAGGTTGGAAGAGACCTCACAGATCATCAAGTCCAACCCTTTACCACAGTGCCCAAGGCTAGACCATGGCACCAAGTGCCACATCCAACCTTGCCTTGAACTGCCCCAGGGACAACGACTCCACCACCTCCCCAGGCAGCCCATTCCAGTGCCCAATGACTCTCTCAGTGAAGAACTTTCTCCTCACCTCAAGCCTAAATCTCCCCTGGCGCAGCCTGAGGCTGTGTTCTCTCGTTCTGGTGCTGGCCACCTGAGAGAAGAGAGCAACCTCCTCCTGGCCACAACCACCCCTCAGGTAGTTGTAGACAGCAATAAGGTCACCCCTGAGCCTCCTCTTCTCCAGGCTAAACAACCCCAGCTCCCTCAGCCTCTCCTCGTAGGGCTTGTGCTCGAGGCCTCTCACCAGCCTTGTCGCCCTTCTCTGGACACGCTCGAGCATCTCAGTGTCCTTCTTAAACTGGGGGGCCCAGAACTGAACACAGTCCTCAAGGTGTGGTCTAACCAGTGCAGAGTACAGGAGCAGAATGACCTCCCTGCTCCTGCTGACCACACCATTCCTGATGCAGGCCAGGATGCCACTGGCTCTCTTGGCCACCTGGGCACACTGCTGGCTCATGTTCAGGCAGGTATCAATCAGTACCCCCAGATCCCTCTCTGTCTGGCTGCTCTCCAGCCACTCCAACCCCAGCCTGTATCTCTCCATGGGGTTGTTCTGGCCAAAGTGCAGCACCCTGCACTTGGAGCTATTGAACCCCATCCCATTGGACTCTGCCCATCTGTCCAGGTGGTCAAGGTCCCGCTGCAGAGCCCTTCTGCCCTCCAACTCAGTCACATCTGCCCCCAGCTTAGTGTCATCTGCAAACTTGCTGATAACTGACTCCATGCCCTCATCCAGATCATCTATGAAGATGTTAAAGAGGATGGGGCCCAGCACAGATCCCTGAGGGACACCACTAGTGACTGGTCGCCAGCTGGATGTGGCACCATTCACCACCACTCTCTGGGTCCGGCCCTCCAGCCAGTTCCTAACCCAGCACAGAGTGTTACCATCCAAGCCACGGGCTGACAGCTTAGCCAGCAGTTTGCTGTGGGGGACAGTGTCAAAGGCCTTGCTGAAGTCCAGATAGACCACATCCACAGGCCTCCCCACATCCACCAAGCAGGTCACCTGATCATAGAAGGAGATCAGGTTAGAAAGGCAGGATCTGCCCTTCCTAAATCCATGCTGGCTGGACCTGAGCTCTTTGCCATCCCTCAGGTGCGCAGTTATTGGCCCCAAGAGAACCTGCTCCATCAGTTTCCCTGGCACTGAGGTCAGGCTGACGGGTCTGTAGTTCCCAGGTTCCTCCATCCGACCCTTCTTGTGGATGGGGACCACGGTGGCCATTTTCCAGTCTCCTGGGACCTCTCCGGTGAGCCAGGACTGCTGGAAAATGATGGAGAGCAGCTTGGCCAGCTCAGCTGCCAGCTCTCTCAGCACCCTGGGATGGATCCCATCTGGTGCCATGGACTTGTGGGTGTCCAGATGACTCAGCAGGTCCTGCACTAATTCTTCATGAATTTCCAGGGGAACACACCACTCCCCGACCCCATCCCCCAGTTCAAGAGGCCACTTGCCTCCTCCTCCTCCCTCCTTACTGTTGAAAACTGAGGCGAAGAAGGCATTCAGGACCTCTGCCTTTGCTTCATCATCAGTTATAGTGTTCCCCTCCTGGTCCAGTAAGGAGTGGAGGCTCTTCTTGCCCTTCCTTTTAGCGTTGATAAATTTATAAAAGTGTTTTTTGTTATCCTTCACGGAAGTGGCCAGCCTAAGTTCTAGCTGAGCCTTAGCCTCTCTAAGTTTTCTCCTACATAGTCTGGCTACCTTCTTAAACACATCAGGAGAAGCCTTCCCCTCCTTCCAGAGGCGATACACCCTCTTTTTCTCCCCCACTTCCTTCAGGAGCTCTTTGCTCATCCAGGCTGGTCGCCTCCCCCTGCGGCTCATCTTTCGGCATGTGGGAACTGCCAGCTCCTGTGCCTTCAAGAGCTCCTGTTTAAAGTATGTCCAACCATCCTGGACCCCTTTGTTCTCAAGGACTGCTGCCCAGGGGACATTGGAAATAAGTTCCTTGAGCAAATTGAAGTTTGCCCTCCTAAAGTCCAAGGTGTAGGTTTTGTTGAAGTGCTTCCCTACCTCCCTGTATATTGAAAACTCCACTAACTCGTGATCACTACACCCCAGGCAGCCTCCCACTATCACATCTCCTACCAGCCCTTCTCTGTTGGAGAGCAGCAGGTCAAGCTGAGCTTGACCCCTAGTAGGCTCGCTTAACAGCTGGGTCATGAAGCTGTCCTCCATGCACTCCAGAAATCTCCTGGACTGCCTACTCTCTGCTGAATTAAGTTCGCAGCAGATATCTGGCAGGTTAAAGTCACCCACAAGGACAAGATCTGAAGATCTTGAGACAGCCTCCAACTGTTTGTAAAATATCTCTTCTGTTTCCTCATCCTGGTTGGGTGGTCTGTAACAGACTCCAACCAGGATGTCAGATTTATTAGTCCTCCCTCTGATTTTAATCCACAAGGTCTCTACCCCTTCATCCCTCACTTCAAGGTCAGTGGCATGGAGTGACTCCCTAATATACAGGGCCACCCCTCCTCCTCTTCTCCCTTGCCTGTCTCTCCTGAAAAGGTTATATCCCTCCAGTATAACAGCCCAGTCATACCTGTCGTCCCACCAAGTTTCTGAAATGGCAACTACATTGTAGTCCCCCTGGTGGACCAGGACTTCCAATTCCTCCTGCTTGTTACCCAAGCTGCGTGCATTGGTGTAGATACACTTCAGCTGGGCTCTCGATTCAATTGTCCTTAGTTTCCTTCCATCTCTCTCCTTCTCAGAGAGAGTAATTTCCTCACCCACCCCCTTCAGACCTAGTTTAAAGCCCGCCTAATGAGCCCTGCCAACTCCATTGCCAGGACTCTCCTGCCCTTCCTAGATAACTGCACCCCATCACAAGCCAGCAGGTCCGGCGCAGTAAAAGTTCCCCCATGGTCAAAGAACCCAAAACACCGCCACTCGCACCATCCCTTCAGCCATTTGTTGATATCGTAGGTTCTGCTATTCCTCTCTGTGAACTCCCTTGCTACAGAGGGAACTGAGCAGAACACCACCTGCGCTCCTGCCCCATCTATCAATTTCCCCAGGGTTTTAAATTCCTTTTTAATTGCCCTGGTCCCCTTCTTTTCAATTTCATCGCTGCCAGCCTGTATTACCAACAAGGGGTAATAATCAGAGGACTGGATTAGGTTAGGGATTCTCCTGGTGATGTCCCTAACCCGGGCACCAGGAAGGGAGCAGACCTCCCTGTGAGACGGGTCGGGACGACAAATGGGTCCCTCTGTCCCCCTCAAGATGGAGTCCCCGACAACTACAACTCTTCTCTTTTTCTTGTTTTTTGTGGAGCTAGTCACCACAGTTGGTGGCGACTGCTCCACCCTAGGCAATGTCTCAGTTGGATGCTCCTCATTGCTCTCACCCTCTGTACCCTCTGCATGCAGCGCCTCATACTTGTTGCACAAGGGCAGAGGAGGAGAAGGAGAGGGCCGGGGTGGATTTCCCTTACTACCCCTGACAGGGATCTGCACCCATCCCTCACTGTTTCCAGGGGCAGATTCCTTAGCAGGGGGGATCTGCAGAGCCTGCACCCACAGATCCAGCTCCCTTTCATTCTCCCTTATTGACCTGAGCCTGGACACTTTGTCCTTCAGCTCGGCCACTTCATCTTTCAATTCCGCCACCAAGGTGAGAAGGAAGTTCACCTGCTCACACCTGGTGCAGTTCTTCTCCCCTTCCCCTTCAGCAGCAAGTGAGAGGCTGTAGCACTCCCTGCATCCAGTGGCCTGGACTCCTGTGCTTTCCCAGGTCATGTCAGTCTGTGTGCACACGCTCCTCCTGCCCTTTGTAGCACGAGTGACAGGCATAGTGCACAGTGATACTGACAGTCGGAAAGAGAGGGAGAAAAAAAAAAAAATCTCCCAGCCGCAGCTAGGCCTGCGGAGCTTTTCACTCTCTCGGCTCGGCAGCCAAAATGGCGGCCGGCGCGGCACGCGGCGGGATTTTAAATCTCCCGCGGCTGACGTCACCAGCCCCGTCACAGTCTTACGCTGTCTCGTGAGACCACAGCCCAGCCGTCCCCTCTGCTTACCTTATCGTGTCTCAGAACCATGGAGAGCAGCAGAACGGAGCAGCAAAACCGAACCCAGCAGCAATCCCCGCGGAGCTTTTCACTCTCTCAGCTCGGCAGCCAAAATGGCGGCCGGCGCGGCACGCAGCGGGATTTTAAATCTCCCGTGGCTGACATTAGGATATGTTGCTGAATTTTAACTCTACAGCATTTTAGCATGCTGTTTTTTTTTTTTTTTTTACCTATATCTATCTAATTTTTTGTCTTCATCAAAAACACAGAACAAAACCACTGTTGTGCCTTAGACTGTGTTCAAGCAGATCAAGGAAGTTCGCATTGCTGAGCAAAGCTATATGCATTTTAATCATCCCAGGAATGTTTGAACTCTACATAATTAAGTGAGATGAGTGTCCATGTGATGGAAATTTTAACTGTTTTTGCATAAAACTCTTTGTAAAACAGACAGTCCAGTAGGGGAACAAAAGAGAGGGAAAGATATGAAAATGTAATTAGACATACTAACACATAAGCTTAGAAAGGAGGAAAGCATTTCATTTGTAGATGTAAATTAAATGTCATTACAATCCAGTGTCTTCAGGACAGTTCTTCATTTATATTGGGTAACACTATCATTTACTAAGGATGATTTATTATATATTTCAAATATTATTTTTCATTCTAAAGTGAGAGATTATTCAGAAAAGCATAGCTGCAGTTTTGCAGATATTGTACAATCAGCTCTTCTCAGTGATTAAGATTTCTGTTCCAACCAGAAAATGGCATGCATTTTAAAATGCTATGAAAATGAACAGAATACCCTGTATGCCAAACAGGCTACTAGATTCTGTTTGGTTATTTGAAAGTTTATTCTGTTTCCTCTCTTTAAAGGACATGTTTTCAATTTTCTTTTGTTTTATTTGTTTGGTTGATTTTGTTTGTTGGTTTGTTTGGGGTTTTTTGTTTTGTTTTCTCTAAGAAAGAAAAGATCTTTGATCTATTGATAGGACAGGATTACCATCCACCTAACGAGCTTTCATCTAGTCATGCCTTGCTGATGCTTTGTGGCTCTAACTGAAAGAAATTGCCCTTGCAACTCAGTGTTATGTCACTGCTCACAGGTCTTGTCCTCTGAATAAATTGATAAGCCTAAAGGTCACATAATCTCAAACCAGGAAGAGATGCCTGCTTGCTACATGGCTACCAATTCTTGGTTGATGAGTTTAAATTGCAGGAGAAAGGCTGATGTGAAGATCTGAGTGTTTCTCATCAGCCATGTGAACCAAACAGGAGGAATGAAAATAATTATGAAAGCTTCAGAACAGAGAATAACTTGCAACTTGTAGTGTATATTGCAATCCTCTTTGGTTGTTGGGTGCTTGAAGATCCTCCAGTCTCCTAGACCTGGTTCACAACTTCTTTTGTAAGATGCAACACTTAGATCCTTCTGTAAACACAAGGAGTAATCAGAAACATTTTTTAAACCTTTCTAATAAGCTCCATTTTTTTAAATCTTAAAAACTCCTTTATGAATCTCTTCATTAAGTGATTTTGTGTGTTGGATCTACAATTCAGTGTCAAATATGTCACCACTAATGTGGTGGATTAGGAACTTCACACACACTGTTGGAATTTACCAGACTAGCTCAGATGGCTTGGAAGTAAGCTGAAGCTATATTTACAGCAGAGCAAAATTCACAAGCATATATGCACAATATATTTACAAGTATTTACAATTACATACAAATTGGAAATAATACATAAATCCAAACTCCCTCTTGGACAACAGAAACTGCTCTGAAGAGCTCAGAGCCATCCCCTCATTCTCCCTTGTTATCTCCCTTGCCATCTCCCTTGCCAGCCAGGCAAACAAAAACAAAAGTCAGCAAATCTTACTTGTTATTTGTCAATGGAGATCTCTCCATTTAAGAGGAAGTGAATAGATCCAGTGACACAGACCAAAGTGACTGAAATTACTTAACATTTTGGCTTTTTTATCCCTCTTAGCAAACCAAAGAATGATACAGACTTCACTGTTATTTCCTTTTCACAATCAATGATCTATTTTCTCTCATTAAGATATTCCAGTTAGCCTCAAACCACCACATCTAATTACCTCTAGAGTTTTTCAAAGGATACATATTAGCTACCAGACAGCTTGCTTCTGTATTTTGCTTGCGGCCCTCCTACAGATAAACCTGTGGACAAATAAAACATCTCTGCAATGCATTGAACATCTGAATGTGCGTGTGATGGTTTGGGCGTTCCCCGCCCCCCCACACTTTAGAAATTACCCAGACTAGACTCAGCCAGCTCTGGAAATATGAATGAAGCTATTTATTTACAGCTAGCACAATGTACAAGCAGATATTTATAGTATATACAGTTATATACAGAAATATACAAGGTAAAAAGCAATACAGAAGCACAACTCCCCTCCCAGAAACCTGAGTCCCCAGGAGGGGCTCTCAAACACCCCTGCACCTTCCCCCCTGCCCCTCTCAACCTTACCCCAGTCCTAAAGAAGAATAGAGGTTCAGCCAAGAGGTTAAGAAGCAAAGGTGGGTTAGGCCAAATGGAAGGTGAGGTTAGGGAGTAAGATGTTGCTCAGCCAGCAGCCCGAGCGAGAGTGAGAGAAAATGGCGAGAGTGTTATCTAATGTTTTTTCGTTTCTGGTTCAGCAAGCCTCTGAGGGAAGCAGACATCTCCATTGTTTTCCTTTCACAGCCTATGATCTAGTTCTTCTCACCAAAACATTCTAGCTAGCTTCAAACTAGCACAATCCACCCCTGTCTACTTCACTCAGACTATTGCTGAAATCTGATCTAATCTAAAACAATATTTACACTAAAGAATATTACAAGTTCAGTTCACACTTCATTCCAGCTATCTCAGATGTAGGTGATTCAAAAGCTCAGAACAGCTTGTCTCCTCACAGATGAGAACAGGGGGTCCCAGGTGACATTGGGTTCGTGCTCATGTACTGTAGATTCTCTTATTGTTGGATGCCAGTGATACCTAGAACAGAAAACTCCTAACACCTTCTTTATACACTCTGAATTTAGACTCTCTCAGCTAAGGTTAGATTTCTCTGTGGAATACACTGGATTTCAACATTCTCCTGCTTTACCCTGTAGGTATGACCAGGACCTTCAGCAGACACCACCCCTTGGACAGGTTTCCCTTCACCCAAAGGAAAAAATACCCAAACAGTTTTCCCTAACAGATTCTTTTCACCTACAACAGGAACTTTATCACCGTCTACTGTTTGGACCAAGCCTGATAGGACAGGTCCTGCTCTGTTTACTGAACCTCTACTATTTACCAACCAGGTAGCTTGTGCTGAATGTTTGTCCCAGTTTTTCAGAGTTCCACCCCCCATGGCTTTTAGGGTGGTTTTCAGCAAACCATTGTAGCGTTCAATCTTCCCTGAAGCTGGTGCATAGTAGGGTATGTGATAGATCCATTCAATACCGTGCTCTTTGGCCCAGTTTTTCACAAGATAGTTCTTGAAATGAGTGCCATCGTATGACTCGATTCTCTCTGGAGTTCCATGTCTCCACAAGATCTGTCTCTCCAAGCCAAGAATGGTGTTACATGCAGTAGCATGTGGAACTGGATAGGTTTCCAGCCATCCGGTGCTGGCCTCTACCATCGTCAGCACATACTGCTTGCCAGAACGAGATTGAGGTAAAGTGACGCAGTCAATCTGCCAGGCTTCACCATACTTGTACTTTGACCATCTCTCACCATACCACAAGGGCTTGATTCGCTTAGCCTGCTTAATAGCAGCACAAATGTCACAGTCATGGATGACTTGGGTGATAGCATCCATGGACAAGTCAATTGACCTATCGCGTGCCCACCGGTATGTTGCATCTCTGCCTTGATGTCCAGATGAATCATGGGCCCACCGAGCTAAGAACAGTTCACCTCGGTGTTTCCAATCAAGGTCGAGATCAGAGTTTGTATCAACTTGAGCAATCTTAGCAGCTTGGTCTGCCTGCTGGTTGTGTTGGTGTTCCTCAGTGGCTCTGTTCTTAGGCATGTGTGTGTCTACGTGCCGCACCTTCACTGGAATTCTCTCCAGCCATGCATCAATGTCCTGCCATAGATCAGCACACCAAATAGGCTTTCCTTTCCTCTGCCAACCATTCTTCTTCCAGTCCTTTAGCCAACCCCATAGAGCATTGGCTACTATCCATGAGTGAGTGTAGAGGCCAATTTTCACGTTCAAGAGCAAGTTGGACAGCTTTTACCTCAGTGAACTGACTGTATTCTCCTTCTCCATCTCTCACTTCGGTAACTCTCCTGGTAGAACTCCAGACTGCTGACTTCCATCTTCGCTTGTTCCGAACAAGATGACAGGAGCCATCTGTGAGCAGAGCATAGCTCTTTCCCTGATCAGAGAGATCACCATAGGGAGGAGCTTCCTCAGCACGGGTTATTTTCTCCTCTGGAGGTTTGTTACAGTCTGTGCCTTCCGGCCAGTTGGTGATCACCTCCACCAGACCAGGTCGATCAAGATTACCCATTCGTGCTCATTGGGTTATCAAAGCAATCCATTTAGACCAGGTTGCTGTCCTGGAGTTCTTTATGCCCCTAAGTTCCTCTCCCTCTGTGGCTTGAATGGGAGAGGAAAAGCCGCCTGTTTCCCCCCCTCCCCCCCACCTTGCCCTGAAGGGATGAAGGGGGGGAGAGCAAGGGGCCCTTCCGGCATGAGGGATGCCCCTTGCAGTGGCCGTGCTGGAATGCATTGACTGCACTGGAATTGGGTTCTAATTGGCTGTGGTCTTCACGCCTAGGAAGTGGTAACTCTGTTTTTTGTCTAGGAAGGGTGTCAATACTGGGAGACTTCCCGTTCTTGGGGTTCCCACCTTGGAGCTCATTCCCACCTTGGAGATCATGCCTGCCTGAACGTTCATGCCTGCCTGAGACTTCACCCCCCCCCCCCCCCACCCACCTGGCCTGGATACAGAAAGAGCCTAGCACTCCAAAGGACTGCATCACCCATTAAAACCTTTTCTGTAGACCTTAATGACCCGTAATGACTCTTCTACAGCATCAGAAGAGAGAGCGAGCATCAGCCCACCGTTTTCAGCCAGCCTGACCATGAGTTTATTTTTGGCTCAGCTTTATTATTAAATGGGAAACGCTATTCATTAATAACTCAAGCCTTTTCCAACTTCTGACTTCCAAAATAGTCAGATTATCTATGGCATCATGTAGATCTTCTCAAACAAGCTCATAATTAAAACTAAATTAATTTCTGTATATAGTTTTGGGGGTGGCTTTTCAGGAAAATAAAATATCTCTATTTTTGTATAAAATTCCTGACTCGGCCACATTAATTCCCTGCCTCCACAACAGTTGCATCTGTGGCATGATGTGGTGATGAGCCTTTGCCTTGGAACGTCCAGTTTAGAACTGGCAATCTAGGAGCTAAAAGCAATTGTGACTCAGTTCCAATCACTTCAGAAGCTGCTTTCACTCCTTCACAGGCTGCTAGTGTCTCTTTCTCTGTTGGGGTGTAATTTGCCTCTGAACCTCTGTAGCTACGACCCCAGAAACCAAGTGGATGACCACGTGTCTCATTCGGAGCTCTCTGCCAAAGGTTCCAAGTTGGACCACTGCAACTGGCAGCCATGTACAGAATGTTTTTAATGTCCAGACCAGATCGCAGAGGTCCCAAGCCCGCTGCATGGACTACTTCTTGCTTGATCTGGTCAAAGGCTGCTTGTTGTTCAGGTCCCCACTCGAAATTGGTTCTCTTGCGAGTCACATCTTGCAGAGGTTTGACAATTTGACTGAATCCAGGAATGTGTACACCCAAGAAAGATAGAGTGTCTTTCTTATTGGTGGAACTGCCATGGTAGAGACTTTGTCTATAACACCCTGAGGAATGTGACGGCGACAATCCTGCCACCGCACTCCCAGAAACTGAATTTCTCTGGCAGGTCCTTTGACCCTGTCTCTCTTAATGGCAAAACCTGCTTGCAACAGAATGTCAATGATTTTGTCACCTTTCTCGAAGACTTCCTCAGCAGTTTGGCCCCACACAATGATGTCATCGATGTACTGGATGTGCTCTGGAGCTTTACTTTTCTCCAATGCATTGTGGATGATTGAGTGACAGATGGTTGACCTGTGTTTCCACCCCTGAGGCAAACGGTTGAACTGGTACGAGATTCCTCTCCAGGTGAATGCAAACTGAGGCCTGCACTCCTTTGCTATGGGAATAGAGAAGAAAGCATTAGCAATGCCTATGATAGCATGCCACTTAGCCTCTGTCGATTCCAGCTTGTACTGGAGTTCCAGCATGTCTGGCACAGATACGCTCATGGGTGGAGTCACCTCATTGAGGGCACGAAAATCAACTGTGAGTCTCCAGTCTCCATTAGGCTTGCGCACAGGCCAGATGGGACTGTTGAAAGGTGAATGAGCTTTCTCGATGACAGCCAGACTCTCCAGTTGACGAATCAGCTGATGAATGGGCAACAAAGAGCCACGGTTAGTTCTGTACTGCCTGTGGTGCACAGTTTGACTAGGAACTGGCACTTCCAGATCCTCTATGTCATGATGTCCCACAACTGCAGATTCATCAGAAAGTTCAGGCCTAATGGACAATTTCAATTTACCATCCTCAATCTCTACAGATGCTATTCCAAAAGCCCATTTGTGACCCTTAAGATCTTTGAACCAACCTTGTCTGAAAACGTCAATTCCCAGAATGCAGGGTGCATCAGGACCAGTTACAATAGTGTGTTTCTTCCACTCTTTGCCAGTTACACTAATTTCAGCCTGCAACGTGGTTAACTCTTGAGATCCACCAGTGATTCCAAAAATAGATATGGACTCTGTCTCTTTGCAATTTGATGGCAATAAAGTACACTGAGCACCTGTGTCAACTATAGCCCTGTATTTCTGAACTTTTGAGCTGCCAGGCCACCTAACGAATACATTCCAATAGATTCAGTTCTCTCCACTATCCCTTTCCTCCTCCTGGCTGGAGACAGGGCACCCCTAATGCTGAACATGGCATGTGGGGTGTACACAGTGATTGGTGTTGTTGTGAGAGAAATTGCAATTGGTTGTATAATTGCAGTTGGTCTGGGGAGCTGAAGAAGTGACAGCTACTTTTCTGGCACTGGTGCCTCTGTTTCTGCCACTCTGCAGTTCCCGGATTCTCTTTGAAAGAGCTGAAGTAGGTTTACCATCCCACTTATTCACGTTCTCACCATATTGGTCATGCAGAATTATCCATAGTGGCACACGTGATTGCTGATGTCTAGGTGAAATTTGTCTCCTGCTGGGCTGGAATTGCCTTGCAGGAGGTGGACATCTGTTTCTGATTGCAGAAACATGCACCCATTCAGATGATGCCGGGATGGTATTCTTTCCCAGATTGGCAGTATTTTTAAGATCTTCCTTCAGTTCTTTCATGCTGTTCTTAATGCCATTCTCAATGCTTCTTTCATCTCTGTATCCAGAGTTTTTATGGCACAGATTATGGCAGAATGTGGCAAGCTGTCCTCCATCTGCCTGAGCTGGTCAGTGAACTCACCAACAGTGAAAGACTTTCCATTATCATTCCTTGATAGAAACTTGCTGGCCAAGATCTTAGCATAGGATGAAAGAGCAAGCTCAATAAGCTTCTTCATGAGACCTGTTCCAAGAGGAATGTCATCAGGCTCATGTGTGCCATGATTTCCATAGAGCACTTCCTTCACAGCAAACTCCTTCAGAAGCTTAATTCCCTGCTCAATGGTGTTCCACTTCATGGTCGCCCATGGCAGATCATCTCGGGAAGAATAGCTCATAGCCACATACAACAGAAGGTGTGTCCACAAGGTAACCTTGCCAAGAGGACTTGCTAGATATCTGTCCACTCCACTCTCCTTGATGAGTGGTCCTAGCTGCTTGGCAGACTTGTCTCCTACCTGCAGGGCATTGGCACCAGTAGTATGGCATCTCACTGGCCAGTTTAGAATTGGCTCACCTGATTCCCTCGAGTATTCCTTTCTAACTTCCCTGACCTCTCTGAGGGGATTGTTGGAGTCCTGGATGTCATCCTTCTCCTCTTCCTCTTGTTGATCTTGCTTTCCCTGGCCTAGAAACAGAACCTTCCTCATAGCACTCTTGAACTCTTTGGAACCATCGTCTTTCTTGGCAGCCAACCTCACAGTGCTCCTCTCATCAGAGTACTGGAATCTAAGCATGTTCACCAAGCCCCAAAGACTAAATGTCTTCTTTTCCTCCTCTTGCTCACCAGAGGTCCCCTCCCTTATATCCTCTTTTGATTCACACTTTGTCAAATCTGTCGTCTTAGCTTTCACCTTAGCAGGTGCCAAAAACACTTGCTGTGCAGTGAGAGACTTTGATGAGTCTACTGGTGGGTTTGAATCATTGAGGGTCTGGCCTGAGGCCTGTGAGGTCATATCTGCCTTAGAGGTAGAAAGATTTTGTCATCTGCTGGCTGGGTATTCAAACTGACTGAGTTAGTGTTATTAGTAGAGAGAACATCCTGGCTTTGATTATTTCCCTGTACTCCTGGGACGCCTGCCAGTCATGCCATGTTATCATTCCCACTAGGAACATTGGCAGCTTTCCCAGAATCTGGAGAGGGAGGTGTAGTGGCTGTCCCTTGCTGGGAAGGAGGTGGTGTTCCTTGCTGTGCCCCTGAGTTATCTTTGTTTTGGTTTCCACTGGTGCGTTGTTTATCTTTCATTTTGGACACAGAGACCTTCCTGGTTCTTACAGGCATTGCACTTGAATTTTTCTTAAATATGCCAGAATTAATATGAAAATCAAAATTACAAGACCTAAAATCACACTCAACAGAAATGCCACAGTCTGGCATGAATAAAATTCTGAACATGGGTCTGGCATCTCAGTTCTGGGCAGGATAACCATCATCAATGCAGTGGATAAAGCAGAAGTACTTTGATTGCCTGTAATATTATTGGCAAATACCCCTGTAATGTTACTGGCAAAATTTTCAGTTATATTAAATCCAGCATACCCAAGAATGAGATCGCCCCAGCTCCAGAAGACATGTGTAAGTTTAGCTTTTACCTTCTTAAAAACTACATTAAGCAAGAAATAACGAATGTGGGCTTTGATCCAATTATACACAAGAAAACAGAAAACAGGCCACACAACAGCTCCCACTAAGTAAAATAGCTGCTTCATTAGCTTCATTCGGATTCTCAGGGTTAATAATAATCACTCAAAATGAATTTGCCCCAAAATGGGGGCCAAAATAAAAATATGTGATGGTTTGAGTGTTCCCCGACCCCCCACACTTTAGAAATTACCCAGACTACACTCAGCCGGCTCTGAAAATATGAATGAAGCTATTTATTTACAGCTAGCACAATATACAAGCAGATATTTACAGTACATACAGTTATATATAGAAATATACAAGGTAAAAGGTAATACAGAAACACAACTCCCCTCCCAGAAACCTGAGTCCCCAGGAGGGGCTCTCAAACACCCCTTCACCTTTCCCCCTGCCCCTCTCAACCTTACCCCAGTCCTAAAGAAGAATAGAGGTTCAGCCAAGAGGTTAAGAAGCAAAGGTGGGTTAGGCCAAATGGAAGGTGAGGTTAGGGAGTAAGATGTTGCTCAGCCAGCAGCCCAAGCAAGAGTGAGAGGAAATGGCGAGAGTGTTATCTAATGTTTTTTCGTTTCTTGTTCAGCAAGACTCTGAGAGAAATAGACATCTCCATTGTTTTCCTTTCACAGCCTATGATCTAGTTCTTCTCACCAAAACATTCTAGCTAGCTTCAAACTAGCACAGCACGTATGAGCGATTGCACATGCATGATGTTGCAGTAGAGATTATGTGTGTATCCTTCTCAATGCTGCCTTCCCTTCTCCCACTTGTGTCAGTTTCTGTGGATTGAGATACATATTTTATTTCCATAAATATTTGCCGTATAGATTGGAGGAAGATGGAATGCAAGACTGAACTTTTTGGTAACTGGGTTGTATGTGCAAGACACTGATGTAGTCCTACCAGCAAGAGTTCCATGAGGTGGATTATTTCTGAAGATAGGCAAAAAGAAAGGAAGAACTGCTGATGCTATATCGGGATTGTTTTGTCACATCTTTGTTCCATAATGAGGAACATGTTTTTGCTGACATAGTTTTAAACTGGTGACCCAGACAAAAAGAGGTATGTAGCATCTTGCAGTATCCAAGCCACTGAGTTTCCTTGCTTTTATTTTCTTGAATATTTTCCACCTCCTTCATGACATCTATTTTTTGACACAGTAGAGACATGTTGTTTTTAGCACATCAGGGTTTCATATGCGCTGATGATCAAGTCTTTTTTAAAATCTGAATTGTCTGATGGTTTTATCTTTTTTTCTTTTTTCTTCCTGAGTGCTTGCTTCTGGAGCTAAGCACAGACACAGCTGACATCATCTTGTGTTAGTGCTAGTCCTTGCTTTGAGTGGAAGGTTAGACTAGGTGGTTTTTCCTACAACTATTATTTCTATCATCTATCATGTATGAATTACTTTCTGTGTATCAAAGGTGTCTGTAACTTCATATGCTTTCTGTGACTTCTTAACAAGCTTGTGATGGTGGGAAATGTCAGTTCCTGCTGCTTAATAGCAGATTGAGATACTCAAAAGACACACATTCCTGTCAGTGGCACAGGTTGCCTCTTTCCCATGCTGTTAGTAAAAATGAGAGTGCTTCTGTAGTTGGTGCCCAGGGGAAAATCATTGCATGCTCACAGTGATGAGGGAACCCTGAGAAATTCTGTCTTCAGATCAATTTCAATGGTCAGCTGAAAAACATCATGTTTTGTGCCCAGATCTGTGAGGGCAAAGTTTGATCAAATAGAAAATAGCAGAGAGGAAGAAAATAAATTACAAATTACCTCCCTGGAAAGAAGTGGGTAGCAGTGGGCGATACACACAGAACTTAATTCAGTGTTTTCTCCTGTGCTGTGCTAGATACAATGTTGACAAAGGAAAGGAGTTATTTGGGACTGGTAAGCATGATCTGAACCATTAATATTTGTTTATAAAGAAGTTTGCAAACTGTACGTGTAATACATGTATTGCTGTATTTATTTGGCCAAGTTATGGTATCACACTGAAATTGCGTCTGGTAGATCCTGTACCCATGCACTTTCACATGGCAAGAGATAAGCAGGTTGGCAATGGGTAAAATGGAAAAATAAGAATCAGTTTGGGAATGACAAAAGCTGTTTTGTGGGCTGAAATGCATGTCTTGGCTAACCACACCTTGAGTACTGTGTTCAGTTCTGGGCCCCCAGTTTAGGAAGGACACTGAGATGCTTGAGCATGTCCAGAGAAGGGCAACGAGGCTGGTGAGAGGCCTCGAGCACAAGCCCTACAAGGAGAGGCTGAGAGAGCTGGGATTGTTTAGCCTGGAGAAGAGGAGGCTCAGGGGTGACCTTATTGCTGTCTACAACTACCTGAGGGGTGGTTGTGGCCAGGAGGAGGTTGCTCTCTTCTCTCAGGTGGCCAGCACCAGAACAAGAGGACACAGCCTCAGGCTGCGCCAGGGGAAATTTAGGCCCGAGGTGAGGAGAAAGTTCTTCACTGAGAGAGTCATTGGGCACTGGAATGGGCTGCCCGGGGAGGTGGTGGAGTCGTCATCCCTGGGGCAGTTCAAGGCAAGTTTGGACGTGGCACTTGGTGCCATGATCTAGCCTTGAGCTCTGTGGTGAAGGGTTGGACTTGATGATCTGTGAGGTCTCTTCCAACCTTGGTGATACTGTGATACTGTGATACTGTGAAATCCACAAATTTTGGGTGTGTAAAAGCTCTCCTGGAATATGCAGCTCTGTTGAAATAAAAATATTTCACAAAAGCAGGTTAGCTGCAGTAGACATTTGTTTCAAAAAAATAAAACTGTCAGAATATATATAAGTGTTTTTGATTTTTTTTTAAAATTCTTAGTTTTGAACTAATTATTTTGATTTATTTTTTATCTACTTGGATTTCTTTATAAATAAGTGCAAACAATACACAAACAAACAACTGTGCAATTTTCCTTCCAAGATTATTTGAAGTGTTTTGGTTTTGCTGTAATTTGGAGCAAGGCCAGAGTGTAAAGTCTTTGGAAATTACTATGAGCTCTTCAGTATTCCCAGAACCTGCAGGAGGAGGTGCAGCAGTGGACATGGCGGTCCTGTTGTGGAGGCAGGAATTAATGTGTGGCTGAGTCGGGAATTTTATACAAAAATAGTTATTTTATTTTCCCAAAACCCACCCCCAAAACTATATATACAAAGATTAATTTAGTTTAATTAGCAGATTCAATCACATGAGAATTACCTACAGGGATACCATCAATAATCTGACTATTTTGGAAGTCAGAAGTTGGAAAAGGCTTTAGCTATTAAATTATAGTGTTCTTCTTACTAATAAATTGAGCCAAAATAACTCACGATCAGGCTGACTTGCACGTGGTCTGCCTCTCTCTCGTTCCCTTTCAGCAGCTGTAGGAGGATCGTTAAGAGGTATTCAGCTCTTACAAAGGTGTCAATGGGGAAGCAATCCTTTTGAAGATCTCTCTGCAGCCAAGGTGAGGGGAGAGTTGGGGAAGAAAGTCTCAGGCAAACACGGGCGTCCAGGCACGGACGGACTTCAAGGCGGGAACCCCAAAGGTGGGAAGACCCCAATATTTATAACCTTCGCTAGACAAAGGGCAGAGTTACCACACCTTAGGCACAAAAGTGCACAGCCAATCCCAGCCTGATTCCAGCACGGTAACTCACAGGGCACTTCTTGTGTGGGCAGGACCCCTTTGCTCACCCCCTTCACGGCTGCAGGGCAGGCAAGAGGGGAGGGAAACCAGGCAGCTTTCCCTCTTCCCCCGAAGTCCAGGCAGGAGAGGAATTTAGGGGTACAGGACTCCAGGACAGGTCCCCTCCCCTCTCTGCCTGAACAGACATTGTTTTCATTTTCTGCAGGCTTTATCTCTAACTCTGTGAGGAAACTTGTTTTCTTTTTTCCATTAAAGAAGCCACATCCAAATTTCTCATTCACAATGCCAGCATTAATGCTAAAACCAGAGTTATTAGGGCTAAGTTCACACATGATAAATATAACACTGTGTTACATGTGTCAAATTCGCTACAGGGATCAGATAACTCAGTTTTAGGCAAAATTACCCTCATTAGAGATGTTGGATATATTCCAGCTGTTGTATTATTTCCTGACTTATTAAAACTAGAGTTGGTAACAGTTTCAGTAATCCTAAAGCTTATCCAGCCAAGAAGATACTCTCCAAAATAAAAAAAAAACCATTGCTTTAATGTTCCTCCAAACTAGATCAAACAAGAGAGCACTAATTTTGGCTGCCAGCCAATGGTAAAATAACTACACCCCTATCACATACAAACAAAAAAATACTATATAAAATACCTTCATTTTAACTTCCAGACCTAATTAGCAATCAATCAAACTGAATTAGCCCCACACTGGACACGAAAACAAAGATGTGACCATTTCGGAATTACCCATCCCCCCACACTTAACAAAATCACCAAGATTCATCTCACTCAGTGAGCTGAAAGTTAAGGAATGAAGCTATATTTACAGCTTAGCACAATATACAAGCATATATACACATATATACAGATATATGTGAGTTAAAAGTAGTACAGAAACACAGTACCCCACCCAGAAATCAATCAGAGTCCCCAGAAGGGCTTTCAATCCAATCCCACCTCCATCTTTCCCTCCCTTCAGAAATAACCAGATCAACCCATGTATATATCACGTGATATATCTGGGCACCTGAGGTGAGATGTCAAAAAAGTTGACAAGGAGGTTAGAGAAAAAAGGATAAGATCAGATTAGAGTTAAGATAGAGGCAGCCACAGAGACCAGACTGCCAGAAAGCACAGCCAGAAGTGAGACCTGAGCAGTATGTGAGAAGTGAGTGTCTTACCTATATTCTGACTAGTAGCATTTCTCAGCAGAAGAATGGATGATATAGGGTACATGTTTTTTTTCTTTCTTCTCACAGCTAAGGATTTAATTTCTCTCAGTAAAGTCTTTCAATTAGTCTCAAACCAGCACATCCAGGTGTAACAGAAATGAATTATATTTATGAGTTATGACTATTAATTTCTGTATGAATATTAAATTTTATTAATAATATTTTAAAATTGGGGAAATCCCCCAAGGTTCTTTAGATTTTTGGTTGACAGGAAGCAATTGCACAGAATTAAACAGTTTAAACAACCAGAACTTGGAAAACAATAATGTGAGAACAGGAAAAATTCTGACTATGCCTATGCAGTCTCAGCATTCACTCCAGCATATATACTCATGACTCTTTTGGTCCCTGAATAAGTCTCCTGTATGAAGGACACTTTCAAACTCTTGATGATCCTAGAGTAAAATACAAATATTTCAGGCAGAGGGAGGAAGATGGTGATAAGCCACTGATGTGAGCTGTGTGCACCTGGCTGTCTGTTAATGAGCCACAAATGAGGATAGGAAGGCTAATGCAGACAAAGTCTAATGTAGAAAGGCACAGTTTCTAAATCATCCCCCTTTATATACTTGATTTTGAAATCAAACTGGCCAGTAGGCACTAGCACCATTGTTCTGGCCAATGAATTCAAAGCTTTGTACCTCCGTTGACCACACAGGCATGATGAGTGCAGCACAAGACACCTGACATGTGGTGCTAAGCCCCCTAGCCCTCAAGGTTTTGCTGGGGCGAAGCCCTTATCTTACTCACTCCTGGACCCTGCAACAGAAGATGGAGAGCAATAGTTAAACTTGCCTGGAAGGATTTATGCCCTACCAGGACACCAGGTTACTCAGAGTAGCATGATTCCTGAATGATCCTTTTCTCAAAGTGCATTGTAGGAACACAATCAAATATGAGTCTCAGATATGCAGAGGCCACATCTTTTCATCAAAATAGGCTGCAGAGGTGAAAATCCTGATTGCTCTTGATGTCTGGCCTTCAAAGTGCCATGTTATTCAGGTGTAGACATGCCATAGCCATGCACAGGCACACAGATATGTACACTGGAAGGTATAATGTGAAGGTAGAGAAAAAATCGAATATTCTCAAACAGTTAAAAAAGCAGTTAGTTCATGGTGTTTTGACTATGTAGAAGACATAGAAAATGTGTTCTCTTAGCAATTGAAGATTTTAATTTTTGGACCTTTACCTTGTATATTTTTTGCTGATCTTTTCCATGTGTTGCTTAATTTCTGCCTCACACGAGCCCATGCAGAAGGAAGATGAAGCTGTGCAGCAATTTTGAAGCCCATGGAAAAGCAGAGGAAGCATGCTGAGAGGTTACAGGAACAGAGATAGTGACTGCTCTGTTAAAAACCTTGGCTTGATCCTATGTCTGTCAAAGATTTTTGTAGTATCTTGCCTCTTTTCAGTACAAGCCAGAGCTACTGAGTTCTGTAAGCAGCATTCTTTCTCAAAGCTTTGCTAGTCTTTCAGTGCTGTTTTTGTACCAAAGAAGTTCTAAAAGGCTTTTGATCAGAACATGGAGAAAGATTTTATTTACATTTCAATATATTTAGCTAATAATATGGACAAAACTCCAAATTTCTGCCAGAAACATTTCCATCTAAGTGTCCTATCTTGGAAAGTAGGAAAGTGTGACATGAGTTTTACTGACATTCCTTACTATCAGCTTTACTGCTGTTTGTACATAGGCTGCAGATATACTTCAAGTTTCATGCATGGTGAAGACAGAGCCACGGAGTGAGTGTTTATGTGCTCTTAAAAACTTTAAATAACACAACAGTTGCTGATTTTTAAATAGAATTGAATATAATAGTTTTAGTTTATGTGCAGTAGTGCCCATACTAATCAGTTTGACAGGCTACAGTTTTCTAAATTAAAAATAAAATAAATCATTAGTACGAGTAAAAAGCAGCATTCTTTACAGAAAGAGTAACTCTTTTTCAATTCAATTAATTCAATTAATGCAGAAATTATTGATTCAATTAAAGAAGGAACTTGCAATCCCTTGGATAGGATGGAATTAACTTCCAATTTCATTTGTTTCTTTGTGGTTATAGAACAAGAAAACCCTAGACATGTTGAGTTATAGTTTTATCAGTACATAAAACAGGGGATGGAGTGGCTGGACAGCAGCCAGGCAAAGAAGGACCTGGAGGTGCTGGTGGACAGACAACTGAACATGAGTCAGCAGTGTGTCCAGGTGGCCAAGAAGGCCAATGGCATCCTGGTCTGTACCAGGAACAGTGTGGCCAGCAGGACCAGGGAAGTCCTGCCCCTGTACTCAGCACTGGTTAGGCCACACCTTGAATACTGTGTTGCACACAGATTCTGTTCAAATTTAGTGTTGTGGAATGTAGTTTAGGGGAATTAATGGGGAAAGACATGCAAGGCGGATGTATAAAAAGATTAAATGATTTATTACTAAGATACGAGAAAATCCCCTTCCCCAAACTTATCTATAACTATCCCACATAGATTCTTGGTTCGCGGTTGCAGATTAAAATGCAAAATGGCTAAAATAAAGAGAGTCTGTGGTTTTAAGAAAGTTCTTTAAGTCTTGAGAAGTTATTCAGTCTTTAAGTAAAAAGTTCACCAGTTACTCACTATTCATGAGCAGTTCAACAGGGTTTTGAAGTATCATGAATTTCAGGGCGTTGTCTGAGCCTTCTGCAGGTTTAGGCCAGGCTGGGTCCTGGCCTCCGAGGATCGGGCGTTGCCTAGTTCATGCCGAGCAGGCCATAATTCTTAATGCTGCGGTGCAAATGCCGATCAATGCATGTGCAGGCAGGGTGTCATTCAGCAGGGTCGAGAGCAAGAGGGTATTGAGGTGCAGAGAGTGCAGGGTTGTAGAAGAAGAGGGAGAGGAGAGGTGCTCAACTAAGGCGAATGCACCATTTTTATAGCATGTTGAATAGGCATGCTCAGCCAGTTCAGACGATTTTGTGTTAAATTTACAGATTGGTACAAAATTATAATCAATTCATACAATTGGACAATTCTTACCATAAACAACCTGTAAGACTACCCAAGGGTCGGCCCCTAACAGGTGTCCAGTGGTCCATGAGAATCAAGGCCTTTGGCTGAAAACAAAGCCAATGTTTACCTTTTACCCTTCCTAGGGAGGAATCTTCTCAGGGGCCCTGTAGCTCATGCAGGCAGATAGAAAATATTGTTTTGGATTCTTGCGATTGCTGGCTTCATGTGAGCCATGACTATGTGCAGAAATGAAGCCTGCTGAAGGGCTTTGCTACCTTCCACGATATTTAGTGGTTTACTCTTGTCTACAGCTATTCTTTGTTTTATTGTTGTGTTTGTTTATTTCAGCTTGCATCATTCTCAAAACCAAGTTGTATGTAAGGATCATGGGAGAGCACTGGTAGCATTTTCTTTAGGTTAAATGAACAGAAAATGACCAGATAATATGAGAACACAGTAACCCTAAGCTACCATTTATCATGGGTGTGGCAGGGTGTTGTTTTCCTTAATTAAGGCCAGCTACCTTTGCTGTCCTAAAAACATGTGTTACAGCCCATGGAGAATTTGTGGGTCTCTTGACAGGGACTACTCAGTTTCTCTGTATTGATATAAATACTACCCTCTAGATTTTCAGGACTGCTTTAGGCTTTAAAATCTGTTTGTCAGAAATGCTGAAGGAGTTAGGATGTTTTTCTTTATATAACTTCCAGTTTTGATTCACTGTCTTAAAAATAGTAGGTGAAAAAAAATTGCCCTAAGCCAAAGAAAAATACCATGCAGCAAGATGTACCCTAACCTATCAGTTTAAAAAATGAAGGATATGACTTTTCTTACAAATGAAGGGGCAGCATCACGCCTACCTTAATTTTTATTGCTATCTCTCCATGTTTCTGTTGCTGTGGCAGTGTATCTTTGCCCTTGCAATCTGCCATACTGAGATTATCTCCTCCAGCTTCTGTGATTTTGAAGCTTGTTGTCTTCATTCATGATTCAGAAGACAGTGAGGCTTGCAGGGATGAACAGAGCTCTTTCATAACCAGTCATCTGCGATGAATTGCTGAAGAGGGCAGTTTACAGAATCCACCGTTACCATGGGCAGATGAATAGGAGTAATGGAGAATAGGGATTAAACAATCGATTTTCTGCTCCCCCCCCCCCAGTCTTGTATGGCATGCTCTAATTATTGAAGAGTCCTCAGAGAAAGACATTTCCCCAACTGACATACCCTGTCCTTCATTTTCTGGCAGCTTCCCAACTGTTTCCAGGCTAGAGAGCTCCTACAGAGCACAGTCCCTTTCGTTGCTGTTCCTTTGGAAGTAGTGAACCTAGATCTGTAGTGCCTGAAATCCCATATGCTTGTTTACGAGAAGTATTTCTAAATGGGATGAATGTCCTCACTGCCCATCTATAGTAGCAATGAGGTTTATGATTTGCATTTCCACACTCCAGCAGTTGTCTTACATAAATAGCATTATTTCTTCTTACTTGAAGAGCTTTTTAAAAAAATGTTCTTCCTTTTTAGGCTGACTCCTGAATCCTTCCCTATTAAAAAAAAAAAAAAAAAAAAAAGAGAAGGCAACTATTGTTGAAATAATTGTTTGGAGGGAAAACAATGTTTTCGTGACTCTCCAGTACGTAATAAGCATAACTCCAGAGTCAGACCTTGGGTTCCTTGCAGGATGTTATCTTTAGGTTGGATCATTATAACAGTTCTGCTCCTGCAGTGAAAATCTCAACACTGTCTAAGTTTTGTAACTACTAATCACACTGAGGTGATATAGAAAGGACAGTTTGTGGTTAAAATCTGCTGTCCTGCCACTGAAGCTTATAATACACGTTTTTTTCCCAAGGAGTATAACTGAACGGTAGACTTTTGTAGCAAGCTACAAAATGGTCCATGTTTCCTCTCAATGAATTTCTACTAAAATTTTGGTTTCACACAACACAAAGTATGTGGAACATAACTAGTAAGGCTGCATAGTGCTAGCTTGAGCACAGAGAACAGATGATTATTGCTGTCTGGACAGTTTTACTCTAACTTCAAAACTTTCAGTGTTACAGATGCTAAGCCTTAGCATAACAGAGCCTCTCCAAAGCAGGTAAGACCTTTTGTGTACAGTACCAAATACTGCAGTAGACATCCCATTTTATATGAGTTAAAACTATGTATATTGCTAAATATAATCTATTCATATCTTTATAAACTTAGCCCCACGGGAACGTGACAATGTTTCTTATGTCTCTGAAGACAGAACTTCTTTATTTGATGTTTCATTTCAATTGACAAATAAATCAACTCACAAATAGCCAGATGGCTCCCAGTATAAATTTGGAAGGGCTGATGCATGCAGTTTAGTCTAAAGGTCTATAATAAGTTACTCCAAAGCTGCTTGCAGTGAAGTTCCCAATCTCTATAGGATATATATATACATAACTTTACTCAAAAACTTGAATCTACTCTCCAGGTTAATCCATGTACCAATTTCAAGATCTCCAGCACAAGAATATTAGCCATATATACCACTCCTTAATATTTTGTCAGAGCACATGTTTGATAGGAGACTGCAGCCCATTCCTCCTGGAGGCTGAGTCAGTGGAATGACTTCTGTTCACCTCCAGAGACTGTTGCTCAGGTACTGTCTGCCTAGATTATTCCCCATCTTGGCAGTAGACATGATTATTTGAGAACAGGATCAGATCTTACATAATATTGTAGAGTATCAAAGGGGCCATTAAACTATGCAGAGTAGAAGTAATTGTTTGGACAACAGTCTGAATAAAACAAGAAACAAAAAGTGTTGTTTCCTGTAGTGAAGAATAAACTATTTTAGTAAGCTGATTTATCAAAGTATTTCGTAAACAGAAAAATCCTTCGGATAAATGTAAGACTTGCTTATAAAAAAAAATATTGAAAAACTCAAGAATCTCAGAAAGTGGGATGAGAGAAAAGAAAATCTATTTCTTTCCCTTTCTCCGTTTATTTTGACCAAAAAGGAACTATGAATCATATGCTTTTGACACTTTCAGGAATGACCTTAGTGTCCAAATGGCTTACCGAGAGCTTCACTAGTAAGTAAAATGATCAATAGAATGAGACGTTAAAACAGGAATTCTCCCCCTACTTACTCCAGGCAGCACTGTCAACTCTCTATTGAATTTATGATGTACAGGAAATTAAAACCTGACAGCATTATCAGCAAAGATAAGTATGTATTGCTTAGAGTTAATGACTTACTAGATTTTCTAAGCCAAGCTATGTATACATTCATAGCTCAGATTTTTATCAAGTGACTGTTGGCAAGTAATCATGGAAAATGATAGCAAATGAAAATGTCTTTTATAGAAAAGCAAAGTTGTGCTGTTATATTTTAAGCTCTGTCTGCCTACTGTCCTAGTATAGCTCCTTTATATGTGTGCAGAATATTGTTTGGATAGCATAATTGTTATGTCACCCTCTTTCATGCACACAGACTTCGAAGAAGAATTAGGAATATTGAAGCAGTTTGCAGTCTAGCTGATTCAAAAATGTGTGTCCATGGTAGATCCTGAATTTATAATTAAGCATTGAAATTTATGGCTTTATTTACAAAGGTGCTGGGCTTCCAGGAGGTCTTTTGTTTAAGATATACTGATCTTCAAATTAGATACTAGCTCATGATTTCTTCAGTTTTAATCAGTTGTTTTTCTTAATTTTCTAAATTTCCCAGCGTTGCAAGCTCCTTCAAGCTTGAAGCATAAACTGATTGAGCCTGAGACTTTTTAGTTTGTTTCTTTGTTAAAGCATGTAGTAGGGACAGGCAGGTAGCAGGCAGGTATACTTTTCCTTTCAGTAACATCTAAGACTGGCTGTCTTGTTGGCACACTGAAAGGAGGCTCCTTGATGACTAGAGTGTGATGTCCTTTTTAAAAAAATACCGTACAAGACTGGTTGTGATCAGTAGGAATTGTTTGATAGGGAAAACTGTTGTGATACAGACAGAGGCAGAAAAGCATTTCTACTGTCGACAGTTAGGTTAGATACCTGAATTTCATGCAGCAGTTCTACAGTGTGGCTGTCAAGAGTTACTGTAGATATTGATAACTTAACATCATCTGCATGCTACATATATGACCTATTACTTTCTCACTAAAATTGAAGGAAAGAGTCACAAACCAGTTTTCTGGATTTTTTTTTGTTAATGAAAATAGCAAGCAAAGAAAAAGCAGTTTTGTTAAAACTACAGGAAGAAACTGCAGAGCAAAGAACATCTCTCCTTTATGCTGTGAAATGGTGGCACACACATTTCCTTTTTTTTTTCTTTCTTTGAAGGCCTCTTTTGAGGCCGTAGTCAGATGCAACCTTCCCTTGCTTGTGTGATGTGAAAAGATTAAAGCCTAGATTGGTCTGCTATGCTTGAAGGATACTTCATTTTTAAAACCGTATTACATGAAGCCTCTGAGGGGTGACGCAACAGAAGGAGGAATAAAATCCAGGTCAAGTATGTAATATTACAGAACACTGGCACTGGATTGTCAGAAGAAAAATCTCCAAACATAAACACAACACATGAGCAAAAACTTCCTTAGAAACCATACAAGAAAATAAATACTTTTTAATAAACTTCCCCCCCCCTATCTTTCTGCATCGTATGTGAGACATTTGTAGTTTTATCAGTGTTTTAGAAACAAAATTACCAAATAAGGTGGCACACCAAATATCAGTACAGAATTGGAAATTATTAAAACCAGATCATTCCTTCTTACGTTTCTACTCTCATGATAGCCATCCTCTCAAATTCCAATCAATCAAAGCCATAGCCAACAAAATAACTCAGAGATAGGAATAAGTAGAAGATGCATTCTTCATTCCTGCCTTGAAGGATGATGAAGGTTTGTTATGAAAGATGAATGCCATGACTGTAACACAGCCACAAACAGCCTTGCAGTAGCACCTCTTCCTGCCCAAGAGCCAGCCAAGTTCAAACCATTTTGATATATCAGTCAGATGGCAAGCTACGGAAATCAGTTTTGCCAAAAAGAAGAGCAGAAGGCCAACCCAGTCATGTTACCTATTTGTTAGTGAATCTTTTAAAAAACTGTTCTGTAAACTGTAAGTACACATAATTTCAAGAGCCCAATTTGTCAGCATCATATGCCAAAATAATACTATAGGAACATTAACTAAGTTGGAAAGGTTTGTTACTGTCACGTATTTAACGTTTATAGACATATGACCATCAGAGTAGCAATAAGAAAAATATTTATAGAAATGCAGGCTCTCCTATCCTAGTCATTTTCTATTTGAGTTTTGGATAGGATAACTAAGTGTATTTCTATTGAGGGGAATTCAAGAAGATTCTTTCTTAATAAAACAAATGTAAAACAAAGTTTGATGGGTAAAAAAAATAGTCCTCTTTTACATCAGATCTAGAATCCATTTAGAAAGTCAAAGACCAATATATCATGCTGATGCCTCAGAAGACTTAAATTTCTAGTCTCACAGAAAAATCCTGTCTTGGGTTAAAATGCGGGTTCCCAGAGACTCTAATAAATTTAATAGACCCAATGACAATTTATAGAGTGCCCTCCCCTCTTCCCCCTCCTTTTCCCAAAAGGCAGGGAGAGAGAGAAAGGTAAGGACACCCAAATAAATCAATCTCACTCGATTTGGAAGTTAAAAAGGAAAAGTTTAACAATAACTTAGAAAAGGTATCGGAGGTAGGGGAGTTTACAAAGGATAAGGAAGGGAAAAACAGCAAAATACAAAAAGGGATGGATACAGCCCGAGTAATGTGATGGTGTCTCTGCCTCGTGGCTGCCACATGGTGTGCTGGTATGCAGTATGAGTGTGTGTGTGTCAAGAGGTAGCAAAGGAAAAAGAGAGAGAGACAGGGAGCTCCTGTCTCTTTTATACCACAGGAAGTGGGGGGAGTGGGCTAACCATCACCTGGAGTGTGGCCCACCCCTGGGGTCAGGTTCAGGGTTACTCCCCCAGGAGTGTTAACCCTATACATTCCACCCCTTGGTTAGACCACTTTCACCTTCCTACGAACAGTCTTCTTCTCCAAAAATGGGTTAAGAGTTCTTGAAGTCCTTCTTCGTCCCCAGCTGTATCCCGAGGTGATGTGCTCCTCTGGTCTGGTGCAGGTTGGTGAGGTGTGAGCAGGACAGGAACGGAAGAAAAGTCAGTGAAACAGGAACAGTTCTTGTTGGAACTCAGGAAAGAGTCTTTCCCCTCTGTGAAGAAAACATCAGGAATAGTCTCTTGGTGTCTGGCATCAGGGGAACAGGTGTGGATGAGATGGCTGTAGACATCCTCTGGAGGGAAATCAGGAACAGTCTCTCATTGCAGGGCATCAGTGACAAATCAGGTGCAGGGTTCTGGTTGGACGCCTCGTTGTGATGCGATGCTGTAGGACTCTGGATAGCTGCTGATGTGATGTAGGTTCTGTTGGATGCCGTGTAGTGGTGAGTAACTTGTAACCCCTTATGAACTATAATACAAGTATTACACAACTATGATACAACTATGATACAACTATAATACAAGATAACCTGAAATATCTGGAACACATGGAATCAACTCTGAGATTTCAAACCTTTTCGGCTAAAGAGAGATTTCTCTGAGGGACACACTCAATAACACCAGTTTCCATCATCACCCAGTATGTGTGACCAGGACCCTCTGCAGATACCACCCCTTTGATAGGTTTTCTCCCACCAGAGGCAGGAGCAACCCACACAGTCTTTCCCAGTAGATTCCTTTCACAGACTACAGGAACTCCATCTCCCTCAACTGTGGGCAGTAGGGCAGACTGAGCTGGACCAGCTCTGTTAACTGATCCCCTGCTGTTCACCAGCCAAGTGGCTTCTGCAAGGTGCTTCTCCCAGTTTCTGAGAGTTCCACCTCCCATAGCCTTCAGGGTGGTTTTCAGCAGACCATTGTGTCGCTCAATCTTTCCTGCAGCTTGTGGGTAGTATGGGATGTGGTAAACCCATTCTATCCCATGCTCTTTTGCCCAGTTGCTTACAAGGTGGTTCTTGAAATGGGTCCCATTGTCTGACTAAATTCTCTCTGGGGTACCGTGTCTCCACAGGATGTGGCTCTGCAGGCCCAGAATGGTGTTACGGGCAGTAGCATGAGGTACTGGGTAGGTTTCCAGCCACCCCGTGCTTCCCTCCACCATGGTTAACACATACTGCTTGCCACTGCGAGACCGAGGCAGAGTGATGTAATCGATCTGCCAGACCTCCCCATACCTGTACTTTGACCACCGTCCCCCGTACCACAAAGGCTTCATGCGCTTAGCTTGCTTTATGGTGGCACAGATGTCACATTCATGGATAACCTGAGTTATGTCCTCCATGGATATGTCCACGGATCTGTCTCGGGCCCATTGGTATGTGGCATCTCTTCCTTGGTGACCAGAAGAGTCATGTGCCCACCGAGCTAAGAACAGTTCACCTTTGTGATTCCAGTCCAGGTCAATCTGGCAGATGTGGGCAGCCAGATCAGCTTGGTGGTTATGCTGCTGTTCTTCAGTGGCTCTGCTCTTTGGGGTGTGAGCACTGATGTGTCGAATTTTAACTGGTAGGTTGTCCAGGCGTGCAGAAATGTCTTGCCAGAGATCAGCAGCCCAAATAGGCTTCCCTTTTCTCTGCCAATCATTTCTCTTCCACTCCTTCAGCCACCCCCATAAGGCATTTGCTACCATCCATGAGTCGGTGTAGATGTATAGCATTGGCCACTGCTCTCGTTCTGCAATGTCCAGGGCCAGCTGTATGGCTTTCACCTCAGCATACTGGCTGGATTCACCTTCTCCGTCCCTTGCCTCTGCAACCCTGCGTGTGGGGTTCCAGACGGCAGCCTTCCATCTCCGCTTGCTGCCTGCCAGGCGACAGGATCCATCTGTGAAGAGAGCATATGCCTTTTCCTCCTCAGGAAGGTCACTGTATGGGGGGGCTTCCTCGGCACGGGTCACTGCCTTCTCTTCTGCTGGTTTTCCAAAGTCAGTGCCCTCTGGCCAGTTGGTGATTACCTCTACAATGCCTGGGCGCTCAAGAGTCCCCATCCTAGCCCTCTGAGTTATCAGAGCCATCCACTTACTCCAAGTGGCATCTGTGGCATGGTTCGGAGTTGAACCCTTCCCTTTAAACATCCAAGTCAGGACTGGAAGCCTTGGAGCTAAAAGGAGTGGTGACTCCGTCCCAATCACCTCAGAGGCAGCTCTAACTCCCTCATAGGCAGCTAGGATTTCTTTCTCTGTGGGGGTATAATTGGCCTCTGAGCCTTTGTACGCCTTGCTCCAGAACCCGAGTGGGCAGCCTCGTGTTTCATCAGGAGCTTTCTGCCATAAGCTCCAGCTAGGACCATTCTCACTGGCTGCTGTGTAGAGAATGTTCTTAATCTCTGGGCCGGTTCGAACTGGTCCCAAGGCCATGGCATGGACCACCTCTCGCTTGATCTGGTCAAATGCCACCTGCTGCTCAAGTCCCCACCCAAAGTTATTCCTCTTTCTTGTAACATCAAAGAGGGGTTTCACAATTTGACTGTACCCGGGAATGTGCATTTTCCAAAAGCCCACAAACCCCAGGAAGGATTGTGTCTCCTTCCAGTCAGTGGGTTCCACCATAGTGGCCACTTTATTCACCACATCCATAGGGATGTGGTGTCGGCCATCCTGCCATCGAACTCCCAGGAACTGGATCTCTCTGGCAGGCCCTTTCACTTTGCTTCTCTTACTGGCAAAACCAGCATCCAGCAGGATATTAATGATCTTCTCACCCTTCTTGAAGACCTCCTCTGCTGTCTCACCCCATACAATGATGTCATCGATGTACTACAGATGTTCCGGAGCTCCACCGTTCTCCAGTGCAGTCTGGATGATGCTATGGCAGATTGTAGGGCTGTGCTTCCACCCTTAAGGCACTCTATTCAGTGGTACTGGACTCCTCTCCAGGTGAAGGCAAACTGTGGCCTACATTCTTCTGCAATGGTGATGGAGAAGAAAGCATTAGCTATGTCGATTGTGGCATACCATTTGGCCTCCTTCGTTTCCAGTTCATACTGGAGCTCCAACATATCAGGCACGGCTGCACTGATTGGAGGAGTCACTTCGTTCAGGCCTCTGAAGTCCACAGTCAGTCTCCATTCCCCAGTCTCCTTTCACACTGGCCATATCGGGCTGTTGAAGGGCGAGTGGCTCTTGCTGATGACAAGCTGCTGCTCCAGGCAGCAAATCAGCTGCTGTATGGGTAGCAGGGAGTCTCTGTTGGTGCGATATTGCCTGCGATGAACTACATGAGAAGCAATGGGTAACTTAACATCTTCCACCTTGTGGGTACCAACCACGGAAGGGTCATCTGACAAGCCAGGCATGATAGACAGCTGCTCTTTGTCTGCAGTCTCTACAGCTGCTATACCAAAAGCCCACTTGTTCTCCTTGGGATCTTTAAAGTACCCTTCCCGGAGAAAGTTGATCCCCAGGATGCAAGGTGCATCAGGGCCAGTTACTATGGTGTGCTTCTCCCACACATTCCCAGTGAGGCTTATCTCAGCCTGCATCACAGTCAACTCCTGAGACTCCCCTGTGACTCCTGCAATTGTAATAGTTTCTGTCCCCCTGTGGCTGGAGGGGATCAGAGTGCATTGGGCACCGGTGTCTACCAATGCTCTGTACTTCTCGGCTTCAGAAGTGCCAGGCCATTTCACAAACATGTCCCAATATACTCTGTTATCCCTGGCCTCCGCCTGGCTGGAGACAGGGCACCTCTAATGTTGAGCAGTGTGACCGCATGAGGCACATGGACTTGAGTTACTGGCTTCACCACCCCTTGGGTGAGAGGGCTGCCTGCAGGACACTGGGGCAACCCCTCTTCTGGAGGAGTTATTCCCTGTGTTCGTCCCCTGCAGTTCCCTTACTCTGGCCGATAGAGCTGAGGTGGGCTGGCCATGCCATCTGTCCATGTTTTCCCCATGTTCACACAGTGTTCTCCAGAGTGAACCCCTGTGTGTACCCTGTCTGCTCTGGGCTGGTCTCCTGCGGGGAGGAGGAGGAGCACAGCGGCGTGTGTTCCTGACAGCTGAGACTTGCACCCATTCTGAAGGTGAAGAGCAGTCGTCCTCTGCCTTCTGCAGTTCAGAGAAAGAGGCTTTTAGCTCATTCACTTCTTGGGTGAGGGTCTCTACAGTGGCAATTAAGGTTTTCCTTGACAAACTGTCTTCAAACTGTCTAAGGTCATTCACAAACTCCCTGATTGTGGGAAGGTTGTTGGGGTCTCTGCCCAGCAGCAGTGCTCCCAGTGTAGGGGCATATGTGGAAGGGGCACACTGGGTCAGTTTCTTTAAGAGGGCTGGCTTCATGCGGACATCATCAGGGTCCGAGGGCATCTGGCCGACTCCATAGATTATCTCCTGTACAGCCATTTGCCTCAGGTATGAGACACCCTGTTCCATATCTGTCCATTTAAGGGGATGGAAAATCATGTCATCCTTAGTCGGATACCTCTACCTGACGGCAATGAGAAGCCTGGCCCAAAGTGAGTGGGTACCATCGAGTCGTCCCAGCTCTTTATCTACACCCTCATCCCTCGACAAGGATCCCAGCTGCTTTGCCTCCCTCTGATCTAGGTCCACGGTTTCTGCTCCTGCATCCCAACATTTCAAAAGCCAGGCTAAAAGGGACTGTCCGTTTGTCCTTGCATACTCCTGCCTTGTGTGCCTGATTTCCTTTCTGGGCGTGGAGCTGATAAGGATAACTCCATTATCAGGTCCATTTCCAGCTGGTTGCTGTTGCTGGGGGGTGCTGGTTCCCGAAGAGGTCCCTTGCTCTGGATCTGTGTCTGTGGGAGGGTTTGGGTTTGATCTGACTTGCCGCGTGGTAATGGGAGAGAGTTGGAAGGGGCTGGGCTGTGGGGGCAGGGTCCGGGGGGCTGCCCTGGAAGAGACTGGGGGTGGAGTTCGGGGCGGAGCCGCGCTAGGGGCGGTGCCTGCGCTCGGGGCTGCCTGACTGGTCGGACCGGTCTGACCTGTCGCCCACCCCCCGCAGCTGCAGCCAGGGCAGTGAGAGGCACCCCTAAGCATCCCAATGGCGGCACCCACACGAGCTCTCCACGTGTTCCAGCTCAGAGTTACATTGTAAATTCCCAAACCCACATTTAAACACAGTGAAATCACTGCTATCCAGTACCATTTCTCCCCCAAAATATCTGGAGCTTCTGTGTCCCAACACATATACTCAGATTGATTCCATGTTCCAGAAACATTTCTAAACACAGTTAGATTACTAACAGAATTCAGGAAATAGGCATAGACTTGGACAGGCAAATGCTTAGAATATTCCCAGACCATATCAATGACAATCCAGAAGACATGATAACTTATAAACTTTAACAGCCAGGACCAAAACAGCCATGCAAAAGCGTGAATGATTAAGACTCTCAGAATATCCATTTTTTAACTTCCAAATCTTCTCTGAAATAATTCTTTCTACCTAGCCCCACGTTGGGCACCAAATAAATTGTCTTGGGTTAAAATGCAGGTTTCCAGAGACTCTAATAAATTTAATAGACCCAATGACAATTTATAGAGTGCCCTCCCCTCTTCCCTCTCCTTTTCCCAAAAGACAGGGAGAGAGAGAAAGGTAGGGACACCCAAATAAATCAATCTCACTCGATTTGGAAGTAAAAAGGAGAAGTTTAACAATAACTTAGAAAAGGTATTGGAGGTAGGGGAGTTTACAAAGGATAAGGAAGGGAAAAACAGCAAAATACAAAAAGGGATGGATACAACCCGAGTAATGTGATGGTGTCTCTGCCTCGTGGCTGCCACGTGGTGTGCTGGTATGCAGTATGAGTGTGTGTGTGTCAAGAGGTAGCGAAGGAAAAAGAGAGAGAGACAGGGAGCTCCTGTCTCTTTTATACCACAGGAAGTGGGGGGAGTGGGCTAACCATCACCTGGAGTGTGGCCCACCCCTGGGGAGGGGCCAAGACCCCTAGGGTCAGGTTCAGGGTTACTCCCCCAGGAGTGTTAACACTATACAAATCCTGAGACTACAGAGGGAAGAACAGGGTCATTCTGTCACTGGTGGAAGAGAGGCTGTCTTTCCTACTCTGGCCCTGTTGGGTTAAGGCTTCCCTTGCTTCTGAATAGTAGCTGTGGTAGCCTGTCATTTATTTGCATGCTGCAATCCTCAAAGAAGGTTTTCATTTCAGAACACATACATTGTTGGAGAGAAAACTATTCTTTTCTATTTCTGGTTGCTGCATTCAACAGGCTAATCACTTGCAACTGTACCTGTTAAGTTTTGAATGGCCAGGTTATGAATTATGCTAGTGATGGGGAAAATTGGTGTAGTGTACTTGAATGCAAAAAATTTCCCAACAATTTCATAGAATATTTAAATAAGAGTTTCCAGATGAATAGATTTTTGAGATAGAATGGGGACACTGTGTTTTCAGAGTTTAGGTCTAAGAAAGATCAACTGAAATTTTGTTTGTAGAAAAAATTCAAGCTGTAACCATTCAGACTATACCAATATGTACCTAAAGAGGCTGGCGGGCCCATAACGGGAGTTCAGAATTATGGTGTTCATGAAATGCTTGATTTGATCTTACTGGGTGTCTAGAAGGGGAGAAATAGGAGGTCTTTAGACCTTTTAATTCTTGATGTCTTTTTAATAGTTTGTGTAATATACCTCAGGCTTTAAATTACATTAGTAAAATCAGTTCTTAGCAAAATTCCTCTTAAACACTAATCCATCTTAATAAAAAAAAAAAAAGGTGGTTAGATTTTTTTGTTCATGAGTTTGTGATTTTGTGGTATTGTGGTTTGGTTTTTGTGGTGGTTGGTGGGGTTTTTTTTGGTTGGTTGGTAGATTGATTTGGTTTGGGTTTTGGTTGGTTGGTTGATTTGGGATTCTTTTTTTGTTTGTTTGATCTGGGTTTTTTTATGTTAATGTGTAACAGATTTCAATCAACGTATTTCTTGAAGAAATTTCCAAGTTTAATCACTTTTACAATCATTAAATGAGAGTATTTCTGAATTTGGTATACATACTTGTCACTGAAATCTCTATTTATAGAACTGATCTAGTATTGCTAACTTCAAGATTTATGCTTGCCTGTTGTATGATCATCATCCACTAAATTCATAGGAAAACTGTGAGTGTAATTCAGGGTTCTCTAGAGAGTTTTACAAGCAAGTCTCATCAATGGTTTGTATTTTAGTCACTGATCAATTCAGTCATTGCAAATTTTTACTACTGAAGAAACAGTTTGCTGCTGGGCGTGCTTGAAGTAGCATTGATAGGAGCCCTGTCATGTTATGTATGACAGAAAAAAGTTAGTCTGTTTATCAGCTAAAAGATATAGAATCCAGTAGACCATTTTATCTAATTATTGATAAGTCAGAGTTTGGATCTAGTTGTTTGGTGGCTAAAATTTCTAAATTATACCCTCCCTCTCCATAATACTGTTAACTGAGAAAGTATGAGGAGGACTCACCTGCTCAACTCTTGGCTTCGAGACTCGTGTCTCCAGCAGGATTTTGGCTTTTTTGACCACGGGTCCCCTCACATGACACCAGGTATGCTGGCAGCAGATGAGGTGCACCTCTCCACAAGTGGAAGAAGATCTATATTGCAGAGGTCAGCTGGGCTCATAAATCATGCTTTAAACTAGGTTGGGGGGGGGGGGGGGAGGGTGAAAGCCAGGCTTACTATAAGCAAGCCTGAGACAATTGTGGGACGATATGTCAGATCCACTGCTATCTCAGAGGAGGTAGACAACAATGAGTTGTGTGCTGGAGAGGATACAAAAGATGGCACATCAGGGTGGGAGGCTAGCAAGAGCCTTCAGCCTGTTACCTTGAAGCATGCTGGGGACAAACAAGAAATCTTTCATCTTACAGAGATGGACCACAGGTATGAAGTAATGAGGAATCAGCACATGCAGAACTTACTGCTAGATTGGTGGCCATGGAAGAGTCTGGGAATGGTCAAACTGCAGAGTGAAAGCAAATAGATTAACTCCCTCCCTGAAATGCTTATATACTGTCATGGTTTGGGTGTTCCCCACCCCCCTGACACTTTTGAAATTACCCAGACTAGACTCAGCCAGCTCTGGAAGTATGAATGAAGCTTATATTTACAGCTAGCACAATATAGAAGCAGATATTTACAGTATATACAGTTATCTACAGAAATATACAAGAAAGGTAATACAGAAACACAACTCCCCTTCCAGAAACCTGAGTCCCCAGGAGGGGCTCTCAACTGTCCCTTCACCTTCCCCCTACCCCTCTCAACCTTACCCCAGTCCCAAGGAAGAATGGAGGTTCAGCTAGGGGGTTAGGAAGCAGAGTGGATTACTCAAAAAAATGGAGGGTGAGGTTAGAGAGTAAGATGCAGCTCAGAGCTCACCAGCAGCTGAAGTGGAGAGTGGTTATCTACATTTTGCTTTTTGTTCTTATACATCTCAGCAAGCCTATTAGTGAAGTAGACATCACCATTGTTTTCCCTTTACAGCCTGTAATCTAGTTCTTTTCACCAAAACATTCTAGCTAGGCTCAAACTAGCACATATACCAATGCACTGAGCATGGGGAATAAGCAGCAGGAGCTGGAGAACTATGTTAGGCTGAATAATTATGATATAATTGTCATCACTGAGGCGTGGTGGGACAGCTCCCACAACTTGCCTGTTGTCATGGATGGCTATGTGCTGTTCAGGAAGGATAGACCAGCAAGATGAGGTGGGAGAGTTGCTCTCTATGTGTGAGAACAACTGAATTGTTCCAAGTTCTATCCAAGAGGGGAGGCAGAACAGGTTGAAACCTTGTGGTTAAGAATTGAAAGATGTGAGAAAGGAGGTGAAATTGTTGTAGGCGTCTACCATAGACCACCAGACCAGGAAGATGTTGATGAGGCCTTTTACAGACAACTGGAGGTAGCCTCTAGAGCTAAATCTTTGGTACTCATGGGTGACTTCAATCACCCTGATATTTGCTGGGAAGATCACACAGCCAGTCCTGGAGGCTCCTGCAGTGTATCAATGATAACTTCTTGATGCAGGTAGTGGAGGAGCGACCAAGGAGAGGTACACTGCTGGACCTTGTATTAACTAATAAAGAGGGACTGGTTAAGGAGATTAAGGTTGAGAACAGCCTTGGGGACAGTGACCATGACATGGTGGAGTTTAGTATTCCACAGGGTAGAATCAGACCAACAAGTAGAATTACAACCCTGGACTTCTGCAGAGCTGACTTTGTGCTCTTCAGAGACATGCCTGCAGAAATCCCATGGGCTAAGGCTCTAGGGGGTAAAGGAGCCCAAGAAAGTAGGTTAATTTTTAAAGACCACTTCCTCCAAGCTCAAGCTAGGCATGTAAAAAATCAGGTAGACATGCTAGGAGACCTGCATGACTGAGCAAGAAGTTCCTGAAGGAAATCTCAGGGAAGAAAGAAATTTACAATTCATGGAAGAAGGGATTTGTCACTTGGGAGAACTATAGAGAAGTAGTCAGGGCTTGTAGGAAGGCAACAAGGAAGGCCAAGGCCCTCTTGGAACTGAAGCTGGTAAAGGAAGTAAAAGAGAACAAGAAGGGCTTCTTCAAATATATCAGTAGGAAAAGGAAGAATAGGGAAGGTGTGGGGCCACTGCTGAACAAGGAGGCAGCCTTGATAACTGAGTATGCAGAGGAGGCAGAGTTGCTGAATGCCTTCTTTGCTTCAGTCTTTACACCTAAAGCTGAACTCCCCTATGTACTCCAGACCTTGGATGAAGGAGAGGAACCCTGGAGAAGGGAATGCTCCCCACTGGTCTGTACAGACTGGGTTAGGGATAACCTACACAAATTGAACATTCACAAGTCCATGAGCCCTGATGAGATGCACCCAAGAGTGCTGAGAGAACTGGCTAATGTTATTGCTCTGTCACTTGTTGGGAGAAGGAAAGAAATGGACACTGCATCCAATATGGATTATAGCAGGTGACAACTTTATTGGAGCAGTAGTGTACTTTTATAGCAAGCAGTTAATGTATTCCACTGTCAGCAGTTATATTGTTTGTAGCTCTAACGGACACACTCGCATGGTACTTCCTACAGCATAGGCACCTGGCTTCCTTCAAAAACAGGATACACATCCTTTTTCCCTTGTTTACCACCTTGCTCAAGGACAGTATCCTTGGGCACTCATCACATCAGCATGTTGCAATCTCTTCATTCTGCTGACCCATCAGCTTCATATAATCTCCATGTCCATTCTCTCTTAGCCATTCCTCAACAGTCACTCTCCATCATTTTTGGCATCACAGCAGACAGGAGAGGTGCCTGATGACTGGAGGAGAGCCAATGTCACTCCAGTCTTCAAAACAGGGCAACAAGGGGTTCCAGGGAACTATAGACCAGTCAGCCTCACCTCCATCCCTGGAAAAATGGTGGAATGGCTCCTTCTGGAGGGCATCTCAAGGCACTTAGAACAGAAGAAGGTTATCAGGAGAAGTCAGCATGGATTTACCAAGGGGAAGTCATGCTTGACTGACCTGATAGCTTTCTGTGATGACATAACTGAATGGGTAGATTCAGGGACACCAGTGGATGTAGTCTACCTTGACCTTAGCAAGGCCTTTGACACCATCTCCCACGACATTTTAGTGAGCAAGCTGAGGAAGTGTGGGATGGAAGAGCAGACAGTGAGGTGGGTTGGGAACTGGTTGCAAGATAGAGTTCAGAGGGTGGTGATCAATGGTGCTAGGTCCAGCTGGAGAGCTGTGACAAGTGGTGTCCCCCAGGCATCAGTGTTGGGTCCAGTCCTGTTCAACATCTTCATCAGTGGCACTGATAAGGGCACAGAGTCTGTTCAACAAGTTTGCTGATGACACCAAACTGGGAGGCTTGGCTGATACAGCTGAAGGCTGTGCAGCCATCCAGCAAGATCTGGACAGCCTGGAGAGCTGGGCACGGAGGAACCAAATGGGGTTCAACCAGGACAAGTGCCGAGTCCTGCACCTGGGAAGGAATAATAAACTGCACCAGTACAGGCAGGGAGGTGATCTGCTGGAGAGCAGTACTGTGGAGAGGGACCTGGGAGTCCTGGTGGGTAACAAGTTCACTATGGGACAGCAATATGTCCTTGTGGTCAAGAAGGCCAATAGGATCCTGGGGTCTATTAGGAAGAGTGTGTCCAGCAGATCAAGAGAGATTCTCCTTGTCTACTCTGTCCTGGTGAGACCTCATCTTGAATACTGTGTTCAGTTTTGGGCTCCCCAGTTGAAGAGGGACAGGGATCTGCTGGAGAGGGTCCAGCAGAGGACTACAAGGATGATTAGGTGACTGGAGGACCTGGCTTATAAGGAAAGGCTCAGGGACCTGGGGCTTTTTAGTCTGGAGAAGAGAAGACTGAGAGGAGATTTAATAAATGTTTATAAACACCTGAGGGCTTGTGATGGTTTGGGTGTTCCTCATCCCCCCACACTTTAGGAATCACCCAGACTAGACTCAACCGGCTCTGGAAATGTGAATGAAGCTATTTATTTACAGCTGGCACAATATAGAAGCAGATATTTACAGTATGTACAGTTATATACAGAAATATACAAGATAAAAGGTAATACAGAAACACAACTTCCCTCCCAGAAACCTGAGTCCCCAGGGGGGGCTCTCAACCACCCCTTCACCTTCCCCCTGCCCCTCTCAACCTTACCCCAGTCCTAAGGAAGTATAGAGGTTCAGCCAAGAGGTTAAGAAGCAAAGGTGAGTGGCAGGAGAGATTAGGAAGGTGCAGCTCAGTCAAAGCCCAGCCAGAAAGTGAAATCAAAATGGCAAAAGTGTTGTCTAATGTTTACATTTCTTCTTCAGCGAGACTCTGAGGGAAGGAGACATCACCGTTGTTTTCCTTTCATAACCTATCATCTAGTTTTTTTCTCACCAAAACATTCTAGCCTGCTTCAAACTAGCACAGTACATCCAGTACGATGGCATCCTAATGCATCAGGAAACATAATAGCTAATATTATTCTTCATGACATATAGTGTAACAGATTCTGTTACTTGCGGATTATCTTGTAAAAGAAACACTGAAAATAATGACACGACTTAAATTCTGTATCCTGAAGTGAAAGCCCCTTTTCTAACAGTGTAGGAACTGAATATGGAGCATTCTATTTGTTGTATGCACTCAAAAGCATAAGACAAGGGGAGGTGAGGAAACAACAGGGTCAAGACAAGCTACCTTGGAGGTGTTGTTCATGGCTATCAACTACAAAGATAAGAGAGATTTTCTTTTGAGTGCTGTTTCCAACTATAAAATGTCAAAGGCAAACCATTGCTTTGTCTGAGCCAGAAATTTCTTTGCTTCAATTTATTTTTTAGCCCACAGTTATGCCTATATTGGAATAACAGGAAGAAGTAAATAATTTCATTTTAATTCAAAACATTTTGTTTAATTAAACTGAAATTTTGTATTTTTAAATACATTCAACCCATACAAAACTAGCTTATTTTGTCTGTGTGATGGTTTGGGTGTTATCCACTTGGTTGGCTCTGGAAATTGAATGAAGCTTATATTTACAGCTTAGCACAATATACAAGCAGATATTTAAAGTATATACAGTTATATACAGAAATATACAAGGTAAAAGGTAACACAGCACCCCTCCCAGAAATCTGAGTCCCCAGGAGGGGCTTCCAACCACCCTTCCACCTTCTCCCACCCCTCTACCTTACCCCAGACATTGCCTTGTGCCCCAAGGAAGAATGGAGGGTTGGCCAAGGGGGTTAGGAAGCAAGTGGATTAATCAGGTTAGGTTAGAGAGAGAAGAATGCAGCCTCCAGCCCGGATTCTTGCTCTTATACATCTCAGCAAACCTATGAGTGAGGTAGACGTCACCATTGTTTCCCTTGCACAGCCTGTAATCTAGTTCTTCTCACCAAAACATTCTAGCTAGCTTCAAACTAGCACAGTCTGCTATACTCTGACTTTTTTTCCTTATTCTTACTGTGGTACCATTTTCCTGTCTGCAGCTTCTGTAAAGGGTCATCATTCTCACCTTCCTATTGACACAACTGGTGTTTAAGTCCTGTAATGCAATATAATATTGCCATGCTTCGTGATTTTTCCTCTGATGTTCAGTTTAAGTTCAGCTTCCTGTAGAAAAAGCACACTTCTATTCATCCCATTTACTGGAAAAAAAAAATTTAAAAAGGAAACCAAATTCCGCATACATTTATTTAAAGTATCACTAAAGTATCTAGTAGATTTTGTAAAATATTATTTTATATTTAAATATATATATATCTAATATACATTATATATAATTATATATAAATATAAGCAATATATTATAGTACATAAATAATTATATATATATATAAATATTGTAATATAATAATATTTACATATTATTTTTTGAAAGTCCTTTGCAGCTGAAAACATTATCTTCTTTTCTTTGCCATTTTGCAGCTCCGGAAGTGTTGTGTAATGTCAAAGTGAATAACATGCGAATTATGATGGTATCAACACTACAAGTAAAGACACAAAGGTCTGTGACATTCTTGGTTTTTTTTGTGGGTTTCTTGTGCTGTGTAGTTACAGTAGTAGTCTGGGTTGGCATATAATCCAGGAAAATAATCAGAGATCCTTGCAGAACTATTTGCTTGATTGTTTGTTTGTTTATTTCAGTAATTATTTTCAATACTGACTCTGTTGAAACACAGTAGAGATTCTCATGTGAAAGGCTTTGTTTCACTCCCTTCCCCTCTCTCAGCAGAAAGAGAAATTAAGACATTCGTTCATTGGATGTCTTATCACTGCTTTTTAAGCAGACCCTCTCCATTGATCTCATTGGAGAATCTGCTTTAAACTAATGACATAATTTATCTCTTCAGCAGTGAAGTTTGTTCAAATAAAAGCAATCTGCTGGAGTGACAGAAATGACTCCACACTGATGGAACTAACATGCTTTCTATTTTACACCTGGCTTTGAACTGCCATCCTGCCCGTCTTAAAATAAGTATTTCAACACTCTGTGTTTCTTATTGCATGCCTAACACATTTGGGTGTAACTGGGACAAGACAGCACTGAAATGCAAAAAAGCTTGGAAAAAGTAGATGACGTTTTCCTTCTCAGAACAGCTGCAGCATTCATACTGAGAAATAACTCTGTGCCCCACCATTAATCTCAGGAGATGGCACTGCAGCTCCGTATTGTGAAGTCCTGCATATGCCAGATAGTTTGTTTTAGCTCAGTCTTTAGACCACTATAAATGCATTTCTTAACCAAAACAGTGTATTCAGGAGATGATCTTCCTTGTTCTCTTTCACTACCCTGACGCTGTCTTCTATCTGCACAGATACTCCAGACATACAGAAAAAGTAAATTTGCTGTGGACATTTGTTCCCAGACCAGAGAAGTGGAACTAAGTGTATTAACAGACATGCATACTTTCAAAATGAACAATCATAAAGGCATCATCTAATTTCACACAGGTGACGACACAATGTACTTCCAGAAGGAAGTGTAAGATTCAGTGCAGTTCCTGAGAGAAGGGTACAACATAAAACAGTGTATTCATTGACTAGCAAGCAATCTGTTTAAGCATTATCTCAGCCCTAGCTCCTTAAAATTTTGTCTTTTATAACATGCACATTCTGTGCAGAAAGACATTTTAGTAACTGTAATTTTACTCTGGTGCTGAAGTGGACCATTTAATGAAATACAGTACAGAAAATATGAATATCAGTGATGCATCTCATGAAGTGCGATATCAATTAGAAACTTTTCTATAATGGCCAGACTGATTTTATGTTTAGATTACAGGAAAAAAAAACAATGTTTAAAAATACATCATCTTGTGTATTAAGCAGTAAGTATTAAAGTAACTATCAGACAAGAAAGTTAATCTGTAGTTATACTGTGAAGTCCTGCCCCACACAAATTTGGTTTTGTTCTTTTTGTTTATTTGTTTGCTTTTTAATTTTAAATGATGTCTTCTTCTGCAGTGGACTTCAAGGTCCATTTAAATATTGATTATTAAAATGAGAAAGTGTTGAAACTTTCTCTTCAACTAACTTCCTAGGTGGGTTTTTTTGTTGTTGTTGGTGGTGGTTGAGGGTTTTTTTTTTTTTTTTTTTTGGTAAGTTTCTTGGCTAGATTAGCAAACTCCTTAAAATAGTCAATTTTCTCATCTGAAATTTGGTTTAAAATTGAGCAGTAATATCCAAATTGTTTGTTGGATAAGCTTTGTCACTCATATTTGTCACACATTAATTTTTTTTTTCAGATTCTAATACAAACTTACAGGTATAATTTAGGGTATCTGCCCAAATGCAATGTTAATTACAATAAGAAAGTACTTCTTTAGGAGGTTCAGAGATAATTTTCCTCTTTTGTGTCAGTTATTGAAATGCTATACATGTGTTAAAGAATAAAACAGTGTAACATCAAGTAAGCTTTTAACAAAGATCTTTAAGAGCCATCTGTATTAGTTTGGGGCAGTCTGCTCAAGGTGGCCATACTTAAGCAGGGGCTTGGATCAGATGACCCTCCTGAAGTCCCTTCCAATCTCAGCCAGGCTGTAAGTCTGTGATCTATCATTCCTTGTGTTCATTAGTGAGCACATCACCATTTTACATTTAAAATGCTCTGACCCACTAAAGTATTTATTGTATACTGTTTGAAATACAAGGATGTTTTGTTTGTGGCCTTGTAAACATTCAAACTACTATTTTCTTTTATTTTTAAATAGAGATATCTTCATTTTACAAGCACCTTATGCTGAGATCAATCATACTAACACAGCTCAAGAGCAATTCATTAGTTTCTACAATTACAGTGGTATATAAACTGAAAGGTGATTGAAAATCTTGCCTGCTGGGCAGGATTTTTCTTGTATCATAATTTTAGTAATAATAATAATAATAATAATAATAATAATAATAATAATAATAATGTTTATTGCTGAGTAAATCATGCAAGTCCTTACCATGTTTAGGATTTTTTTCAGATCTTCTGGTATGTCTTCAGCAAGGAAGACTGGTGTCCCTTATTTACTCTCTCTTTGGAATTCATTCCTGTATAAAATAAGATTACACTTATAATCTAGGAAGTTTGAAATTTATTTTAAATATTTTAAATTTACTCACAGGTGCAAAAAATCACTTCCTGTTGATCAGCTTTACCTGTAAGGAAGAGCTTGATTTCTTTGAAGACCCAAGTACACATCTGTGCTATAGATTTTGGTGGTGTAGATACTAGTTTTAAATAGATATCATGACAAAACCACAGAGCTTGGTTCAGGGTCATAGCTCCAATTTCTTCATTTGTGGATTTTGTGCTGCTTTGTACAAATTCTTCTGTTACTTAAAAGTTCATTTAAGTAAAAGTGTAGCTGCACCAGACCTTGTTATAGAAGTCAGTCTGCTGGCATTATCCCTCAAAGAGGGAGCAGCTGACAGCCTCCTGAAGAACCTCCCCAAATATAGCAAATTGAGAAGTGTCTTTTTCTGCATGTCTCTGCTGCTGTAGAGTGGCTGAGTAGGCTACTCATTAACCTAGCCTACGTGATTCTGGTTTGAAGTGTGGTGGGTCAAACTTTGCTTCCTTAATGGACCATGGAACTGTATCTATGGGGGGAAAAATAAAATTAAAGTATGTTATGAAAATTAAAGAATGGAAGTATTTATGTTCTGGTCTTGTAAGTGAGAGTTGCATTTTGGCAGAAGGTCCCAGAATATGGTGGGTGTGGTAGCAGCGTAATAAGTGTGATTTTCAGCTGTGGAAAGTTAACGCTGTTTCTCTGGATGAGAATGAGATGGAAGTGCTTACCTTTTTAGATCAAAGTAAAATCAAGGCCACGTTTCTCGGTGTGCTAAACTGAGAGCTTACTAGAGGGTGAAAAAAGAAAGATTCATCAGTAAAATATACTGGTCAGGACAGCATGGAAGAACAAAGTAGTTAGTGTATTTATAGAAGCTATAGATTATCCCAGTACATCTCTGAGTCCAGTTGTATCAGTGGAGGTAGCCATGCATTTCTGTACCTAGGCTGGTAGCACAGCTCCAGGTCAAGAGACAACGCTTTGTATAGCCTACTGCTCTTTGTGCAAAAACCCTCTCAAAATGTGAGCTTTCCTAATTCCCAAAGTGTTTGGAAATAGCAATTTTCTATCAGTTAACCATCAGTCAGCACCAGGTTCCTGGTGCTTCTGTCATTTAGATGTGCTGCCACATTTATCTGAGATCT